>NW_027423709.1:0-317214 GCF_048934315.1 Petromyzon marinus | reverse complement strand
GGGGGAGAGAGAGGGGGGCCGGGGGGAGAGAGAGGGGGGCCGGGGGGAGAGAGAGGGGGGCCGGGGGGAGAGAGAGGGGGGCTGGGGGGAGAGAGAGGGGGGCCGGGGGGAGAGAGAGGGGGGCCGGGGGGAGAGAGTGAGGGGCCGGGGGGAGCGAGTGGGGGGCCGGTGGGATAGAGATGGTGGCCGGGGGCAGAGAGAAGGGGGCCGGGGGGAGAGAGAAGGGGGCCGGGGGGAGAGAGGGGGGCTGGGGGGAGAGAGAGGGTTGCCAGGGGGAGAGAGAGGGGGGCCGGGGGGAGAGAGAGGGGGGCCGGGGAGAGAGAGAGGGGGGCCGGCAGGAGAGAGAGGGGGGCCGGCGGGAGAGAGAGGGGAGCCGGGGGGAGAGAGAGGGGGGCCGGCGGGAGAGAGAGGGGGGCCGGGGGGAGAGAGAGGGGGGCCGGCGGGAGAGAGAGGGGGGCCGGGGGGAGAGAGAGGGGGGCCGGGGGGAGAGAGAGGGGGGCCGGGGGGAGAGAGAGGGGGGCCGGCGGGAGAGAGAGGGGGGCCGGGGGGAGAGAGAGGGGGGGCCGGGGGGAGAGAGAGGGGGGCCGGGGGCAGAGAGAGGGGGCCGGGGGCAGAGAGACGGGGGCCGGGGGCAGAGAGAGGGGGGCTGGGGGGAGAGAGAGGGGGGCCGGGGGGAGAAAGAGGGGGGCTGGGGGGAATGAGAGGGGGGCCGGGGGGAGAGAGAGGGGGGCCGGGGGGAGAGAGAGGGGGGCGGGGGGGAGAGATAGGGGGGCCGGAGGCAGAGAGAGGGGGGGCGGGGGCAGAGAGAGGGGGGCCGGGGGCAGAGAGAGGGGGGCCAGGGGGAGAGAGAGGGGGGCCGGGGGCAGAGAGAGGGGGGATGGGGGCAGATAGAGGGGGCCCGGGGGCAGAGAGAGGGCGGCCGGGGGGAGAGAGAGGGGGGCCAGGGGGAGAGAGAGGGGGGCCGGGGGGAGAGAGAGAGGGGGCCGTGGGGAGATAGAGGGGGGCCGGCGGGAGAGAGAGGGGAGCCGGGGGGAGAGAGAGGGGGGCCGGCGGGAGAGAGAGGGGGGCCGGGGGCAGAGAGAGGGGGCCGGGGGCAGAGAGACGGGGGCCGGGGGCAGAGAGAGGGGGGCTGGGGGGAGAGAGAGGGGGGCCGGGGGGAGAAATAGGGGGGCTGGGGAGAGAGAGAGGGGGGCCGGGGGGAGAGAGAGGGGGGCCGGGGGGAGAGAGAGGGGGGCGGGGGGGAGAGATAGGGGGGCCGGAGGCAGAGAGAGGGGGGGCGGGGGCAGAGAGAGGGGGGCCGGGGGCAGAGAGAGGGGGGCCAGGGGGAGAGAGAGGGGGGCCGGGGGGAGAGAGAGGGGGGCCGGGGGGAGAGAGAGGGGGGCGGGGGGGAGAGATAGGGGGGCCGGAGGCAGAGAGAGGGGGGGCGGGGGCAGAGAGAGGGGGGCCGGGGGCAGAGAGAGGGGGGCCGGGGGGAGAGAGAGGGGGGCCGGGGGCAGAGAGAGGGGGGACGGGGGCAGATAGAGGGGGCCCGGGGGCAGAGAGAGGGCGGCCGGGGGGAGAGAGAGGGGGGCCGGTGGGAGAGAGAGGGGGGCCGGGGGGAGAGAGAGGGGGGCCGGCGGGAGAGAGAGGGGGGCCGGGGGGAGAGAGAGGGGGGCCGGGGGGAGAGAGAGGGGGGGCGGGGGCAGAGAGAGGGGGCCGGGGGCAGAGAGAGGGGGGCCGGGGGCAGAGAGAGGGGGGCTGGGGGGAGAGAGAGGGGGGCCGGGGGGAGAGAGAGGGGGGCCGGGGGGAGAGAGTGAGGGGCCGGGGGGAGAGAGAGGGGGGCCGGGGGGATAGAGAGGGTGGCCGGGGGTAGAGAGAGGGGGCCGGGGGGAGAGAGAGGGGGGCCGGGGGGAGAGAGGGGGGCTGGGGGGAGAGAGAGGGGAGCCAGGGGGAGAGAGAGGGGGGCCGGGGGGAGAGAGAGGGGGTCGGGGGGAGAGAGAGGGGGGCCGGCGGGAGAGAGAGGGGGACCGGCGGGAGAGAGAGGGGAGCCGGGGGGAGAGAGAGGGGGGCCGGCGGGAGAGAGAGGGGGGCCGGGGGGAGAAATAGGGGGGCTGGGGAGAGAGAGAGGGGGGCCGGGGGGAGAGAGAGGGGGGCCGGGGGGAGAGAGAGGGGGGCGGGGGGGAGAGATAGGGGGGCCGGAGGCAGAGAGAGGGGGGGCGGGGGCAGAGAGAGGGGGGCCGGGGGCAGAGAGAGGGGGGCCAGGGGGAGAGAGAGGGGGGCCGGGGGGAGAGAGAGGGGGGCCGGGGGGAGAGAGAGGGGGGCGGGGGGGAGAGATAGGGGGGCCGGAGGCAGAGAGAGGGGGGCGGGGGCAGAGAGAGGGGGGCCGGGGGCAGAGAGAGGGGGGCCGGGGGGAGAGAGAGGGGGGCCGGGGGCAGAGAGAGGGGGGACGGGGGCAGATAGAGGGGGCCCGGGGGCAGAGAGAGGGCGGCCGGGGGGAGAGAGAGGGGGGCCGGTGGGAGAGAGAGGGGGGCCGGGGGGAGAGAGAGGGGGGCCGGCGGGAGAGAGAGGGGGGCCGGGGGGAGAGAGAGGGGGGCCGGGGGGAGAGAGAGGGGGGGCGGGGCAGAGAGAGGGGGCCGGGGGCAGAGAGAGGGGGGCCGGGGGCAGAGAGAGGGGGGCTGGGGGGAGAGAGAGGGGGGCCGGGGGGAGAGAGAGGGGGCCGGGGGGAGAGAGTGAGGGGCCGGGGGGAGAGAGAGGGGGGCCGGGGGGATAGAGAGGGTGGCCGGGGGTAGAGAGAGGGGGCCGGGGGGAGAGAGAGGGGGGCCGGGGGGAGAGAGGGGGGCTGGGGGGAGAGAGAGGGGAGCCAGGGGGAGAGAGAGGGGGGCCGGGGGGAGAGAGAGGGGGTCGGGGGGAGAGAGAGGGGGGCCGGCGGGGAGAGAGAGGGGGACCGGCGGGAGAGAGAGGGGAGCCGGGGGGAGAGAGAGGGGGCCGGCGGGAGAGAGAGGGGGGCCGGGGGGAGAGAGAGGGGGGCTGGCGGGAGAGAGAGGGGGCCGGGGGGAGAGAGAGGGGGGCCGGGGGGAGAGAGAGGGGGGCCGGCGGGAGAGAGAGGGGGGCCGGGGGAGAGAGAGGGGGGGCCGGGGGGAGAGAGAGGGGGGCCGGGGGCAGAGAGAGGGGGCCGGGGGCAGAGAGACGGGGGGCCGGGGGCAGAGAGAGGGGGGCTGGGGGGAGAGAGAGGGGGGCCGGGGGGAGAAAGAGGGGGGCCGGGGGGAGAGAGAGGGGGGCCGGGGGGAGAGAGAGGGGGGCCGGTGGGAGAGAGAGGGGGGCGGGGGGGAGAGATAGGGGGGCCGGAGGCAGAGAGAGGGGGGGCGAGGGCAGAGAGAGGGGGGCCGGGGGCAGAGAGAGGGGGGCCAGGGGGAGAGAGAGGGGGGCCGGGGGCAGAGAGAGGGGGGACGGGGGCAGATAGAGGGGGCCCGGGGGCAGAGAGAGGGCGGCCGGGGGGAGAGAGAGGGGGGCCAGGGGGAGAGAGAGGGGGGCCGGGGGGAGAGAGAGAGGGGGCCGTGGGGAGAGAGAGGGGGCCGGGGGGAGAGAGAGGGGGGCCGGGGGGAGAGAGAGGGGGGCCGGCAGGAGAGAGAGGGGGGCCGGCGGGAGAGAGAGGGGAGCCGGGGGGAGAGAGAGGGGGGCCGGCGGTAGAGAGAGGGGGGCCGGGGGGAGAGAGAGGGGGGCCGGCGGGGAGAGAGAGGGGGGCCGGGGGGAGAGAGAGGGGGGCCGGTGGGAGAGAGAGGAGGGCCGGGGGGAGAGAGAGGGGGGCCGGCGGGAGAGAGAGGGGGGCCGGGGGGAGAGAGACGGGGGCCGGGGGAGAGAGAGGGGGGCCGGGGGCAGAGAGAGGGGGCCGGGGGCAGAGAGAGGGGGGCCGGCACAGAGAGAGGGGGGCTGGGGGGAGAGAGAGGGGGGCCGGGGGGAGAGAGAGGGGGGCCGGGGGGAGAGAGTGAGGGGGCCGGGGGAGAGAGTGGGGGGCCGGGGGGATAGAGAGGGTGGCCGGGGGCAGAGAGAAGGGGGCCGGGGGGAGAGAGAGGGGGGCCGGGGGGAGAGAGGGGGGCTGGGGGGAGAGAGAGGGGAGCCAGGGGGAGAAAGAGGGGGGCCGGGGGGAGAGAGAGGGGGGCCGGGGGTAGAGAGAGGGGGGCCGGCGGGAGAGAGAGGGGGGCCGGCGGGAGAGAGAGGGGGGCCGGCGGGAGAGAGAGGGGAGCCGGGGGGAGAGAGAGGGGGACCGGCGGGAGAGAGAGGGGGGCCGGGGGGAGAGAGAGGGGGGCCGGCGGGAGAGAGAGGGGGGCCGGGGGAGAGAGAGGGGGGCCGGGGGGAGAGAGAGGGGGGCCGGGGGGAGAGAGAGGGGGGCCGGGGGGAGATAGAGGGGGGCCGGCGGGAGGAGAGAGGGGGGCCGGGGGGAGAGAGAGGGGGGGCCGGGGGGAGAGAGAGGGGGGCCAGGGGCAGAGAGAGGGGGCCGGGGGCAGAGAGACGGGGGCCGGGGGCAGAGAGAGGGGGGCTGGGGGGAGAGAGAGGGGGGCCGGGGGGAGAAAGAGGGGGGCCGGGGGGAGAGAGAGGGGGGCCGGGGGGAGAGAGAGGGGGGCCGGGGGAGAGAGAGGGGGCGGGGGGGAGAGATAGGGGGCCGGAGGCAGAGAGAGGGGGGCGGGGGCAGAGAGAGGGGGGCCGGGGGCAGAGAGAGGGGGGCCAGGGGGAGAGAGAGGGGGGCCGGGGCAGAGAGAGGGGGGACGGGGGCAGATAGAGGGGGCCCGGGGGCAGAGAGAGGGCGGCGGGGGGAGAGAGAGGGGGGCCAGGGGGAGAGAGAGGGGGGCCGGGGGAAGAGAGAGAGGGGGTCGTGGGGAGAGAGAGGGGGGCCGGCGGGAGAGAGAGGGGAGCCGGGGGAAGAGAGAGGGGGGGCCGGCGGGAGAGAGAGGGGGGGCCGGGGGGAGAGAGAGGGGGGCCGGCGGGAGAGAGAGGGGGGTCGGGGGGAGAGAGAGGGGGGCCGGGGAGAGAGAGGGGGGCCGGGGGGAGAGAGAGGGGGGCCGGCGGGAGAGAGAGGGGGGCCAGGGGGAGAGAGAGGGGGGCCGGCAGGAGAGAGAGGGGGGCCGGGGGGAGAGAGAGGGGGGGCCGGGGGAGAGAGAGGGGGCCGGGGGGAGAGAGAGGGGGGCCGGCGGGAGAGAGAGGGGGGCCGGGGGGAGAGAGAGGGGGGCCGGGGGGAGAGAGAGGGGGGCCGGGGGCAGAGAGAGGGGGCCGGGGGCAGAGAGAGGGGGGCCGGGGCAGAGAGAGGGGGGCTTGGGGGAGAGAGAGGGGGCCGGGGGGAGAGAGAGGGGGGCCGGGGGGAGAGAGAGGGGGGCCGGGGGGAGAGAGAGGGGGGCTGGGGGGAGAGAGAGGGGGGCCGGGGGGAGAGAGAGGGGGGCAGGGGAGAGAGTGAGGGGCCGGGGGGAGCGAGTGGGGGGCCGGGGGGATAGAGATGGTGGCCGGGGGCAGAGAGAAGGGGGCCGGGGGGAGAGAGAGGGGGGCCGGGGGGAGAGAGGGGGGCTGGGGGGAGAGAGAGGGTTGCCAGGGGGAGAGAGAGGGGGGCCGGGGGGAGAGAGAGGGGGGCCGGGGGGAGAGAGAGGGGGGGCCGGCAGGAGAGAGAGGGGGGCCGGCGGGGGAGAGAGGGGAGCCGGGGGAGAGAGAGGGGGGCCGGCGGGAAAGAGAGGGGGGCCGGGGGAGAGAGAGGGGGGCCGGCGGGAGAGAGAGGGGGGCCGGGGGGAGAGAGAGGGGGCCGGGGGGAGAGAGAGGGTGGCCGGGGGGAGAGAGAGGGGGCCGGCGGGAGAGAGAGGGGGGGCCGGGGGGAGAGAGAGGGGGGGCCGGGGGGAGAGAGAGGGGGGCCGGGGGCAGAGAGAGGGGGCCGGGGGCAGAGAGACGGGGGCCGGGGGCAGAGAGAGGGGGGCTGGGGGGAGAGAGAGGGGGGCCGGGGGGAGAAAGAGGGGGGCTGGGGGGGAGAGAGGGGGGCCGGGGGGAGAGAGAGGGGGGCCGGGGGGAGAGAGAGGGGGGCGGGGGGGGAGAGATAGGTGGGCCGGAGGCAGAGAGAGGGGGGGCGGGGGCAGAGAGAGGGGGGCCGGGGGCAGAGAGAGGGGAGCCGGGGGGAGAGAGAGGGGGGCCGGCGGGAGAGAGAGGGGGGCCGGGGGGAGAGAGAGGGGGGCTGGCGGGAGAGAGAGGGGGGCCGGGGGAGAGAGAGGGGGGCCGGGGGGAGAGAGAGGGGGGCCGGCGGGAGAGAGAGGGGGGCCGGGGGAGAGAGAGGGGGGGCCGGGGGAGAGAGAGGGGGGCCGGGGGCAGAGAGAGGGGGCCGGGGGCAGAGAGACGGGGGCCGGGGGCAGAGAGAGGGGGGCTGGGGGGAGAGAGAGGGGGCCGGGGGAGAGAGAGGGGGGCGGGGGGGAGAGATAGGGGGGCCGGAGGCAGAGAGAGGGGGGCGGGGGCAGAGAGAGGGGGGCCGGGGGCAGAGAGAGGGGGGGCCAGGGGGAGAGAGAGGGGGGCCGGGGGCAGAGAGAGGGGGGACGGGGGCAGATAGAGGGGGCCCGGGGGGCAGAGAGAGGGCGGCCGGGGGGAGAGAGAGGGGGGCCAGGGGGGAGAGAGAGGGGGGCCGGGGGGAAGAGAGAGAGGGGGTCGTGGGGAGAGAGAGGGGGGCCGGCGGGAGAGAGAGGGGAGCCGGGGGGAGAGAGAGGGGGGCCGGCGGGAGAGAGAGGGGGCCGGGGGGAGAGAGAGGGGGGCCGGCGGGAGAGAGAGGGGGGTCGGGGGGAGAGAGAGGGGGGCCGGGGGAAGAGAGAGGGGGGCCGGGGGGAGAGAGAGGGGGGCCGGCGGGAGAGAGGGGGGGCCAGGGGGAGAGAGAGGGGGGCCGGCAGGAGAGAGAGGGGGGCCGGGGGGAGAGAGAGGGGGGCCGGGGGGAGAGAGAGGGGGCCGGGGGGAGAGAGAGGGGGGCCGGCGGGAGAGAGAGGGGGGCCGGGGGGAGAGAGAGGGGGGCCGGGGGGAGAGAGAGGGGGGCCGGGGGCAGAGAGAGGGGGCCGGGGGCAGAGAGAGGGGGGCCGGGGGCAGAGAGAGGGGGGCTTGGGGGAGAGAGAGGGGGCCGGGGGGAGAGAGAGGGGGGTCGGGGGGAGAGAGAGGGGGGCCGGGGGGAGAGAGAGGGGGCTGGGGGGAGAGAGAGGGGGGCCGGGGGGAGAGAGAGGGGGGCCGGGGGGAGAGAGTGAGGGGCCGGGGGGAGCGAGTGGGGGCCGGGGGGATAGAGATGGTGGCCGGGGGCAGAGAGAAGGGGGCCGGGGGGAGAGAGAGGGGGGCCGGGGGGAGAGAGTGGGGCTGGGGGGAGAGAGAGGGTTGCCAGGGGGAGAGAGAGGGGGCCGGGGGGAGAGAGAGGGGGGCCGGGGGGAGAGAGAGGGGGGCCGGCAGGAGAGAGAGGGGGGCCGGCGGGAGAGAGAGGGGAGCCGGGGGGAGAGAGAGGGGGGCCGGCGGGAGAGAGAGGGGGGCCGGGGGGAGAGAGGGGGGGGCCGGCGGGAGAGAGAGGGGGGCCGGGGGGAGAGAGAGGGGGGCCGGGGGGAGAGAGAGGGTGGCCGGGGGGAGAGAGAGGGGGGCCGGCGGGAGAGAGAGGGGGGCCGGGGGGAGAGAGAGGGGGGGCCGGGGGGAGAGAGAGGGGGCCGGGGGCAGAGAGAGGGGGCCGGGGGCAGAGAGACGGGGGCCGGGGGCAGAGAGAGGGGGGCTGGGGGGAGAGAGAGGGGGGCCGGGGGGAGAAAGAGGGGGGCTGGAGGGAGAGAGAGGGGGGCCGGGGGGAGAGAGAGGGGGGCCGGGGGGAGAGAGAGGGGGGCGGGGGGGAGAGATAGGGGGGCCGGAGGCAGAGAGAGGGGGGGCGGGGCAGAGAGAGGGGGGCCGGGGGCAGAGAGAGGGGAGCCGGGGGGAGAGAGAGGGGGGCCGGCGGGAGAGAGAGGGGGGGCCGGGGGGAGAGAGAGGGGGGCTGGCGGGAGTGAGAGGGGGGCCGGGGGGAGAGAGAGGTGGGCCGGGGGGAGAGAGAGGGGGGGCCGGGGGGAGAGAGAGGGGGGCCGGGGGCAGAGAGAGGGGGCCGGGGGCAGAGAGACGGGGGCCGGGGGCAGAGAGAGGGGGGCTGGGGGGAGAGAGAGGGGGGCCGGGGGGAGAAAGAGGGGGGCCGGGGGGAGAGAGAGGGGGGCCGGGGGGAGAGAGAGGGGGGCCGGTGGGAGAGAGAGGGGGGAAGGGGGGAGAGATAGGGGGGCCGGAGGCAGAGAGAGGGGGGCGGGGGCAGAGAGAGGGGGGCCGGGGGCAGAAAGAGGGGGGCCAGGGGGAGAGAGAGGGGGGCCGGGGGGAGAGAGAGGGGGGCCGGCAGGAGAGAGAGGGGGCCGGCGGGAGAGAGAGGGGAGCCGGGGGGAGAGAGAGGGGGGCCGGCGGGAGAGAGAGGGGGGCCGGGGGAGAGAGAGGGGGGCCGGCGGGAGAGAGAGGGGGGCCGGGGGGAGAGAGAGGGGGGCCGGTGGGAGAGAGAGGAGGGCCGGGGGGAGAGAGAGGGGGGCCGGCGGGAGAGAGAGGGGGGCCGGGGGGAGAGAGAGGGGGGCCGGGGGGAGAGAGAGGGGGCCGGGGGCAGAGAGAGGGGGCCGGGGGCAGAGAGAGGGGGGCCGGGCACAGAGAGAGGGGGGCTGGGGGGAGAGAGAGGGGGGCCGGGGGAGAGAGTGAGGGGCCGGGGGGAGAGAGTGGGGGGCCGGGGGGATAGAGAGGGTGGCCGGGGGCAGAGAGAAGGGGGCCGGGGGGAGAGAGAGGGGGGCCGGGGGGAGAGAGGGGGGCTGGGGGGAGAGAGAGGGGAGCCGGGGGAGAGAGAGGGGGGCCGGGGGGAGAGAGAGGGTGGCCGGGGGTAGAGAGAGGGGGGCCGGCGGGAGAGAGAGGGGGGCCGGCGGGAGAGAGAGGGGAGCCGGGGGAGAGAGAGGGGGGCCGGCGGGAGAGAGAGGGGGGCCGGGGGGAGAGAGAGGGGGGCCGGCGGGAGAGGAGAGGGGGGCCGGGGGGAGAGAGAGGGGGGCCGGGGGGAGAGAGGGGGGCTGGGGGGAGAGAGAGGGAGCCAGGGGGAGAGAGAGGGGGGCCGGGGGAGAGAGAGGGGGGCCGGGGGTAGAGAGAGGGGGGCCGGCGGGAGAGAGAGGGGGGCCGGCGGGAGAGAGAGGGGAGCCGGGGGGAGAGAGAGGGGGGCCGGCGGGAGAGAGAGGGGGCCGGGGGGAGAGAGAGGGGGCCGGCGGGAGAGAGAGGGGGGCCGGGGGGAGAGAGAGGGGGGCCGGGGGGAGAGAGAGGGGGGCCGGGGGGAGAGAGAGGGGGGCCGGGGGGAGAGAGAGGGGGGCCGGCGGGAGAGAGAGGGGGGCCGGGAGGAGAGAGAGGGGGGGCCGGGGAGAGAGAGGGGGCCAGGGGCAGAGAGAGGGGGCCGGGGCAGAGAGACGGGGGCCGGGGGCAGAGAGAGGGGGGCTGGGGGGAGAGAGAGGGGGGCCGGGGGGAGAAAGAGGGGGGCCGGGGGGAGAGAGAGGGGGCCGGGGGAGAGAGAGGGGGGGCCGGGGGAGAGAGAGGGGGGCGGGGGGGAGAGATAGGGGGGCCGGAGGCAGAGAGAGGGGGGGCGGGGGCAGAGAGAGGGGGGCCGGGGGCAGAGAGAGGGGGGCCAGGGGGAGAGAGAGGGGGGCCGGGGGCAGAGAGAGGGGGGACGGGGGCAGATAGAGGGGGCCCGGGGGGCAGAGAGAGGGCGGCCGGGGGGAGAGAGAGGGGGCCAGGGGGAGAGAGAGGGGGGCCGGGGGAAGAGAGAGAGGGGGTCGTGGGGAGAGAGAGGGGGGCCGGCGGGAGAGAGAGGGGAGCCGGGGGGAGAGAGAGGGGGGCCGGCGGGAGAGAGAGGGGGGCCGGGGGGAGAGAGAGGGGGGCCGGCGGGAGAGAGAGGGGGGTCGGGGGGAGAGAGAGGGGGGCCGGGGGAAGAGAGAGGGGGGCCGGGGGGAGAGAGAGGGGGGGCCGGCGGGGAGAGAGAGGGGGGCCAGGGGGGAGAGAGAGGGGGGCCAGCAGGAGAGAGAGGGGGGCCGGGGGGAGAGAGAGGGGGGCCGGGGGGAGAGAGAGGGGGCCGGGGGGAGAGAGAGGGGGCCGGCGGGAGAGAGAGGGGGGCCGGGGGGAGAGAGAGGGGGGCCGGAGGGAGAGAGAGGGGGGCCGGGGGCAGAGAGAGGGGGCCGGGGGCAGAGAGAGGGGGGCCGGGGGCAGAGAGAGGGGGGCTTGGGGGAGAGGAGGGGGGCCGGGGGGAGAGAGAGGGGGGCCGGGGGGAGAGAGAGGGGGGGCCGGGGGGAGAGAGAGGGGGGCTGGGGGGAGAGAGAGGGGGGCCGGGGGGAGAGAGAGGGGGGCCGGGGGAGAGAGTGAGGGGCCGGGGGGAGCGAGTGGGGGGCCGGGGGGATAGAGATGGTGGCCGGGGGCAGAGAGAAGGGGGCCGGGGGGAGAGAGAGGGGGGCCGGGGGGAGAGAGGGGGGCTGGGGGGAGAGAGAGGGTTGCCAGGGGGAGAGAGAGGGGGGCCGGGGGGAGAGAGAGGGGGGCCGGGGGAGAGAGAGGGGGGCCGGCAGGAGAGAGAGGGGGGCCGGCGGGAGAGAGAGGGGAGCCGGGGGGAGAGAGAGGGGGGCCGGCGGGAGAGAGAGGGGCGCCGGGGGGAGAGAGAGGGGGGCCGGCGGGAGAGAGAGGGGGGCCGGGGGGAGAGAGAGGGGGGCGGGGGAGAGAGAGGGTGGCCGGGGGGAGAGAGAGGGGGCCGGCGGGAGAGAGAGGGGGGCCGGGGGGAGAGAGAGGGGGGGCCGGGGGAGAGAGAGGGGGGCCGGGGGCAGAGAGAGGGGGCCGGGGGCAGAGAGACGGGGCCGGGGGCAGAGAGAGGGGGGCTGGGGGGAGAGAGAGGGGGGCCGGGGGGAGAGAGACGGGAGCCGGGGGGAGAGAGAGGGGGGCCGGCGGGAGAGAGAGGGGGGCCGGGGGGAGAGAGAGGGGGGCCGGCGGGAGAGAGAGGGGGGGCGGGGGGAGAGAGAGGGGGGCCGGGGGGAGAGAGAGGGGGGCCGGGGGGAGAGAGAGGGGGGCCGGCGGAAGAGAGAGGGGGGCCGGGGGGAGAGAGAGGGGGGCCGGCGGGAGAGAGAGGGGGGCTGGGGGGAAAGAGAGGGGGGCCGGGAGAGAGAGAGGGGGGCCGGGGGCAGAGAGAGGGGGCCGGGGGCAGAGAGAGGGGGGCGGGGGCAGAGAGAGGGGGGCTGGGGGGAGAGAGAGGGGGGCCGGGGGGAGAGAGAGGGGGGCCGGGGGGAGAGAGAGGGGGGCCGGGGGGAGAGAGAGGGGGGCCGGGGGGAGAGATAGGGGGGCCGGAGGCAGAGAGAGGGGGGCCGGGGGCAGAGAGAGGGGGGCCGGGGGCAGAGAGAGTGGCGCCAGGGGGAGAGAGAGGGGGGCCGGGGGCAGAGAGAGGGGGGACGGGGGCAGATAGAGGGGGCCCGGGGGCAGAGAGAGGGGGGCCGGGGGGAGAGAGAGGGGGGCCGCGGGGAGAGAGAGGGGGCCGGGGGGAGAGAGAGGGGGGCCGGGGCGAGAGAGAGGGGGGCCGGTGGGAGAGAAAGAGGGGCCGGGGGAGAGAGAGGGGGGGCCGGGGTGAGAGAGAGGGCGGCCGGGGGGAGAGAGAGGGGGGCCGGGGTGAGAGAGAGGGGGGCCGGGGAGAGAGAGGGGGGCCGGGGGCAGAGAGAGGGGGCCGGGGGGCAGAGAGACGGGGGCCGGGGGCAGAGAGAGGGGGGCTGGGGGGAGAGAGAGGGGGGCCGGGGGGAGAAAGAGGGGGGCTGGGGGGAGAGAGAGGGGGGCCGGGGGAGAGAGAGGGGGGCCGGGGGGGGGGAGAGAGAGGGGGGCGGGGGGGAGAGATAGGGGGCCGGAGGCAGAGAGAGGGGGGGCGGGGGCAGAGAGGGGGGCCGGGGGCAGAGAGAGGGGGGCCAGGGGGAGAGAGAGGGGGGCCGGGGGCAGAGAGAGGGGGGATGGGGGCAGATAGAGGGGGCCCGGGGGCAGAGAGAGGGCGGCCGGGGGGAGAGAGAGGGGGGCCAGGGGGAGAGAGAGGGGGGCCGGGGGGAGAGAGAGAGGGGGCCGTGGGGAGAGAGAGGGGGGCCGGCGGGAGAGAGAGGGGAGCCGGGGGGAGAGAGAGGGGGGCCGGCGGGAGAGAGAGGGGGGCCGGGGGCAGAGAGAGGGGGCCGGGGGCAGAGAGACGGGGGCCGGGGGCAGAGAGAGGGGGGCTGGGGGGAGAGAGAGGGGGGCCGGGGGGAGAAATAGGGGGGCTGGGGGGAGAGAGAGGGGGGCCGGGGGGAGAGAGAGGGGGGCCGGGGGGAGAGAGAGGGGGGCGGGGGGGAGAGATAGGGGGGCCGGAGGCAGAGAGAGGGGGGGCGGGGGCAGAGAGAGGGGGGCCGCGGGCAGAGAGAGGGGGGCCAGGGGGAGAGAGAGGGGGGCCGGGGGGAGAGAGAGGGGGGCCGGGGGGAGAGAGAGGGGGGCGGGGGGGAGAGATAGGGGGGCCGGAGGCAGAGAGAGGGGGGGCGGGGGCAGAGAGAGGGGGGCCGGGGGCAGAGAGAGGGGGGCCAGGGGGAGAGAGAGGGGGGCCGGGGGCAGAGAGAGGGGGGATGGGGGCAGATAGAGGGGGCCCGGGGGCAGAGAGAGGGCGGCCGGGGGGAGAGAGAGGGGTGCCAGCGGGAGAGAGAGGGGGGCCGGGGGGAGAGAGAGAGGGGGCCGTGGGGAGAGAGAGGGGGGCCGGCGGGAGAGAGAGGGGAGCCGGGGGGAGAGAGAGGGGGGCCGGCGGGAGAGAGAGGGGGGCCGGGGGGAGAGAGAGGGGGGCCGGCGGGAGAGAGAGGGGGGCCGGGGGCACAGAGAGGGGGGTCAGGGGGAGAGAGAGGGGGGCCGGGGGCAGAGAGAGGCGGGACGGGGGTAGATAGAGGGGGCCCGGGGGCAGAGAGAGGGGGGCCGGGGGGAGAGAGAGGGGGGCAAGGGGGAGAGAGAGGGGGGCCGGGGGGAGAGAGAGGGGGGCCGGGGGGAGAGAGAGGGGGGCCGGCGGGAGAGAGAGGGGGGCCGGCGGGAGAGAGACGGGAGCCGGGGGGAGAGAGAGGGGGGCCGGCGGGAGAGAGAGGGGGGCCGGGGGGAGAGAGAGGGGGGCCGGCGGGAGAGAGAGGGGGGCCGGGGGGAGAGAGAGGGGGGCCGGGGGGAGAGAGAGGGGGGCCGGGGGGAGAGAGAGGGGGGCCGGCGGGAGAGAGAGGGGGGCCGGGGGGAGAGAGAGGGGGGCCGGCGGGAGAGAGAGGGGGGCCGGGGGGAAAGAGAGGGGGGCCGGGGAGAGAGAGAGGGGGGCTGGGGCAGAGAGAGGGGGCCGGGGGCAGAGAGAGGGGGGCCGGGGGCAGAGAGAGGGGGGCTGGGGGGAGAGAGAGGGGGGCCGGGGGGAGAGAGAGGGGGGCCGGGGGGAGAGAGAGGGGGGCCGGGGGGAGAGAGAGGGGGGCCGGGGGGAGAGATAGGGGGGCCGGAGGCAGAGAGAGGGGGGCCGGGGGCAGAGAGAGGGGGGCCGGGGGCAGAGAGAGTGGCGCCAGGGGGAGAGAGAGGGGGGCCGGGGGCAGAGAGAGGGGGGACGGGGGCAGATAGAGGGGGCCCGGGGGCAGAGAGAGGGGGGCCGGGGGGAGAGAGAGGGGGGCCGCGGGGAGAGAGAGGGGGCCGGGGGGAGAGAGAGGGGGGCCGGGGCGAGAGAGAGGGGGGCCGGTGGGAGAGAAAGAGGGGCCGGGGGGAGAGAGAGGGGGGCCGGGGTGAGAGAGAGGGCGGCCGGGGGGAGAGAGAGGGGGGCCGGGGTGAGAGAGAGGGGGGCCGGGGAGAGAGAGGGGGGCCGGGGGGAGAGAGAGGGGGGCCGGGGGCAGAGAGAGGGGGGCCGGGGGCAGAGAGAGGGGGGCTGGGGGGAGAGAGAGGGGGGCCGGGGGGAGAGAGAGGGGGGCCGGGGGGAGAGAGAGGGGGGCCGGGGGGAGAGATAGGGGGGCCGGAGGCAGAGAGAGGGGGGCCGGGGGCAGAGAGAGGGGGGCCGGGGGCAGAGATAGTGGGGCCAGGGGGAAAGAGAGGGGGGCCGGGGGCAGAGAGAGGGGGGACGGGGGCAGATAGAGGGGGCCCGGGGGCAGAGAGAGGGGGGCCGGGGGGAGAGAGAGGGGGGCCGCGGGGAGAGAGAGGGGGCCGGGGGGAGAGAGAGGGGGGCCGGGGCGAGAGAGAGGGGGGCCGGTGGGAGAGAAAGAGGGGCCGGGGGGAGAGAGAGGGGGGCCGGGGTGAGAGAGAGGGCGGCCGGGGGGAGAGAGAGGGGGGCCGGGGTGAGAGAGAGGGGGGCCGGGGAGAGAGAGGGGGGCCGGGGGGAGAGAGAGGGGGGCCGGGGGCAGAGAGAGGGGGGCCGCGTGCAGAGAGAGGGGGGCCGGGGGCAGAGAGAGGGGGGCCGGGAAGAGAGAGAGGGGGGCCGGGGGGAGAGAGAGGGGGGCCGGGGGGAGAGAGAGTGGGCCGGGGGGAGAGAGAAGGGGGCCGGGGGGAGAGAGAGGGGGGCCGGCGGGAGAGAGAGGGGGGCCGGCGAGAGAGAGAGTGGGGCCAGGGGGAGAGAGAGGGGGGCCGGGGGGAGAGAGAGGGGGTCCGGGGATGAGAGAGAGGGAGGCCCGGAGGCAGAGAGAGGGGGGCGGGCGGCAGAGAGAGGTGGGCCTGGGGCAGAGAGAGGGGGGCCGGGGGAGAGAGAGGGGGCCGGGGGCAGAGAGAGGGGGGCTGGGGGCAGAGAGAGGGGGGCCGAGGGCAGAGAGAGGGGGGCCGGGGGCAGAGAGAGGGGGGCCGGGGGGATAGAGAGGGGGGCTGCGGGGAGAGAGAGGGGGCCAGGGGGAGAGAGAGGGGGGCCGGGGCTAGAGAGAGGGGGGCCGGTGGGAGAGAGAGGGGTCCGTGGGGAGAGAGAAGGGTGCCTTGGAGAGAGAGGGGGGCGGTGGAGAGAGAGGGGGGCCGTGGGGAGAGAGAGCGGGGCCGTGGGGAGAGAGAGGGGGGCCGTGGGGAGAGAGAGGGGGGCCGGGGGGAGAGAGAGGGGGGCCGGGGGCAGAGAGAGGGGGGCCGTGGGCAGAGAGAGGGGGGCCGAGGGCAGAAAGAGGGGGGCCGGGGGCAGAGAGAGGGGGGCCGGGGGCAGAGAGAGGGGGGTCGGGGGGAGAGAGAGGGGGGCTGGGGGGAGAGAGAGGGGGGCCGGGGGGAGAGAGAGGGGGGCCGGGGGGAGAGATAAGGGGGCCGTGGGGAGAGAGAGGGGGGCCGTGGGGAGAGAGAGGGGAGCCAGGGGGGGAGAGAGAGGGGGGCCGGCGGGAGAGAGAGGGGGGCCGTGGGGAGAAAGAGGGGGGCCGGAGAGAGAGAGAGGGGGGCCGGGGGGAGAGAGAGGAGGGCCGGGGGCAGAGAGAGGGGGGCCGGGGGCAGAGAGAGGGGGGCCGGGGGCAGAGAGAGGGGGGCCGGGAAGAGAGAGAGGGGGGCCGGGGGGAGAGATAGGGGGGCCTGGGGGAGAGAGAGGGGGGCCGGGGGGAGAGAGAGGGCGGCCGGGGGGAGAGAGAGGGGGGCCGGCGGGAGCGAGAGGGGGGCCGGGGGGAGAGAGAGGGGGGCCGGGGGGAGAGAGAGGGGGGCCGGGGGGAGAGAGAGGGGGCCCGGCAGGAGAGAGAGGGGGGCCGGGGGGAGAGAGAGGGGGGCCGGGGGGAGAGAGAGGGGGGCCAGGGGCAGAGAGAGGGGGCTGGGGGCAGAGAGAGGGGGGCCGAGGGCAAAGAGAGAGGGGCTGGGGGGAGAGAGAGGGGGGCCGGGGGGAGAGAGAGGGGGGCCGGGGGGAGAGAGAGGGGGGCCGGTGGGAGAGAGAGGGGGGCCGGGGTGAGAGAGAGGGGGGCCGGGTGGAGAGATAGGGGGGCCGGGGGCAGAGAGAGGGGGGCCGGGGTCAGAGAGAGGGGGGCCAGGGGCAGAGAGAGTGGGGCCAGGGGGAGAGAGAGGGCAGCCGGGGGTAGAGAGAGGGGGGCCGGCGGCAGAGAGAGGGGGGACGGGGGCAGATAGAGGGGGCCCGGGGGCAGAGAGAGGGGGGCCGGGGGGAGAGAGAGGGGGGCCTCGGAGAGAGAGGGGGCCGGGGGGAGAGAGAGGGGGGCCGGGGCGAGAGAGAGGGGGGCCGGTGGGAGAGAAAGGGGGGCCGGGGGGAGAGAGAGGGGGGCGGGGGCGAGAGAGAGGGGGGCCGGTGGGAGATAAAGGGGGGCCGGGGGGAGAGAAAGGGGGGCCGGGGGTGAGAAAGGGCGGCCGGGGGGAGAGAGAGGGGGGCCGGGGGGAGAGAGAGGTGGGCCGGGGAGAGAGAGAGGGGGGCCGGGGGGAGAGAGAGGGGGGCCCGGGGCAGAGAGAGGGGGGCTGGGGGCAGAGAGAGGGGGGCCGGGGGCAGAGAGAGGGGGGCCGGGAAGAGAGAGAGGGGGGCCGGGGGGAGAGAGAGGGGGGCCGGGGGGAGAGAGAGGCGGGCCGGGGTGGAGAGAGAGGGGGGCCGGCGGGAGAGAGAGGGGGACCGGTGGGAGAGAGAGGGGGGCCAGGGGGAGAGAGAGGGGGGCCGGGGGGAGAGAGAGGGGGGCCAGGGGGAGAGAGAGGGGGGCCCGGGGGCAGAGAGAGGGGGGCCGGGGGCAGAGAGAGGGGGGCCGAGGGCAGAGAGAGGGGGGCCGGGGGAAGAGAGAGGGGGGCCGGGGGCAGAGAGAGGGGGGAAGGGGGCAGAGAGAGGGGGGCCGGGGGCAGAGAGAGGGGGGCCGGGGGCAGAGAGAGGGGGGCTGGGGGCAGAGAGAGGGGGGCCGGGGGGAGAGAGAGGGGGGCCGGGGGAGAGAGAGGGGGGCCGGGGGGAGAGACTGGGGAGCCGGGGGGAGAGAGAGGGGGGCCGTGGGGAGAGAGAGGAGGGCCGTGGGGAGAGAGAGGGGAGCCGGGGGGAGAGGGAGGGGGGCCGGCGGGAGAGAGAGGGGGGCCGTGGGGAGAAAGAGGGGGGCCGGGGACAGAGAGAGGGGGGGCCAGGGGCAGAGAGAGGGGGGCCGAGGGCACAGAGAGGGGGGACGGGGGGAGAGAGAGGGGGGCCGTGCGGAGAGAGAGGGGGCCGTGGGGAGAGAGAGGTGGGCCGTGGGGAGAGAGAGGGGGGCCGTGGGGAGAGAGAGGGGGGCCGTGGGGAGAGAGAGGGGGGCGGGGACAGAGAGAGGGGGGCCGGGGGCAGAGAGAGGAGGGCCGGGGGCAGAGAGAGGGGGGCCGGGGGGAGAGACAGGGGGGCCGGGGGGAGAGAGAGGGGGGCCGTGGGGAGAGAGAGAGGGGCCGTGGGGAGAGAGAGGGGAGCCGGGGGGAGAGAGAGAGGGGCCGGTGGGAGAGAGAGGGGGGCCGTGGGGAGAAAGAGGGGGCCGGGGAGAGAGGGAGGGGGCCGGGGGGAGAGAGAGGGGGGCCGGGGGCAGAGAGAGGGGGGCCGGGGGCAGAGAGAGGGGGGCCGGGGGCAGAGAGAGGGGGGCCGGGAAGAGAGAGAGGGGGGCCAGGGGGAGAGGGAGGGGGGCCGGGGGGAGAGAGGGGGGTGGGAGGAGAGAGAGGGGGGCCGGGGGGAGAGATAGGGGGGCCGGGGGCAGAGAGAGGGGGGCCGGGGTCAGAGAGAGGGGGGCCGGGGGCAGAGAGAGGGGGGCCAGGGGGAGAGAGAGGGGGGCCGGGGGTAGAGAGAGGGGGGCCGGCGGCAGAGAGAGGGGGGACGGGGGCAGATAGAGGGGGCCCGGGGGCAGAGAGAGGGGGGCCGGGGGGAGAGAGAGGGGGGCCGCGGGGAGAGAGAGGGGGCCGGGGGGAGAGAGAGGGGGGCCGGGGCGAGAGAGAGGGGGGCCGGTGGGAGAGAAAGGGGGGCCGGGGGGAGAGAGAGGGGGGCGGGGGCGAGAGAGAGGGGGGCCGGTGGGAGATAAAGGGGGGCCGGGGGGAGAGAGAGGGGGGCCGGGGGGAGAGAAAGGGCGGCCGGGGGGAGAGAGAGGGGGGCCGTGGGGAGAGAGAGGGGGGCCAGGGAGAGAGAGAGGGGGGCCGGGGGGAGAGAGAGGGGGCCGCCGGGGCAGAGAGAGGGGGGCCGGGGGCAGAGAGAGGGGGGCCGGGGGCAGAGAGAGGGGGGCCGGGGGGAGAGAGAGGGGGCCGGGGGGAGAGAGAGGGGGGCCGGGGTGGAGAGAGAGGGGGGCCAGCGGGAGAGAGAGGGGGGCCGGCGGGAGAGAGAGGGGGGCCAGGGGGAGAGAGAGGGGGCCGGGCGGAGAGAGAGGGGGGCCGGGGGGAGAGAGAGGGGGGCCCGGGGGCAGAGAGAGGGGGGCCGGGGGCAGAGAGAGGGGGGCCGTGGGGAGAGAGAGGGGGGCCGTGGGAAGAGAGAGGGGGGCCGTGGGGAGAGAGAGGGGGGCCGTGGGGAGAGAGAGGGGGGCCGTGGGGAGAGAGAGGGGGGCCGTAGGGAGAGAGAGGGGGGCGGGGACAGAGAGAGGGGGGCCGGGGGCAGAGAGAGGAGGGCCGGGGGCAGGAGAGGGGGGCCGGGGGGGAGAGAGAGGGGGGCCGGGGGGAGAGAGAGGGGGGCCGGGGGGAGAGACAGGGGGGACGGGGGGAGAGAGAGGGGGGCCGTGGGGAGAGAGAGGGGGGCCGTGGGGAGAGAGAGGGGAGCCGGGGGGAGAGAGAGGGGGGCCGGTGGGAGAGAGAGGGGGGCCGTGGGGAGAAAGAGGGGGCCGGGGAGAGAGGGAGGGGGGCCGGGGGCAGAGAGAGGGGGGCCGGGGGCAGAGAGAGGGGGGCCGGGGGCAGAGAGAGGGGGGCCGGGAAGAGAGAGAGGGGGGCCGGGGGGAGAGAGAGGGGGGCCGGGGGGAGAGAGGGGGCCGGGGGGAGAGAGAGGGGGGCCGGGGGGAGAGATAGGGGGACCGGGGGCAGAGAGAGGTGGGCCGGGGTCAGAGAGAGGGGGGCCGGGTGCAGAGAGAGGGGGGCCAGGGGGAGAGAGAGGGGGGCCGGGGGTAGAGAGAGGGGGGCCGGCGGCAGAGAGAGAGGGGACGGGGGCAGATAGAGGGGGCCCGGGGGCAGAGAGAGGGGGGCCGGGGGGAGAGAGAGGGGGGCCGCGGGGAGAGAGAGGGGGCCGGGGGGAGAGAGAGGGGGGCCGGGGCGAGAGAGAGGGGGGCCGGTGGGAGAGAAAGGGGGGCCGGGGGAGAGAGAGGGGGGCGGGGGCGAGAGAGAGGGGGCCGGTGGGAGATAAAGGGGGGCCGGGGGGAGAGAGAGGGGGGCCGGGGGGAGAGAAAGGGCGGCCGGGGGGAGAGAGAGGGGGGCCGGGGGGAGAGAGAGGGGGGCCAGGGAGAGAGAGAGGGGGGCCGGGGGGAGAGATAGGGGGGCCCGGGGCAGAGAGAGGGGGGCCGGGGGCAGAGAGAGGGGGGCCGGGAAGAGAGAGAGGGGTGCCGGGGTGAGAGAGAGGGGGGCTGGGGGGAGAGAGAGGGGGGCCGGGGTGGAGAGAGAGGGGGGCCGGCGGGAGAGAGAGGGGGGCCGGCGGGAGAGAGAGGGGGGCCAGGAGGAGAGAGAGGGGGGCCGGGGGGAGAGAGAGGGGGGCCGGGGGGAGAGAGAGGGGGGCCCGGGGACAGAGAGAGGGGGGCCGGGGGCTGAGAGAGGGTGGCCGGGGGGAGAGAGAGGGGGGCCGGGGGGAGAGAGAGGGATGGCCAGGGAGAGAGAGAGGGGGGCCGGGGGGAGAGAGAGGGGGGGCCCGGGGCAGAGAGAGGGGGGCCGGGGGCAGAGAGAGGGGGGCCGGGAAGAGAGAGAGGGGTGCCGGGGTGAGAGAGAGGGGGGCTGGGGGGAGAGAGAGGGGGTCCGGGGTGGAGAGAGAGGGGGGCCGGCGGGAGAGAGAGGGGGGCCGGCGGGAGAGAGAGGGGGGCCAGGAGGAGAGAGAGGGGGGCCGGGGGGAGAGAGAGGGGGGCTGGGGGGAGAGAGAGGGGGGCCCGGGGACAGAGAGAGGGGGGCCGGGGGCTGAGAGAGGGTGGCCGGGGGCAGAGAGAGGGGGGCCGGGGGGAGAGAGAGGGGGGCCGGGGGCAGAGAGAGGGGGGCCGGTGGCAGAGAGAGGGGGGCCGGGGGGAGAGAGAGGGGGGCCGGGGGAGAGAGAGGGGGGCCGAGGGCAGAGAGAGGGGGGCCGGGGGAAGAGAGAGGGGGGCCGGGGGCAGAGAGAGGGGGGAAGGGGGCAGAGAGAGGGGGGCCGGGGGCAGAGAGAGGGGGGCCGGGGGCAGAGAGAGGGGGGCTGGGGGCAGAGAGAGGGGGGCCGGGGGGAGAGAGAGGGGGGCCGGGGGAGAGAGAGGGGGGCCGGGGGGAGAGACAGGGGAGCCGGGGGGAGAGAGAGGGGGGCCGTGGGGAGAGAGAGGGGGGCCGTGGGGAGAGAGAGGGGAGCCGGGGGGAGAGGGAGGGGGGCCGGCGGGAGAGAGAGGGGGGCCGTGGGGAGAAAGAGGGGGGCCGGGGACAGAGAGAGGGGGGCCAGGGGCAGAGAGAGGGGGGCCGAGGGCACAGAGAGGGGGGACGGGGGGAGAGAGAGGGGGGCCGTGCGGAGAGAGAGGGGGGCCGTGGGGAGAGAGAGGTGGGCCGTGGGGAGAGAGAGGGGGGCCGTGGGGAGAGAGAGGGGGGCCGTGGGGAGAGAGAGGGGGGCCGTGGGGAGAGAGAGGGGGGCCGGGGGGAGAGAGAGGGGGGCGGGGACAGAGAGAGGGGGGCCGGGGGCAGAGAGAGGAGGGCCGGGGGCAGAGAGAGGGGGGCCGGGGGGAGAGACAGGGGGGCCGGGGGGAGAGAGAGGGGGGCCGTGGGGAGAGAGAGAGGGGCCGTGGGGAGAGAGAGGGGAGCCGGGGGGAGAGAGAGGGGGGCCGGTGGGAGAGAGAGGGGGGCCGTGGGGAGAAAGAGGGGGCCGGGGAGAGAGGGAGGGGGGCCGGGGGGAGAGAGAGGGTGGCCGGGGGCAGAGAGAGGGGGGCCGGGGGCAGAGAGAGGGGGGCCGGGAAGAGAGAGAGGGGGGCCAGGGGGAGAGAGAGGAGGGCCGGGGGGAGAGAGGGGGGCGGGAGGAGAGAGAGGGGGGCCGGGGGGAGAGATAGGGGGGCCGGGGGCAGAGAGAGGGGGGCCGGGGTCAGAGAGAGGGGGGCCGGGGGCAGAGAGAGGGGGGCCAGGGGGAGAGAGAGGGGGGCCGGGGGTAGAGAGAGGGGGGCCGGCGGCAGAGAGAGGGGGGACGGGGGCAGATAGAGGGGGCCCGGGGGCAGAGAGAGGGGGGCCGGGGGGAGAGAGAGGGGGGCCGCGGGGAGAGAGAGGGGGCCGGGGGGAGAGAGAGGGGGGCCGGGGCGAGAGAGAGGGGGGCCGGTGGGAGAGAAAGGGGGGCCGGGGGGAGAGAGAGGGGGGCGGGGGCGAGAGAGAGGGGGGCCGGTGGGAGATAAAGGGGGGCCGGGGGGAGAGAGAGGGGGGCCGGGGGGAGAGAAAGGGCGGCCGGGGGAGAGAGAGGGGGGCCGTGGGGAGAGAGAGGGGGGCCAGGGAGAGAGAGAGGGGGGCCGGGGGGAGAGAGAGGGGGGCCCGGGGCAGAGAGAGGGGGGCCGGGGGCAGAGAGAGGGGGGCCGGGGGGAGAGAGAGGGGGGCCGGGGGGAGAGAGAGGGGGGCCGGGGTGGAGAGAGAGGGGGGCCAGCGGGAGAGAGAGGGGGGCCGGCGGGAGAGAGAGGGGGGCCAGGGGGAGAGAGAGGGGGGCCGGGCGGAGAGAGAGGGGGGCCGGGGGGAGAGAGAGGGGGGCCGGGGGGAGAGAGAGGGGGGCCCGGGGGCAGAGAGAGGGGGGCCGGGGGCAGAGAGAGGGGGGCCGTGGGGAGAGAGAGGGGGGCCGTGGGAAGAGAGAGGGGGGCCGTGGGGAGAGAGAGGGGGGCCGTGGGGAGAGAGAGGGGGGCCGTGGGGAGAGAGAGGGGGGCCGTAGGGAGAGAGAGGGGGGCGGGGACAGAGAGAGGGGGGCCGGGGGCAGAGAGAGGAGGGCCGGGGGCAGAGAGAGGGGGGCCGGGGGGGAGAGAGAGGGGGGCCGGGGGGAGAGAGAGGGGGGCCGGGGGGAGAGACAGGGGGGACGGGGGGAGAGAGAGGGGGGCCGTGGGGAGAGAGAGGGGGGCCGTGGGGAGAGAGAGGGGAGCCGGGGGGAGAGAGAGGGGGGCCGGTGGGAGAGAGAGGGGGGCCGTGGGGAGAAAGAGGGGGCCGGGGAGAGAGGGAGGGGGGCCGGGGGCAGAGAGAGGGGGGCCGGGGGCAGAGAGAGGGGGGCCGGGGGCAGAGAGAGGGGGGCCGGGAAGAGAGAGAGGGGGGCCGGGGGGAGAGAGAGGGGGGCCGGGGGGAGAGAGGAGGCCGGGGGGAGAGAGAGGGGGGCCGGGGGGAGAGATAGGGGGACCGGGGGCAGAGAGAGGTGGGCCGGGGTCAGAGAGAGGGGGGCCGGGTGCAGAGAGAGGGGGGCCAGGGGGAGAGAGAGGGGGGCCGGGGGTAGAGAGAGGGGGGCCGGCGGCAGAGAGAGAGGGGACGGGGGCAGATAGAGGGGGCCCGGGGGCAGAGAGAGGGGGGCCGGGGGGAGAGAGAGGGGGGCCGCGGGGAGAGAGAGGGGGCCGGGGGGAGAGAGAGGGGGGCCGGGGGCGAGAGAGAGGGGGGCCGGTGGGAGAGAAAGGGGGGCCGGGGGGAGAGAGAGGGGGGCGGGGGCGAGAGAGAGGGGGCCGGTGGGAGATAAAGGGGGGCCGGGGGGAGAGAGAGGGGGGCCGGGGGGAGAGAAAGGGCGGCCGGGGGGAGAGAGAGGGGGGCCGGGGGGAGAGAGAGGGGGGCCAGGGAGAGAGAGAGGGGGGCCGGGGGGAGAGAGAGGGGGGCCCGGGGCAGAGAGAGGGGGGCCGGGGGCAGAGAGAGGGGGGCCGGGAAGAGAGAGAGGGGTGCCGGGGTGAGAGAGAGGGGGGCTGGGGGGAGAGAGAGGGGGGCCGGGGTGGAGAGAGAGGGGGGCCGGCGGGAGAGAGAGGGGGGCCGGCGGGAGAGAGAGGGGGGCCAGGAGGAGAGAGAGGGGGGCCGGGGGGAGAGAGAGGGGGGCCGGGGGGAGAGAGAGGGCGGCCCGGGGACAGAGAGAGGGGGGCCGGGGGCTGAGAGAGGGTGGCCGGGGGGAGAGAGAGGGGGGCCGGGGGGAGAGAGAGGGGGGCCAGGGAGAGAGAGAGGGGGGCCGGGGGGAGAGAGAGGGGGGCCCGGGGCAGAGAGAGGGGGGCCGGGGGCAGAGAGAGGGGGGCCGGGAAGAGAGAGAGGGGTGCCGGGGTGAGAGAGAGGGGGGCTGGGGGGAGAGAGAGGGGGCCGGGGTGGAGAGAGAGGGGGGCCGGCGGGAGAGAGAGGGGGGCCGGCGGGAGAGAGAGGGGGGCCAGGAGGAGAGAGAGGGGGGCCGGGGGGAGAGAGAGGGGGGCCGGGGGGAGAGAGAGGGGGGCCCGGGGACAGAGAGAGGGGGGCCGGGGGCTGAGAGAGGGTGGCCGGGGGCAGAGAGAGGGGGGCCGGGGGGAGAGAGAGGGGGGCCGGGGGCAGAGAGAGGGGGGCCGGTGGCAGAGAGAGGGGGGCCGGGGGGAGAGAGAGGGGGGCCGGGGGAGAGAGAGGGGGGCCGGGGGGAGAGACAGGGGGGCCGGGGGGAGAGAGAGGGGGGCCGTGGGGAGAGAGAGGGGGGCCGTGGGGAGAGAGAGGGGAGCCGGGGGGAGAGAGAGGGGGGCCGGCGGGAGAGAGAGGGGGGCCGTGGGGAGAAAGAGGGGGGCCGGGGACAGAGAGAGGGGGGCCAGGGGCAGAGAGAGGGGGGCCGAGGGCACAGAGAGGGGGTACGGGGGGAGAGAGAGGGGGGCCGTGGGGAGAGAGAGGGGGGCCGTGGGGAGAGAGAGGGGGGCCGTGGGGAGAGAGAGGGGCGACGTGGGGAGAGAGAGGGGGGCCGTGGGGAGAGAGAGGGGGGCCGTGGGGAGAGAGAGGGGGGCCATGGGGAGAGAGAGGGGGGCCGGGGGGAGAGAGAGGGGACAGAGAGAGGGGGGCCGGGGGCAGAGAGAGGAGGGCCGGGGGCAGAGAGAGGGGGGCCGGGGGGATAGAGAGGGGGGCCGGGGGGCGAGAGAGGGGGGCCGGGGGGAGAGACAGGGGGGCCGGGGGGAGAGAGAGGGGGGCCGTGGGGAGAGAAAGGGGGGCCGTGGGGAGAGCGAGGGGAGCCGGGTGGAGAGAGAGGGGGGCCGGTGGGAGAGAGAGGGGGGCCGTGGGGAGAAAGAGGGGGCCGGGGAGAGAGGGAGGGGGGCCGGGGGGAGAGAGAGGGGGGCCGGGGGGAGAGAGAGGGGGGCCGTGGGGAGAGAGAGGGGGGCCGTGGGGAGAGAGAGGGGGGCCGGGGGGAGAGAGAGGGGGGCGGGGACAGAGAGAGGGGGGCCGGGGGCAGAGAGAGGAGGGCCGGGGGCAGAGAGAGGGGGGCCGGGGGGAGAGACAGGGGGGCCGGGGGGAGAGAGAGGGGGGCCGTGGGGAGAGAGAGAGGGGCCGTGGGGAGAGAGAGGGGAGCCGGGGGGAGAGAGAGGGGGGCCGGTGGGAGAGAGAGGGGGGCCGTGGGGAGAAAGAGGGGGCCGGGGAGAGAGGGAGGGGGGCCGGGGGGAGAGAGAGGGGGGCCGGGGGCAGAGAGAGGGGGGCCGGGGGCAGAGAGAGGGGGGCCGGGAAGAGAGAGAGGGGGGCCAGGGGGAGAGAGAGGGGGGCCGGGGGGAGAGAGGGGGGCGGGAGGAGAGAGAGGGGGGCCGGGGGAGAGATAGGGGGGCCGGGGGCAGAGAGAGGGGGGCCGGGGTCAGAGAGAGGGGGGCCGGGGGCAGAGAGAGGGGGGCCAGGGGGAGAGAGAGGGGGGCCGGGGGTAGAGAGAGGGGGGCCGGCGGCAGAGAGAGGGGGGACGGGGGCAGATAGAGGGGGCCCGGGGGCAGAGAGAGGGGGGCCGGGGGGAGAGAGAGGGGGGCCGCGGGGAGAGAGAGGGGGCCGGGGGGAGAGAGAGGGGGGCCGGGGCGAGAGAGAGGGGGGCCGGTGGGAGAGAAAGGGGGGCCGGGGGGAGAGAGAGGGGGGCGGGGGCGAGAGAGAGGGGGGCCGGTGGGAGATAAAGGGGGGCCGGGGGGAGAGAGAGGGGGGCCGGGGGGAGAGAAAGGGCGGCCGGGGGGAGAGAGAGGGGGGCCGTGGGGAGAGAGAGGGGGGCCAGGGAGAGAGAGAGGGGGGCCGGGGGGAGAGAGAGGGGGGCCCGGGGCAGAGAGAGGGGGGCCGGGGGCAGAGAGAGGGGGGCCGGGGGGAGAGAGAGGGGGGCCGGGGGGAGAGAGAGGGGGGCCGGGGTGGAGAGAGAGGGGGGCCAGCGGGAGAGAGAGGGGGGCCGGCGGGAGAGAGAGGGGGGCCAGGGGGAGAGAGAGGGGGGCCGGGCGGAGAGAGAGGGGGGCCGGGGGGAGAGAGAGGGGGGCCCGGGGGCAGAGAGAGGGGGGCCGGGGGCAGAGAGAGGGGGGCCGTGGGGAGAGAGAGGGGGGCCGTGGGAAGAGAGAGGGGGGCCGTGGGGAGAGAGAGGGGGGCCGTGGGGAGAGAGAGGGGGGCCGTGGGGAGAGAGAGGGGGGCCGTAGGGAGAGAGAGGGGGGCGGGGACAGAGAGAGGGGGGCCGGGGGCAGAGAGAGGAGGGCCGGGGGCAGAGAGAGGGGGGCCGGGGGGGAGAGAGAGGGGGGCCGGGGGGAGAGAGAGGGGGGCCGGGGGGAGAGACAGGGGGGACGGGGGGAGAGAGAGGGGGGCCGTGGGGAGAGAGAGGGGGGCCGTGGGGAGAGAGAGGGGAGCCGGGGGGAGAGAGAGGGGGGCCGGTGGGAGAGAGAGGGGGGCCGTGGGGAGAAAGAGGGGGCCGGGGAGAGAGGGAGGGGGGCCGGGGGCAGAGAGAGGGGGGCCGGGGGCAGAGAGAGGGGGGCCGGGGGCAGAGAGAGGGGGGCCGGGAAGAGAGAGAGGGGGGCCGGGGGGAGAGAGAGGGGGGCCGGGGGGAGAGAGGAGGCCGGGGGGAGAGAGAGGGGGGCCGGGGGGAGAGATAGGGGGACCGGGGGCAGAGAGAGGTGGGCCGGGGTCAGAGAGAGGGGGGCCGGGTGCAGAGAGAGGGGGGCCAGGGGGAGAGAGAGGGGGGCCGGGGGTAGAGAGAGGGGGGCCGGCGGCAGAGAGAGAGGGGACGGGGGCAGATAGAGGGGGCCCGGGGGCAGAGAGAGGGGGGCCGGGGGGAGAGAGAGGGGGGCCGCGGGGAGAGAGAGGGGGCCGGGGGGAGAGAGAGGGGGGCCGGGGGCGAGAGAGAGGGGGGCCGGTGGGAGAGAAAGGGGGGCCGGGGGGAGAGAGAGGGGGGCGGGGGCGAGAGAGAGGGGGCCGGTGGGAGATAAAGGGGGGCCGGGGGGAGAGAGAGGGGGGCCGGGGGGAGAGAAAGGGTGGCCGGGGGGAGAGAGAGGGGGGCCGGGGGGAGAGAGAGGGGGGCCAGGGAGAGAGAGAGGGGGGCCGGGGGGAGAGAGAGGGGGGCCCGGGGCAGAGAGAGGGGGGCCGGGGGCAGAGAGAGGGGGGCCGGGAAGAGAGAGAGCGGTGCCGGGGTGAGAGAGAGGGGGGCTGGGGGGAGAGAGAGGGGGGCCGGGGTGGAGAGAGAGGGGGGCCGGCGGGAGAGAGAGGGGGGCCGGCGGGAGAGAGAGGGGGGCCAGGAGGAGAGAGAGGGGGGCCGGGGGGAGAGAGAGGGGGGCCGGGGGGAGAGAGAGGGCGGCCCGGGGACAGAGAGAGGGGGGCCGGGGGCTGAGAGAGGGTGGCCGGGGGGAGAGAGAGGGGGGCCGGGGGGAGAGAGAGGGGGGCCAGGGAGAGAGAGAGGGGGGCCGGGGGGAGAGAGAGGGGGGCCCGGGGCAGAGAGAGGGGGGCCGGGGGCAGAGAGAGGGGGGCCGGGAAGAGAGAGAGGGGTGCCGGGGTGAGAGAGAGGGGGGCTGGGGGGAGAGAGAGGAGGCCGGGGTGGAGAGAGAGGGGGGCCGGCGGGAGAGAGAGGGGGGCCGGCGGGAGAGAGAGGGGGGCCAGGAGGAGAGAGAGGGGGGCCGGGGGGAGAGAGAGGGGGGCCGGGGGGAGAGAGAGGGGGGCCCGGGGACAGAGAGAGGGGGGCCGGGGGCTGAGAGAGGGTGGCCGGGGGCAGAGAGAGGGGGGCCGGGGGGAGAGAGAGGGGGGCCGGGGGCAGAGAGAGGGGGGCCGGTGGCAGAGAGAGGGGGGCCGGGGGGAGAGAGAGGGGGGCCGGGGGAGAGAGAGGGGGGCCGGGGGGAGAGACAGGGGGGCCGGGGGGAGAGAGAGGGGGGCCGTGGGGAGAGAGAGGGGGGCCGTGGGGAGAGAGAGGGGAGCCGGGGGGAGAGAGAGGGGGGCCGGCGGGAGAGAGAGGGGGGCCGTGGGGAGAAAGAGGGGGGCCGGGGACAGAGAGAGGGGGGCCAGGGGCAGAGAGAGGGGGGCCGAGGGCACAGAGAGGGGGGACGGGGGGAGAGAGAGGGGGGCCGTGGGGAGAGAGAGGGGGGCCGTGGGGAGAGAGAGGGGGGCCGTGGGGAGAGAGAGGGGCGCCGTGGGGAGAGAGAGGGGGGCCGTGGGGAGAGAGAGGGGGGCCGTGGGGAGAGAGAGGGGGGCCGTGGGGAGAGAGAGGGGGGCCGGGGGGAGAGAGAGGGGACAGAGAGAGGGGGGCCGGGGGCAGAGAGAGGAGGGCCGGGGGCAGAGAGAGGGGGGCCGGGGGGATAGAGAGGGGGGCCGGGGGGCGAGAGAGGGGGGCCGGGGGGAGAGACAGGGGGGCCGGGGGGAGAGAGAGGGGGGCCGTGGGGAGAGAAAGGGGGGCCGTGGGGAGAGCGAGGGGAGCCGGGTGGAGAGAGAGGGGGGCCGGTGGGAGAGAGAGGGGGGCCGTGGGGAGAAAGAGGGGGCCGGGGAGAGAGGGAGGGGGGCCGGGGGGAGAGAGAGGGGGGCCGGGGGCAGAGAGAGGGGGGCCGGGGGCAGAGAGAGGGGGGCCGGGGGCAGAGAGAGGGGCGCCGGGAAGAGAGAGAGGGGGGTCGGGGGGAGAGAGAGGGTGGCCGGGGGGAGAGAGAGGAGGGCCGGGGGGAGAGAGAGGGGGGCCGGGGGGAGAGAGAGGGGGGCCGGTGGGAGAGAGAGGGGGGCCGGCCGCAGAGAGAGGGGGGCCAGGGGGAGAGAGAGGGGGGCCGGGGGGAGAGAGAGGGGAGCCGGGGGGAGAGAGAGGGGGGCCGGGGGCAGAGAGAGGAGGGCCGGGGGCAGAGAGAGGGGGGCCGGGGGGAGAGACAGGGGGGCCGGGGGGAGAGAGAGGGGGGCCGTGGGGAGAGAGAGAGGGGCCGTGGGGAGAGAGAGGGGAGCCGGGGGGAGAGAGAGGGGGGCCGGTGGGAGAGAGAGGGGGGCCGTGGGGAGAAAGAGGGGGCCGGGGAGAGAGGGAGGGGGGCCGGTGGGAGAGAGAGGGGGACCGGGGGCAGAGAGAGGGGGGCCGGGGGCAGAGAGAGGGGGGCCGGGGGCAGAGAGAGGGGGGCCGGGAAGAGAGAGAGGGGGGCCAGGGGGAGAGAGAGGGGGGCCGGGGGGAGAGAGGGGGGTGGGAGGAGAGAGAGGGGGGCCGGGGGGAGAGATAGGGGGGCCGGGGGCAGAGAGAGGGGGGCCGGGGTCAGAGAGAGGGGGGCCGGGGGCAGAGAGAGGGGGGCCAGGGGGAGAGAGAGGGGGGCCGGGGGTAGAGAGAGGGGGGCCGGCGGCAGAGAGAGGGGGGACGGGGGCAGATAGAGGGGGCCCGGGGGCAGAGAGAGGGGGGCCGGGGGGAGAGAGAGGGGGGCCGCGGGGAGAGAGAGGGGGCCGGGGGGAGAGAGAGGGGGGCCGGGGCGAGAGAGAGGGGGGCCGGTGGGAGAGAAAGGGGGGCCGGGGGGAGAGAGAGGGGGGCGGGGGCGAGAGAGAGGGGGGCCGGTGGGAGATAAAGGGGGGCCGGGGGGAGAGAGAGGGGGGCCGGGGGGAGAGAAAGGGCGGCCGGGGGGAGAGAGAGGGGGGCCGTGGGGAGAGAGAGGGGGGCCAGGGAGAGAGAGAGGGGGGCCGGGGGGAGAGAGAGGGGGGCCCGGGGCAGAGAGAGGGGGGCCGGGGGCAGAGAGAGGGGGGCCGGGGGCAGAGAGAGGGGGGCCGGGGGGAGAGAGAGGGGGGCCGGGGGGAGAGAGAGGGGGGCCGGGGTGGAGAGAGAGGGGGGCCAGCGGGAGAGAGAGGGGGGCCGGCGGGAGAGAGAGGGGGGCCAGGGGGAGAGAGAGGGGGGCCGGGCGGAGAGAGAGGGGGGCCGGGGGGAGAGAGAGGGGGGCCCGGGGGCAGAGAGAGGGGGGCCGGGGGCAGAGAGAGGGGGGCCGTGGGGAGAGAGAGGGGGGCCGTGGGAAGAGAGAGGGGGGCCGTGGGGAGAGAGAGGGGGGCCGTGGGGAGAGAGAGGGGGGCCGTGGGGAGAGAGAGGGGGGCCGTAGGGAGAGAGAGGGGGGCGGGGACAGAGAGAGGGGGGCCGGGGGCAGAGAGAGGAGGGCCGGGGGCAGAGAGAGGGGGGCCGGGGGGGAGAGAGAGGGGGGCCGGGGGGAGAGAGAGGGGGGCCGGGGGGAGAGACAGGGGGGACGGGGGGAGAGAGAGGGGGGCCGTGGGGAGAGAGAGGGGGGCCGTGGGGAGAGAGAGGGGAGCCGGGGGGAGAGAGAGGGGGGCCGGTGGGAGAGAGAGGGGGGCCGTGGGGAGAAAGAGGGGGCCGGGGAGAGAGGGAGGGGGGCCGGGGGCAGAGAGAGGGGGGCCGGGGGCAGAGAGAGGGGGGCCGGGGGCAGAGAGAGGGGGGCCGGGAAGAGAGAGAGGGGGGCCGGGGGGAGAGAGAGGGGGGCCGGGGGGAGAGAGGGGGCCGGGGGGAGAGAGAGGGGGGCCGGGGGGAGAGATAGGGGGACCGGGGGCAGAGAGAGGTGGGCCGGGGTCAGAGAGAGGGGGGCCGGGTGCAGAGAGAGGGGGGCCAGGGGGAGAGAGAGGGGGGCCGGGGTAGAGAGAGGGGGGCCGGCGGCAGAGAGAGAGGGGACGGGGGCAGATAGAGGGGGCCCGGGGGCAGAGAGAGGGGGGCCGGGGGGAGAGAGAGGGGGGCCGCGGGGAGAGAGAGGGGGCCGGGGGGAGAGAGAGGGGGGCCGGGGGCGAGAGAGAGGGGGGCCGGTGGGAGAGAAAGGGGGGCCGGGGGGAGAGAGAGGGGGGCGGGGGCGAGAGAGAGGGGGCCGGTGGGAGATAAAGGGGGGCCGGGGGGAGAGAGAGGGGGGCCGGGGGGAGAGAAAGGGCGGCCGGGGGGAGAGAGAGGGGGGCCGGGGGGAGAGAGAGGGGGGCCAGGGAGAGAGAGAGGGGGGCCGGGGGGAGAGAGAGGGGGGCCCAGGGCAGAGAGAGGGGGGCCGGGGGCAGAGAGAGGGGGGCCGGGAAGAGAGAGAGGGGTGCCGGGGTGAGAGAGAGGGGGGCTGGGGGGAGAGAGAGGGGGCCGGGGTGGAGAGAGAGGGGGGCCGGCGGGAGAGAGAGGGGGGCCGGCGGGAGAGAGAGGGGGGCCAGGAGGAGAGAGAGGGGGGCCGGGGGGAGAGAGAGGGGGGCCGGGGGGAGAGAGAGGGGGGCCCGGGGACAGAGAGAGGGGGGCCGGGGGCTGAGAGAGGGTGGCCGGGGGCAGAGAGAGGGGGGCCGGGGGGAGAGAGAGGGGGGCCGGGGGCAGAGAGAGGGGGGCCGGTGGCAGAGAGAGGGGGGCCGGGGGGAGAGAGAGGGGGGCCGGGGGAGAGAGAGGGGGGCCGGGGGGAGAGACAGGGGGGCCGGGGGGAGAGAGAGGGGGGCCGTGGGGAGAGAGAGGGGGGACGTGGGGAGAGAGAGGGGAGCCGGGGGGAGAGAGAGGGGGGCCGGCGGGAGAGAGAGGGGGGCCGTGGGGAGAAAGAGGGGGGCCGGGGACAGAGAGAGGGGGGCCAGGGGCAGAGAGAGGGGGGCCGAGGGCACAGAGAGGGGGGACGGGGGGAGAGAGAGGGGGGCCGTGGGGAGAGAGAGGGGGGCCGTGGGGAGAGAGAGGGGGGCCGTGGGGAGAGAGAGGGGCGCCGTGGGGAGAGAGAGGGGGGCCGTGGGGAGAGAGAGGGGGGCCGTGGGGAGAGAGAGGGGGGCCGTGGGGAGAGAGAGGGGGGCCGGGGGGAGAGAGAGGGGACAGAGAGAGGGGGGCCGGGGGCAGAGAGAGGAGGGCCGGGGGCAGAGAGAGGGGGGCCGGGGGGATAGAGAGGGGGGCCGGGGGGCGAGAGAGGGGGGCCGGGGGGAGAGACAGGGGGGCCGGGGGGAGAGAGAGGGGGGCCGTGGGGAGAGAAAGGGGGGCCGTGGGGAGAGCGAGGGGAGCCGGGTGGAGAGAGAGGGGGGCCGGTGGGAGAGAGAGGGGGGCCGTGGGGAGAAAGAGGGGGCCGGGGAGAGAGGGAGGGGGGCCGGGGGGAGAGAGAGGGGGGCCGGGGGCAGAGAGAGGGGGGCCGGGGGCAGAGAGAGGGGGGCCGGGGGCAGAGAGAGGGGCGCCGGGAAGAGAGAGAGGGGGGTCGGGGGGAGAGAGAGGGTGGCCGGGGGGAGAGAGAGGAGGGCCGGGGGGAGAGAGAGGGGGGCCGGGGGGAGAGAGAGGGGGGCCGGTGGGAGAGAGAGGGGGGCCGGCCGCAGAGAGAGGGGGGCCAGGGGGAGAGAGAGGGGGGCCGGGGGGAGAGAGAGGGGAGCCGGGGGGAGAGAGAGGGGGGCCGGGGGCAGAGAGAGGAGGGCCGGGGGCAGAGAGAGGGGGGCCGGGGGGAGAGACAGGGGGGCCGGGGGGAGAGAGAGGGGGGCCGTGGGGAGAGAGAGAGGGGCCGTGGGGAGAGAGAGGGGAGCCGGGGGGAGAGAGAGGGGGGCCGGTGGGAGAGAGAGGGGGGCCGTGGGGAGAAAGAGGGGGCCGGGGAGAGAGGGAGGGGGGCCGGTGGGAGAGAGAGGGGGACCGGGGGCAGAGAGAGGGGGGCCGGGGGCAGAGAGAGGGGGGCCGGGGGCAGAGAGAGGGGGGCCGGGAAGAGAGAGAGGGGGGCCAGGGGGAGAGAGAGGGGGGCCGGGGGGAGAGAGGGGGGTGGGAGGAGAGAGAGGGGGGCCGGGGGGAGAGATAGGGGGGCCGGGGGCAGAGAGAGGGGGGCCGGGGTCAGAGAGAGGGGGGCCGGGGGCAGAGAGAGGGGGGCCAGGGGGAGAGAGAGGGGGGCCGGGGGTAGAGAGAGGGGGGCCGGCGGCAGAGAGAGGGGGGACGGGGGCAGATAGAGGGGGCCCGGGGGCAGAGAGAGGGGGGCCGGGGGGAGAGAGAGGGGGGCCGCGGGGAGAGAGAGGGGGCCGGGGGGAGAGAGAGGGGGGCCGGGGCGAGAGAGAGGGGGGCCGGTGGGAGAGAAAGGGGGGCCGGGGGGAGAGAGAGGGGGGCGGGGGCGAGAGAGAGGGGGGCCGGTGGGAGATAAAGGGGGGCCGGGGGGAGAGAGAGGGGGGCCGGGGGGAGAGAAAGGGCGGCCGGGGGGAGAGAGAGGGGGGCCGTGGGGAGAGAGAGGGGGGCCAGGGAGAGAGAGAGGGGGGCCGGGGGGAGAGAGAGGGGGGCCCGGGGCAGAGAGAGGGGGGCCGGGGGCAGAGAGAGGGGGGCCGGGGGCAGAGAGAGGGGGGCCGGGGGGAGAGAGAGGGGGGCCGGGGGGAGAGAGAGGGGGGCCGGGGTGGAGAGAGAGGGGGGCCAGCGGGAGAGAGAGGGGGGCCAGCGGGAGAGAGAGGGGGGCCAGGGGGAGAGAGAGGGGGGCCGGGCGGAGAGAGAGGGGGGCCGGGGGGAGAGAGAGGGGGGCCCGGGGGCAGAGAGAGGGGGGCCGGGGGCAGAGAGAGGGGGGCCGTGGGGAGAGAGAGGGGGGCCGTGGGAAGAGAGAGGGGGGCCGTGGGGAGAGAGAGGGGGGCCGTGGGGAGAGAGAGGGGGGCCGTGGGGAGAGAGAGGGGGGCCGTAGGGAGAGAGAGGGGGGCGGGGACAGAGAGAGGGGGGCCGGGGGCAGAGAGAGGAGGGCCGGGGGCAGAGAGAGGGGGGCCGGGGGGGAGAGAGAGGGGGGCCGGGGGGAGAGAGAGGGGGGCCGGGGGGAGAGACAGGGGGGACGGGGGGAGAGAGAGGGGGGCCGTGGGGAGAGAGAGGGGGGCCGTGGGGAGAGAGAGGGGAGCCGGGGGGAGAGAGAGGGGGGCCGGTGGGAGAGAGAGGGGGGCCGTGGGGAGAAAGAGGGGGCCGGGGAGAGAGGGAGGGGGGCCGGGGGCAGAGAGAGGGGGGCCGGGGGCAGAGAGAGGGGGGCCGGGGGCAGAGAGAGGGGGGCCGGGAAGAGAGAGAGGGGGGGCCGGGGGGAGAGAGAGGGGGGCCGGGGGGAGAGAGGGGGCCGGGGGGAGAGAGAGGGGGGCCGGGGGGAGAGATAGGGGGACCGGGGGCAGAGAGAGGTGGGCCGGGGTCAGAGAGAGGGGGGCCGGGTGCAGAGAGAGGGGGGCCAGGGGGAGAGAGAGGGGGGCCGGGGGTAGAGAGAGGGGGGCCGGCGGCAGAGAGAGAGGGGACGGGGGCAGATAGAGGGGGCCCGGGGGCAGAGAGAGGGGGGCCGGGGGGAGAGAGAGGGGGGCCGCGGGGAGAGAGAGGGGGCCGGGGGGAGAGAGAGGGGGGCCGGGGGCGAGAGAGAGGGGGGCCGGTGGGAGAGAAAGGGGGGCCGGGGGGAGAGAGAGGGGGGCGGGGGCGAGAGAGAGGGGGCCGGTGGGAGATAAAGGGGGGCCGGGGGGAGAGAGAGGGGGGCCGGGGGGAGAGAAAGGGCGGCCGGGGGGAGAGAGAGGGGGGCCGGGGGGAGAGAGAGGGGGGCCAGGGAGAGAGAGAGGGGGGCCGGGGGGAGAGAGAGGGGGGCCCGGGGCAGAGAGAGGGGGGCCGGGGGCAGAGAGAGGGGGGCCGGGAAGAGAGAGAGGGGTGCCGGGGTGAGAGAGAGGGGGGCTGGGGGGAGAGAGAGGGGGGCCGGGGTGGAGAGAGAGGGGGGCCGGCGGGAGAGAGAGGGGGGCCGGCGGGAGAGAGAGGGGGGCCAGGAGGAGAGAGAGGGGGGCCGGGGGGAGAGAGAGGGGGGCCGGGGGGAGAGAGAGGGGGGCCCGGGGACAGAGAGAGGGGGGCCGGGGGCTGAGAGAGGGTGGCCGGGGGGAGAGAGAGGGGGGCCGGGGGGAGAGAGAGGGATGGCCAGGGAGAGAGAGAGGGGGGCCGGGGGGAGAGAGAGGGGGGCCCGGGGCAGAGAGAGGGGGGCCGGGGGCAGAGAGAGGGGGGCCGGGAAGAGAGAGAGGGGTGCCGGGGTGAGAGAGAGGGGGGCTGGGGGGAGAGAGAGGGGGGCCGGGGTGGAGAGAGAGGGGGGCCGGCGGGAGAGAGAGGGGGGCCGGCGGGAGAGAGAGGGGGGCCAGGAGGAGAGAGAGGGGGGCCGGGGGGAGAGAGAGGGGGGCCGGGGGGAGAGAGCGGGGGGCCCGGGGACAGAGAGAGGGGGGCCGGGGGCTGAGAGAGGGTGGCCGGGGGCAGAGAGAGGGGGGCCGGGGGGAGAGAGAGGGGGGCCGGGGGCAGAGAGAGGGGGGCCGGTGGCAGAGAGAGGGGGGCCGGGGGGAGAGAGAGGGGGGCCGGGGGAGAGAGAGGGGGGCCGAGGGCAGAGAGAGGGGGGCCGGGGGAAGAGAGAGGGGGGCCGGGGGCAGAGAGAGGGGGGAAGGGGGCAGAGAGAGGGGGGCCGGGGGCAGAGAGAGGGGGGCCGGGGGCAGAGAGAGGGGGGCTGGGGGCAGAGAGAGGGGGGCCGGGGGGAGAGAGAGGGGGGCCGGGGGAGAGAGAGGGGGGCCGGGGGGAGAGACAGGGGAGCCGGGGGGAGAGAGAGGGGGGCCGTGGGGAGAGAGAGGGGGGCCGTGGGGAGAGAGAGGGGAGCCGGGGGGAGAGGGAGGGGGGCCGGCGGGAGAGAGAGGGGGGCCGTGGGGAGAAAGAGGGGGGCCGGGGACAGAGAGAGGGGGGCCAGGGGCAGAGAGAGGGGGGCCGAGGGCACAGAGAGGGGGGACGGGGGGAGAGAGAGGGGGGCCGTGCGGAGAGAGAGGGGGGCCGTGGGGAGAGAGAGGTGGGCCGTGGGGAGAGAGAGGGGGGCCGTGGGGAGAGAGAGGGGGGCCGTGGGGAGAGAGAGGGGGGCCGTGGGGAGAGAGAGGGGGGCCGGGGGGAGAGAGAGGGGGGCGGGGACAGAGAGAGGGGGGCCGGGGGCAGAGAGAGGAGGGCCGGGGGCAGAGAGAGGGGGGCCGGGGGGAGAGACAGGGGGGCCGGGGGGAGAGAGAGGGGGGGCCGTGGGGAGAGAGAGAGGGGCCGTGGGGAGAGAGAGGGGAGCCGGGGGGAGAGAGAGGGGGGCCGGTTGGAGAGAGAGGGGGGCCGTGGGGAGAAAGAGGGGGCCGGGGAGAGAGGGAGGGGGGCCGGGGGGAGAGAGAGGGGGGCCGGGGGCAGAGAGAGGGGGGGCCGGGGGCAGAGAGAGGGGGGCCGGGAAGAGAGAGAGGGGGGCCAGGGGGAGAGAGAGGGGGCCGGGGGGAGAGAGGGGGGCGGGAGGAGAGAGAGGGGGGGCCGGGGGGGAGAGATAGGGGGGCCGGGGGCAGAGAGAGGGGGGCCGGGGTCAGAGAGAGGGGGGCCGGGGGCAGAGAGAGGGGGGCCAGGGGGAGAGAGAGGGGGGCCGGGGGTAGAGAGAGGGGGGCCGGCGGCAGAGAGAGGGGGGACGGGGGGCAGATAGAGGGGGCCCGGGGGCAGAGAGAGGGGGGCCGGGGGGAGAGAGAGGGGGGCCGCGGGGAGAGAGAGGGGGGCCCGGGGGGAGAGAGAGGGGGGCCGGGGCGAGAGAGAGGGGGGGCCGGTGGGAGAGAAAGGGGGGCCGGGGGGAGAGAGAGGGGGGCGGGGGCGAGAGAGAGGGGGGCCGGTGGGAGATAAAGGGGGGCCGGGGGGAGAGAGAGGGGGGCCGGGGGGAGAGAAAGGGCGGCCGGGGGGAGAGAGAGGGGGGCCGTGGGGAGAGAGAGGGGGGCCAGGGAGAGAGAGAGGGGGGCCGGGGGGAGAGAGAGGGGGGGCCGGGGGCAGAGAGAGGGGGGCCGGGGGCAGAGAGAGGGGGGCCGGGGGGGAGAGAGAGGGGGGCCGGGGGGAGAGAGAGGGGGGCGGGGTGGAGAGAGAGGGGGGGCCAGCGGGAGAGAGAGGGGGGCCGGCGGGAGAGAGAGGGGGGCCAGGGGGAGAGAGAGGGGGGCCGGGCGGAGAGAGAGGGGGGGCCGGGGGGAGAGAGAGGGGGGCCCGGGGGCAGAGAGAGGGGGGCCGGAGGCAGAGAGAGGGGGGCCGTGGGGAGAGAGAGGGGGGCCGTGGGAAGAGAGAGGGGGGCCGTGGGGAGAGAGAGGGGGGCCGTGGGGAGAGAGAGGGGGGCCGTGGGGAGAGAGAGGGGGGCCGTAGGGAGAGAGAGGGGGGCGGGGACAGAGAGAGGGGGGCCGGGGGCAGAGAGAGGAGGGGCCGGGGGCAGAGAGAGGGGGGCCGGGGGGGAGAGAGAGGGGGGCCGGGGGGGAGAGAGAGGGGGGCCGGGGGGAGAGACAGGGGGGACGGGGGGAGAGAGAGGGGGGCCGTGGGGAGAGAGAGGGGGGCCGTGGGGAGAGAGAGGGGAGCCGGGGGGAGAGAGAGGGGGGGCCGGTGGGAGAGAGAGGGGGGCCGTGGGGAGAAAGAGGGGGCCGGGGAGAGAGGGAGGGGGGCCGGGGGGCAGAGAGAGGGGGGCCGGGGGCAGAGAGAGGGGGGCCGGGGGCAGAGAGAGGGGGGCCGGGAAGAGAGAGAGGGGGGCCGGGGGGAGAGAGAGGGGGGCCGGGGGGAGAGAGGGGGGCCGGGGGGGAGAGAGAGGGGGGCCGGGGGGAGAGATAGGGGGACCGGGGGCAGAGAGAGGTGGGCCGGGGTCAGAGAGAGGGGGGCCGGGTGCAGAGAGAGGGGGGCCAGGGGGAGAGAGAGGGGGGCCGGGGGTAGAGAGAGGGGGGCCGGCGGCAGAGAGAGAGGGGACGGGGGCAGATAGAGGGGGCCCGGGGGCAGAGAGAGGGGGGCCGGGGGGAGAGAGAGGGGGGCCGCGGGGAGAGAGAGGGGGCCGGGGGGAGAGAGAGGGGGGCCGGGGGCGAGAGAGAGGGGGGCCGGTGGGAGAGAAAGGGGGGCCGGGGGGAGAGAGAGGGGGGCGGGGGCGAGAGAGAGGGGGCCGGTGGGAGATAAAGGGGGGCCGGGGGGAGAGAGAGGGGGGCCGGGGGGAGAGAAACGGCGGCCGGGGGGAGAGAGAGGGGGGCCGGGGGGAGAGAGAGGGGGGCCAGGGAGAGAGAGAGGGGGGGCCGGGGGGAGAGAGAGGGGGCCCGGGGCAGAGAGAGGGGGGCCGGGGGCAGAGAGAGGGGGGCCGGGAAGAGAGAGAGGGGTGCCGGGGTGAGAGAGAGGGGGGCTGGGGGAGAGAGAGGGGGGCCGGGGTGGAGAGAGAGGGGGGCCGGCGGGAGAGAGAGGGGGGCCGGCGGGAGAGAGAGGGGGGCCAGGAGGAGAGAGAGGGGGCCGGGGGGAGAGAGAGGGGGGCCGGGGGGAGAGAGAGGGCGGACCGGGGACAGAGAGAGGGGGGCCGGGGGCTGAGAGAGGGTGGCCGGGGGGAGAGAGAGGGGGGCCGGGGGAGAGAGAGGGGGGCCAGGGAGAGAGAGAGGGGGGCCGGGGGGAGAGAGAGGGGGGCCCGGGGCAGAGAGAGGGGGGCCGGGGGCAGAGAGAGGGGGGCCGGGAAGAGAGAGAGGGGTGCCGGGGTGAGAGAGAGGGGGGGCTGGGGGGAGAGAGAGAGGGGGCCGGGGTGGAGAGAGAGGGGGGCCGGCGGGAGAGAAAGGGGGGCCGGCGGGAGAGAGAGGGGGGCCAGGAGGAGAGAGAGGGGGGCCGGGGGGAGAGAGAGGGGGGCCGGGGGGAGAGAGAGGGGGGCCCGGGGACAGAGAGAGGGGGGCCGGGGGCTGAGAGAGGGTGGCCGGGGGCAGAGAGAGGGGGGCCGGGGGGAGAGAGAGGGGGGCCGGGGGCAGAGAGAGGGGGGCCGGTGGCAGAGAGAGGGGGGCCGGGGGGAGAGAGAGGGGGGCCGGGGGGAGAGAGAGGGGGGCCGGGGGGAGAGACAGGGGGGCCGGGGGGAGGAGAGAGGGGGGCCGTGGGGAGAGAGAGGGGGGCCGTGGGGAGAGAGAGGGGAGCCGGGGGGAGAGAGAGGGGGGCCCGGCGGGAGAGAGAGGGGGGCCGTGGGGAGAAAGAGGGGGGCCGGGGACAGAGAGAGGGGGGCCAGGGGCAGAGAGAGGGGGGCCGAGGGCACAGAGAGGGGGGACGGGGGGAGAGAGAGGGGGGCCGTGGGGAGAGAGAGGGGGGCCGTGGGGAGAGAGAGGGGGGCCGTGGGGAGAGAGAGGGGCGCCGTGGGGAGAGAGAGGGGGGCCGTGGGGAGAGAGAGGGGGGGCCGTGGGGGAGAGAGAGGGGGGGCCGTGGGGAGAGAGAGGGGGGCCGGGGGGAGAGAGAGGGGACAGAGAGAGGGGGGCCGGGGGCAGAGAGAGGAGGGCCGGGGGCAGAGAGAGGGGGGCCGGGGGGATAGAGAGGGGGGCCGGGGGGCGGAGAGAGGGGGGCCGGGGGGAGAGACAGGGGGGCCGGGGGGAGAGAGAGGGGGGCCGTGGGGAGAGAAAGGGGGGCCGTGGGCAGAGCGAGGGGAGCCGGGTGGAGAGAGAGGGGGGCCGGTGGGAGAGAGAGGGGGGCCGTGGGGAGAAAGAGGGGGCCGGGGAGAGAGGGAGGGGGGCCGGGGGGAGAGAGAGGGGGGCCGGGGGCAGAGAGAGGGGGCCGGGGGCAGAGAGAGGGGGGCCGGGGGCAGAGAGAGGGGCGCCGGGAAGAGAGAGAGGGGGGTCGGGGGGAGAGAGAGGGTGGCCGGGGGGAGAGAGAGGAGGGCCGGGGGAGAGAGAGGGGGGCCGGGGGCAGAGAGAGGGGGGCCGGGGGGCAGAGAGAGGGGGGGCCGGGGGGAGAGAGAGGGCGGCTGCGGGGAGAGAGAGGGGGCCGGGGGGAGAGAGAGAGGGGCCGGGAGAGAGAGAAGGGGGCCGTGGAGAGAGAGACGGGGGCGGTGGGGAGAGAGAGGTGGGCCGTGGGGAGAGAGAGGGGGGCCGTGGGGAGAGAGAGGGGGGCCGTAGGGAGAGAGGGGGGCCGTGGGGAGAGAGAGGGGGGCCGGGGGAGAGAGAGGGGGGCAGGGGGCAGAGAGAGGGGGGCCGGGGGCAGAGAGAGGGGGGCCGAGGGCAGAGAGAGGGGGGCCGGGTGCAGAGAGAGGGGTGCCGGGGGCAGAGAGAAGGGGGCCGGGGGGAGAGAGAGGGGGGTCGGGGGTAGAGAGAGGGGGGCCGGGGGGAGAGAGAGGGGGGCTGCGGGGAGAGAGAGGGGGCAGGGGGGAGAGAGAGGGGGGTCGTGGGGAGAGAGAGAGGGGCCGTGGGGAGAGAGAGGGGAGCCGGGGGGAGAGAGAGGGGGGCCGGTGGGGAGAGAGAGGGGGGCCGGTGGGGAGAAAGAGGGGGCCGGGGAGAGAGGGAGGGAGGGCCGGGGGGAGAGATAGGGGGGCTGGGGGCAGAGAGAGGGGGGCCGGGGGCAGAGAGAGGGGGGCCAGGGGCAGAGAGAGGGGGGCCGGGAAGAGGAGAGGGGGGGGCTGGGGGGAGAGAGAGGGGGGCCGGGGGGAGGAGAGGGGGGCCGGGGGGAGAGAGAGGGAGGCCGGGGGGGAGAGAGAGGGGGGGGCGGTGGGAGAAGGGGGCGGCGGCAGAGAGAGGGGGGCCAGGGGGAGAGAGAGGGGGGCCGGGGGGAGAGAGAGGGGGGCCGGGGGGAGAGAGAGGGGGGCCCGGGGGCAGAGAGAGGGGGGCCAGGGGGCGGAGAGGGGGGCCGGGGAGAGAGAGGGGGCCGGGGAGAGAGGGGGGCCCGGGGGGCAGAGAGAGGGGGGCCCGGGGGGAGAGAGAGGGGGGGGCCGGGGGCAGAGAGAGGGGGGCCGGGGGGAGAGAGAGGGCTGGGGGAGAGAGAGGGGGCCGGGGGAGAGAGAGGGGGCCGGGGAGAGAGAGAAGGGGGCCGTGGAGAGAGAGACGGGGGCGGTGGGGAGAGAGAGGGGGGCCGTGGGGAGAGAGAGGGGGGCCGTGGGGAGAGAGAGGGGGCCGTGGGGAGAGAGGGGGGGGCCGTGGGGAGAGAGTGGGGGGACGGGGGGAGAGAGAGGGGGGCCGGGGGGCAGAGGAGAGGGGGGCCGGGGGCAGAGAGAGGGGGGCCGAGGGCAGAGAGAGGGGGGCCGGGGGCAGAGAGAGGGGTGCCGGGGCAGAGAGAAGGGGGCCGGGGGGAGAGAGAGGGGGGCCGGGGGTAGAGAGGGGGGGGCCGGGGGGAGAGAGAGGGGGGCTGCGGGAGAGAGAGGGGGCCGGGGGGAGAGAGAGGGGGGCCGGGGAGAGAGAGAGGGGGGCCGGAGAGAGAGAGAGGCGGGCCGGTGGGAGAGAGATGGGGGGCCGTGGGGGAGAGAGAGGGGGGCCGGGGGGAGAGAGAGGGGGGCCGGGGGACAGAGAGAGGGGGGCCAGGGGCAGAGAGAGGGGGGCCGAGGGCACAGAGAGGGGGGCCGGGGGGAGAGAGAGTGGGGCCGTGGTGAGAGAGAGGGGGGCCGGGGGGAAAGAGAGGGGGGCCGGGGACAGAGAGAGGGGGCCCGGGGGCAGAAAGAGGGGGGCCGGGGGCAGAGAGAGAGGGGCCGGGGGGAGAGAGAGGGGGGCCGGGGGGAGAGAGAGGGGGGCCGTGGGGAGAGAGAGGGGGGCCGTGGGGAGAGAGAGGGGAGCCGGGGGAGAGAGAGAGGGGGGCCGGCGGGAGAGAGAGGGGGGCCGTGGGGAGAAAGAGGGGGGCCGGGGAGAGAGAGGGGGGCCGGGGGGAGAGAGAGGGGGGCCGGGGGCAGAGAGAGGGGGGCCGGGGGCCGAGAGAGGGGGGCCGGGGGCAGAGAGAGGGGGGCCGGGAAGATAGAGAGGGGGGCCGAGGGGAGAGAGAGGGGGGCCGGGGGGAGAGAGAGGGGGGCCGGGGGAGAGAGAGGGGGGCCGGCGGGAGAGAGAGGGGGGCCGGCGGGAGAGAGAGGGGGGCCAGGGGGAGAGAGAGGGGGGCCGGGGGAGAGAGAGGGTAGCCGGGGAGAGAGAGAGGGGGGCCCGGGGGCAGAGAGAGGGGGGCCGAGGGGAGAGAGAGGGGGGCCGGGGGGCAGAGAGAGGGAAGCCGGGGGCAGAGAGAGGGGGGCTGCGGTGAGAGAGAGGGGGCCGGGCGGAGAGAGAGGGGGGCCGGGGAGAGAGAGAGGCGGGCCAGTGGGAGAGAGAGGGGGGCCGTGGGGAGAGAGAAGGGGGCAGTGGAGAGAGAGAGAGGGGGGGCGGTGGGGAAAGAGAGGGGGGGCCGTGGGGAGAGAGAGGGGGGCCGTGGGGAGAGAGAGGGGGGCAGTGGGGAGAGAGAGGGGGCCGTGGGGAGAGAGAGGGGGGCCGGGGGGAGAGAGAGGGGGGCCGGGGGCAGAGAGAGGGGGGCCGGGGGCAGAGAGAGGGGGGCCGAGGGCAGAGAGAGGGGGGCCGGGGCAAGAGAGAGGGGGGCCGGGGGCAGAGAGAAGGGGGCCTGGGGGAGAGAGAGGGGGGCCGGGGGGAGAGAGAGGGGGGCCGGGGGGAGAGAGAGGGGGGCCGGGGAGAGAGAGACGGGGGCCGTGGGGAGAGAGAGGGGGGGCCGTGGGGAGAGAGAGGGGGGCCGTGGGCAGAGAGAGGGGGGCCGGGGGCAGAGAGAGGGGGGCCGAGGGGAGAGAGAGGGGGGCCGGGGGGAGAGAGAGGGGGGCCGGGGGGAGAGAGAGGGGGGCCGGGGGGAGAGACAGGGGGGCCGGGGGGAGAGAGAGGGGGGCCGTGGGGAGAGAGAGGGGGGCCGTGGGGAGAGAGAGGGGGGCCGGGGGGAGAGAGAGGGGGGCCGGGGGGAGAGAGAGGGGGGCCGGGGTGAGAGACAGGGTGGCCGGGGGGAGAGAGAGGGGGGCCGGGGGGAGAGAGAGGGGGGCCGGTGGGAGAGAGAGGGGGGGCCGTGGGGAGAAAGAGGGGGCCGGGGAGAGAGGTAGGGGGGCCGGGGGCAGAGAGAGGGGGGCCGGGGGCAGAGAGAGGGGGGCCGGGAAGAGAGAGAGGGGGGCCGGGGGGAGAGAGAGGGGGGCCGGGGGGAGAGAGGGGGCCTTGGGGAGAGAGAGGGGGGCCGGGGGGAGAGATAGGGGGACCGGGGGCAGAGAGAGGTGGGGCCGGGGTCAGAGAGAGGGGGGCCGGGTGCAGAGAGAGGGGGGCCAGGGGGAGAGAGAGGGGGGGGCCGGGGGTAGAGAGAGGGGGGGCCGGGCGGGCAGAGAGAGAGGGGACGGGGGCAGATAGAGGGGGCCCGGGGGCAGAGAGAGGGGGGCCGGGGGGAGAGAGAGGGGGGCCGCGGGGAGAGAGAGGGGGCCGGGGGGGAGAGAGAGGGGGGCCGGGGGCGAGAGAGAGGGGGGCCGGTGGGAGAGAAAGGGGGGCCGGGGGGGGAGAGAGAGGGGGGCGGGGGCGAGAGAGAGGGGGCCGGTGGGAGATAAAGGGGGGCCGGGGGGAGAGAGAGGGGGGCCGGGGGGAGAGAAAGGGCGGCCCGGGGGGAGAGAGAGGGGGGCCGGGGGGAGAGAGAGGGGGGGCCAGGGAGAGAGAGAGGGGGGCCGGGGGGAGAGAGAGGGGGGGCCCGGGGCAGAGAGAGGGGGCGGGGGCAGAGAGAGGGGGGCCGGGAAGAGAGAGAGGGGTGCCGGGGTGAGAGAGAGGGGGGCTGGGGGGAGAGAGAGGGGGCCGGGGTGGAGAAGAGAGAGGGGGGCGGCGGGGAGAGAGAGGGGGGCCGGCGGGAGAGAGAGGGGGGCCAGGAGGAGAGAGAGGGGGGCCGGGGGGGAGAGAGAGGGGGGCCGGGGGGAGAGAGAGGGGGGCCCGGGGACAGAGAGAGGGGGGCCGGGGGCTGAGAGAGGGTGGCCGGGGGAGAGAGAGGGGGGCCGGGGGGAGAGAGAGGGGGGCCAGGGAGAGAGAGAGGGGGGCCGGGGGGAGAGAGAGGGGGGCCCGGGGCAGAGAGAGGGGGGCCGGGGGCAGAGAGAGGGGGGCCGGGAAGAGAGAGAGGGGTGCCGGGGTGAGAGAGAGGGGGGCTGGGGGGAGAGAGAGGGGGGCCGGGGTGGAGAGAGAGGGGGGCCGGCGGGAGAGAGAGGGGGGCCGGCGGGAGAGAGAGGGGGGCCAGGAGGAGAGAGAGGGGGGCCGGGGGGAGAGAGAGGGGGGCCGGGGGGAGAGAGAGGGGGGCCCGGGGACAGAGAGAGGGGGCCGGGGGCTGAGAGAGGGTGGCCGGGGGCAGAGAGAGGGGGGCCGGGGGGAGAGAGAGGGGGGCCGGGGGAGAGAGAGGGGGGCCGGGGGGAGAGACAGGGGGGCCGGGGGGAGAGAGAGGGGGGCCGTGGGAGAGAGAGGGGGGCCGTGGGGAGAGAGAGGGGAGCCGGGGGGAGAGAGAGGGGGGCCGGCGGGAGAGAGAGGGGGGCCGTGGGGAGAAAGAGGGGGGCCGGGGACAGAGAGAGGGGGGCCAGGGGCAGAGAGAGGGGGGCCGAGGGCACAGAGAGGGGGGACGGGGGGAGAGAGAGGGGGGCCGTGGGGAGAGAGAGGGGGGCCGTGGGGAGAGAGAGGGGCGCCGTGGGGAGAGAGAGGGGGGCCGTGGGGAGAGAGAGGGGGGCCGTGGGGAGAGAGAGGGGGGCCGTGGGGAGAGAGAGGGGGGCCGGGGGGAGAGAGAGGGGACAGAGAGAGGGGGGCCGGGGCAGAGAGAGGAGGGCCGGGGGCAGAGAGAGGGGGGCCGGGGGGATAGAGAGGGGGGCCGGGGGGCGAGAGAGGGGGGCCGGGGGGAGAGACAGGGGGGCCGGGGGGAGAGAGAGGGGGGCCGTGGGGAGAGAAAGGGGGGCCGTGGGGAGAGCGAGGGGAGCCGGGTGGAGAGAGAGGGGGGCCGGTGGGAGAGAGAGGGGGGCCGTGGGGAGAAAGAGGGGGCCGGGGAGAGAGGGAGGGGGGCCGGGGGGAGAGAGAGGGGGGCCGGGGGCAGAGAGAGGGGGGCCGGGGGCAGAGAGAGGGGGGCCGGGGGCAGAGAGAGGGGCGCCGGGAAGAGAGAGAGGGGGGTCGGGGGGAGAGAGAGGGTGGCCGGGGGGAGAGAGAGGAGGGCCGGGGGGAGAGAGAGGGGGGCCGGGGGGAGAGAGAGGGGGGCCGGTGGGAGAGAGAGGGGGGCCGGCCGCAGAGAGAGGGGGGCCAGGGGGAGAGAGAGGGGGGCCGGGGGGAGAGAGAGGGGGGCCGGGGGAGAGAGAGGGGGGCCCGGGGGCAGAGAGAGGGGGGCCGGGGGGAGAGAGAGGGGGGCCGGGGGCAGAGAGAGGGGGGCCGGGGGCAGAGAGAGGGGGGCCGGGGGGAGAGAGAGGGGGGCTGCGGGGAGAGAGAGGGGGCCGGGGGGAGAGAGAGAGGGGCCGGGGAGAGAGAGAAGGGGGCCGTGGAGAGAGAGACGGGGGCGGTGGGGAGAGAGAGGTGGGCCGTGGGGAGAGAGAGGGGGGCCGTGGGGAGAGAGAGGGGGGCCGTAGGGAGAGAGGGGGGGCCGTGGGGAGAGAGAGGGGGGCCGGGGGAGAGAGAGGGGGGCAGGGGGCAGAGAGAGGGGGGCCGGGGGCAGAGAGAGGGGGGCCGAGGGCAGAGAGAGGGGGGCCGGGTGCAGAGAGAGGGGTGCCGGGGGCAGAGAGAAGGGGGCCGGGGGGAGAGAGAGGGGGGTCGGGGGTAGAGAGAGGGGGGCCGGGGGGAGAGAGAGGGGGGCTGCGGGGAGAGAGAGGGGGCAGGGGGGAGAGAGAGGGGGGCCGTGGGGAGAGAGAGAGGGGCCGTGGGGAGAGAGAGGGGAGCCGGGGGGAGAGAGAGGGGGGCCGGTGGGAGAGAGAGGGGGGCCGTGGGGAGAAAGAGGGGGCCGGGGAGAGAGGGAGGGGGGCCGGGGGGAGAGATAGGGGGGCTGGGGGCAGAGAGAGGGGGGCCGGGGGCAGAGAGAGGGGGGCCAGGGGCAGAGAGAGGGGGGCCGGGAAGAGAGAGGGGGGGGCTGGGGGGAGAGAGAGGGGGGCCGGGGGGAGAGAGAGGGGGGCCGGGGGGAGAGAGAGGGAGGCCGGGGGGAGAGAGAGGGGGGCCGGTGGGAGAGAGAGGGGGGCCGGCGGCAGAGAGAGGGGGGCCAGGGGGAGAGAGAGGGGGGCCGGGGGGAGAGAGAGGGGGGCCGGGGGGAGAGAGAGGGGGGCCCGGGGGCAGAGAGAGGGGGGCCGGGGGGAGAGAGAGGGGGGCCGGGGGCAGAGAGAGGGGGGCCGGGGGCAGAGAGAGGGGGGCCGGGGGGAGAGAGAGGGGGGCTGCGGGGAGAGAGAGGGGGCCGGGGGGAGAGAGAGAGGGGCCGGGGAGAGAGAGAAGGGGGCCGTGGAGAGAGAGACGGGGGCGGTGGGGAGAGAGAGGGGGGCCGTGGGGAGAGAGAGGGGGGCCGTGGGGAGAGAGAGGGGGGCCGTGGGGAGAGAGGGGGGGGCCGTGGGGAGAGAGTGGGGGGACGGGGGGAGAGAGAGGGGGGCCGGGGGCAGAGAGAGGGGGGCCGGGGGCAGAGAGAGGGGGGCCGAGGGCAGAGAGAGGGGGGCCGGGGGCAGAGAGAGGGGTGCCGGGGGCAGAGAGAAGGGGGCCGGGGGGAGAGAGAGGGGGGCCGGGGGTAGAGAGGGGGGGGCCGGGGGGAGAGAGAGGGGGGCTGCGGGGAGAGAGAGGGGGCCGGGGGGAGAGAGAGGGGGGCCGGGGAGAGAGAGAGGGGGGCCGGGGAGAGAGAGAGGCGGGCCGGTGGGAGAGAGATGGGGGCCGTGGGGAGAGAGAGGGGGGCCGGGGGGAGAGAGAGGGGGGCCGGGGACAGAGAGAGGGGGGCCATGGGCAGAGAGAGGGGGGCCGAGGGCACAGAGAGGGGGGCCGGGGGGAGAGAGAGTGGGGCCGTGGTGAGAGAGAGGGGGGCCGGGGGGAGAGAGAGGGGGGCCGGGGACAGAGAGAGGGGGCCCGGGGGCAGAAAGAGGGGGGCCGGGGGCAGAGAGAGGGGGGCCGGGGGGAGAGAGAGGGGGGCCGGGGGGAGAGAGAGGGGGGCCAAGGGGAGAGACAGGGTGGCCGGGGGGAGAGAGAGGGGGGCCGTGGGGAGAGAGAGGGGGGCCGTGGGGAGAGAGAGGGGAGCCGGGGAGAGAGAGAGGGGGGCCGGCGGGAGAGAGAGGGGGGCCGTGGGGAGAAAGAGGGGGGCCGGGGAGAGAGAGGGGGGCCGGGGGGAGAGAGAGGGGGGCCGGGGGCAGAGAGAGGGGGCCGGGGGCCGAGAGAGGGGGGCCGGGGGCAGAGAGAGGGGGGCCGGGAAGATAGAGAGGGGGGCCGAGGGGAGAGAGAGGGGGGCCGGGGGGAGAGAGAGGGGGGCCGGGGGGAGAGAGAGGGGGGCCGGCGGGAGAGAGAGGGGGGCCGGCGGGAGAGAGAGGGGGGCCAGGGGGAGAGAGAGGGGGGCCGGGGGGAGAGAGAGGGTAGCCGGGGAGAGAGAGAGGGGGGCCCGGGGGCAGAGAGAGGGGGGCCGAGGGGAGAGAGAGGGGGGCCGGGGGGCAGAGAGAGGGAAGCCGGGGGCAGAGAGAGGGGGGCTGCGGTGAGAGAGAGGGGGCCGGGCGGAGAGAGAGGGGGGCCGGGGAGAGAGAGAGGCGGGCCAGTGGGAGAGAGAGGGGGGCCGTGGGGAGAGAGAAGAGGGCAGTGGAGAGAGAGAGAGGGGGGCGGTGGGGAAAGAGAGGGGGGCCGTGGGGAGAGAGAGGGGGGCCGTGGGGAGAGAGAGGGGGGAAGTGGGGAGAGAGAGGGGGGCCGTGGGGAGAGAGAGGGGGGCCGGGGGGAGAGAGAGGGGGGCCGGGGGCAGAGAGAGGGGGGCCGGGGGCAGAGAGAGGGGGGCCGAGGGCAGAGAGAGGGGGGCCGGGGCAAGAGAGAGGGGGGCCGGGGGCAGAGAGAAGGGGGCCTGGGGGAGAGAGAGGGGGGCCGGGGGGAGAGAGAGGGGGCCGGGGGGAGAGAGAGGGGGGCCGGGGAGAGAGAGACGGGGGCCGTGGGGAGAGAGAGGGGGGCCGTGGGGAGAGAGAGGGGGGCCGTGGGCAGAGAGAGGGGTCCGGGGGCAGAGAGAGGGGGGCCGAGGGGAGAGAGAGGGGGGCCGGGGAGAGAGAGAAGGGGGCCGTGGAGAGAGAGACGGGGGCGGTGGGGAGAGAGAGGTGGGCCGTGGGGAGAGAGAGGGGGGCCGTGGGGAGAGAGAGGGGGGCCGTAGGGAGAGAGGGGGGGCCGTGGGGAGAGAGAGGGGGGCCGGGGGAGAGAGAGGGGGGCAGGGGGCAGAGAGAGGGGGCCGGGGGCAGAGAGAGGGGGGCCGAGGGCAGAGAGAGGGGGGCCGGGTGCAGAGAGAGGGGTGCCGGGGGCAGAGAGAAGGGGGCCGGGGGGAGAGAGAGGGGGGTCGGGGGTAGAGAGAGGGGGGCCGGGGGGAGAGAGAGGGGGGCTGCGGGAGAGAGAGGGGGCAGGGGGGAGAGAGAGGGGGGCCGTGGGGAGAGAGAGAGGGGCCGTGGGGAGAGAGAGGGGAGCCGGGGGGAGAGAGAGGGGGGCCGGTGGGAGAGAGAGGGGGGCCGTGGGGAGAAAGAGGGGGCCGGGGAGAGAGGGAGGGGGGCCGGGGGGAGAGATAGGGGGGCTGGGGGCAGAGAGAGGGGGGCCGGGGGCAGAGAGAGGGGGCCAGGGGCAGAGAGAGGGGGGCCGGGAAGAGAGAGGGGGGGGCTGGGGGGAGAGAGAGGGGGGCCGGGGGGAGAGAGAGGGGGGCCGGGGGGAGAGAGAGGGAGGCCGGGGGGAGAGAGAGGGGGGCCGGTGGGAGAGAGAGGGGGGCCGGCGGCAGAGAGAGGGGGGCCAGGGGGAGAGAGAGGGGGGCCGGGGGGAGAGAGAGGGGGGCCGGGGGGAGAGAGAGGGGGGCCCGGGGGCAGAGAGAGGGGGGCCGGGGGGAGAGAGAGGGGGGCCGGGGGCAGAGAGAGGGGGGCCGGGGGCAGAGAGAGGGGGGCCGGGGGGAGAGAGAGGGGGGCTGCGGGGAGAGAGAGGGGGCCGGGGGGAGAGAGAGAGGGGCCGGGGAGAGAGAGAAGGGGGCCGTGGAGAGAGAGACGGGGGCGGTGGGGAGAGAGAGGGGGGCCGTGGGGAGAGAGAGGGGGGCCGTGGGGAGAGAGAGGGGGGCCGTGGGGAGAGAGGGGGGGGCCGTGGGGAGAGAGTGGGGGGACGGGGGGAGAGAGAGGGGGGCCGGGGGCAGAGAGAGGGGGGCCGGGGGCAGAGAGAGGGGGGCCGAGGGCAGAGAGAGGGGGGCCGGCTGCAGAGAGAGGGGTGCCGGGGGCAGAGAGAAGGGGGCCGGGGGGAGAGAGAGGGGGGCCGGGGGTAGAGAGGGGGGGGCCGGGGGGAGAGAGAGGGGGGCTGCGGGGAGAGAGAGGGGGCCGGGGGGAGAGAGAGGGGGGCCGGGGAGAGAGAGAGGGGGGCCGGGGAGAGAGAGAGGCGGGCCGGTGGGAGAGAGATGGGGGCCGTGGGGAGAGAGAGGGGGGCCGGGGGGAGAGAGAGGGGGGCCGGGGACAGAGAGAGGGGGGCCAGGGGCAGAGAGAGGGGGGCCGAGGGCACAGAGAGGGGGGCCGGGGGGAGAGAGAGTGGGGCCGTGGTGAGAGAGAGGGGGGCCGGGGGGAGAGAGAGGGGGGCCGGGGACAGAGAGAGGGGGCCCGGGGGCAGAAAGAGGGGGGCCGGGGGCAGAGAGAGGGGGGCCGGGGGGAGAGAGAGGGGGGCCGGGGGGAGAGAGAGGGGGGCCAAGGGGAGAGACAGGGTGGCCGGGGGGAGAGAGAGGGGGGCCGTGGGGAGAGAGAGGGGGGCCGTGGGGAGAGAGAGGGGAGCCGGGGAGAGAGAGAGGGGGGCCGGCGGGAGAGAGAGGGGGGCCGTGGGGAGAAAGAGGGGGGCCGGGGAGAGAGAGGGGGGCCGGGGGGAGAGAGAGGGGGGCCGGGGGCAGAGAGAGGGGGGCCGGGGGCCGAGAGAGGGGGGCCGGGGGCAGAGAGAGGGGGGCCGGGAAGATAGAGAGGGGGGCCGAGGGGAGAGAGAGGGGGGCCGGGGGGAGAGAGAGGGGGGCCGGGGGGAGAGAGAGGGGGGCCGGCGGGAGAGAGAGGGGGGCCGGCGGGAGAGAGAGGGGGGCCAGGGGGAGAGAGAGGGGGGCCGGGGGGAGAGAGAGGGTAGCCGGGGAGAGAGAGAGGGGGGCCCGGGGGCAGAGAGAGGGGGGCCGAGGGGAGAGAGAGGGGGGCCGGGGGGCAGAGAGAGGGAAGCCGGGGGCAGAGAGAGGGGGGCTGCGGTGAGAGAGAGGGGGCCGGGCGGAGAGAGAGGGGGGCCGGGGAGAGAGAGAGGCGGGCCAGTGGGAGAGAGAGGGGGGCCGTGGGGAGAGAGAAGAGGGCAGTGGAGAGAGAGAGAGGGGGGCGGTGGGGAAAGAGAGGGGGGCCGTGGGGAGAGAGAGGGGGGCCGTGGGGAGAGAGAGGGGGGCAGTGGGGAGAGAGAGGGGGGCCGTGGGGAGAGAGAGGGGGGCCGGGGGGAGAGAGAGGGGGGCCGGGGGCAGAGAGAGGGGGGCCGGGGGCAGAGAGAGGGGGGCCGAGGGCAGAGAGAGGGGGGCCGGGGCAAGAGAGAGGGGGGCCGGGGGCAGAGAGAAGGGGGCCTGGGGGAGAGAGAGGGGGGCCGGGGGGAGAGAGAGGGGGGCCGGGGGGAGAGAGAGGGGGGCCGGGGAGAGAGAGACGGGGGCCGTGGGGAGAGAGAGGGGGGCCGTGGGGAGAGAGAGGGGGGCCGTGGGCAGAGAGAGGGGTCCGGGGGCAGAGAGAGGGGGGCCGAGGGGAGAGAGAGGGGGGCCGGGGGGAGAGAGAGGGGGGCCGGGGGGAGAGAGAGGGGGGCCGGGGGGAGAGACAGGGGGGCCGGGGGGAGAGAGAGGGGGGCCGTGGGGAGAGAGAGGGGGGCCGTGGGGAGAGAGAGGGGGGCCGGGGGGAGAGAGAGGGGGGCCGGGGGGAGAGAGAGGGGGGCCGGGGGGAGAGACAGGGTGGCCGGGGGGAGAGAGAGGGGGGCCGGGGGGAGAGAGATGGGGGCCGTGGGGAGAAAGAGGGGGGCCGGGGAGAGAGAGAGGGGGGCCGGGGGGAGAGAGAGGGGGGCCGGGGGCAGAGAGAGGGGGGACGGGGGCCGAGAGAGGGGGGCCGGGGGCAGAGAGAGGGGGGCCGGGGGGAGAGAGAGGGGGGCCGGCGGGAGAGAGAGGGGGGCTGGCGGGAGAGAGAGGGGGGCCAGGGGGAGAGAGAGGGGGGCCGGGGGAGAGAGAGGGGGGCCGGGGGGAGAGAGAGGGGGGCCCGGGGGCAGAGAGAGGGGGGCCGGGGCGAGAGAGAGGGGGGCCGGGGGGCAGAGAGAGGGGGGCCGGGGGCAGAGAGATGGGGGCCGGGGGCAGAGAGAGGGGGGCCGGGGGGAGAGAGAGGGGGGCTGCGGTGAGAGAGAGGGGGCCGGGGGGAAAGAGAGGGGGGCCGGGGAGAGAGAGAGGCGGGCCAGTGGGAGAGAGAGGGGGGCCGTGTGGAGAGAGAAGGGGGCCGTGGAGAGAGAGAGGGGGGCAGTGGGGAGAGAGAGGGGCGCCGTGGGGAGAGAGAGGGGGGCCGTGGGGAGAGAGAGGGGGGCCGTGGGGAGAGAGAGGGGGGCCGGGGGAAGAGAGAGGGGGGCCGGGGGCAGAGAGAGGGGGGCAGGGGGCAGAGAGAGGGGGGCAGAGGGCAGAGAGAGGGGGGCTGGGGGGAGAGAGAGGGGGGCCGGGGGGAGAGAGAGGGGGGCCGGGGAGAGAGAGAGGGGGGCCATGGGGAGAGAGAGGGGGGCCGTGGGGAGAGAGAGGGGAGCCGGGCGGAGAGAGAGGGGGGCCGGCGGGAGAGAGAGGGGGGCCGTGGGGAGAAAGAGGGGGGCCGGGGGGAGAGAGAGGGGGGCCAGGGGGAAAGAGAGGGGGGCCGTGGGGAGAGAGAGGGGGGCCGTGGGCAGAGAGAGGGGGGCCGGGGGCAGAGAGAGGGGGGCCAAGGGCAGAGAGAGGGGGGCCGGGGGCAGAGAGAGGGGGGCCGGGGCAGAGAGAAGGGGGTCGGGAGGAGAGAGAGGGGGGCCGGGGGGAGAGAGAGGGGGGCCGGGGGGAGAGAGAGGGGGGCCGGGGAGAGAGAGAGGGGGGCCGTGGCGAGAGAGAGAGGGGCCGTGGGGAGAGAGAGGGGAGCCGGGGAGAGAGAGAGGGGGGCCGGCGGGAGAGAGAGGGGGGCCGTGGGGAGAAAGAGGGGGGACGGGGGGAGAGAGAGTGGGCCGGGGGGAGAGAGAGGGTGGCAGGCAGGAGAGAGAGGTCTGCCGGCGGGAGAGAGAGGGGGGCCGGGGGGAGAGAGAGAGGGGCCGGGGGGAGAGAGAGGGGGGCCAGGGGCAGAGAGAGGGGGGCCGGGGGCAGAGGGAGGGGGGCCAGGGGCAGAGAGAGGGGGGCCGTTTGGAGAGAGAGGGGGGCCGGGGGGAGAGAGAGGGTGGCCGTGGGGAGAGAGAGGGGGGCCGTGGGGAGAGAGTGGGGGGCTGTGGGGAGAGAGAGGGGAGCCGGGGGCAGAGAGAGGGGGGCCGGGGGCAGAGATAGGGGGGCCGTGGGGAGAGAGAGGGGGCAGGGGGAAGAGAGAGGGGGGCGGGGAGAGAGAGGGGGGCCATGGGAAGAGAGAGGGGGGCCGTGGGGAGAGAGAGGGGGGCAGTGGGGAGAGAGAAAGGGGCCGTGTGGAGAGAGAGGGGGGCCGTATGGAGAGAGAGGGGGGCCGTGGAGAGAGAGAGGGGGGCCGGGGGCAGAGAGAGCGGGGCCGTTGGGAGAGAGAGGGGGGCCGGGGGGAGAGAGAGGGTGGCCGTGGGGAGAGAGAGGGGGGCCGTGGGGAGAGAGTGGGGGGCTGTGGGGAGAGAGAGGGGAGCCGGGGGCAGAGAGAGGGGGGCCGGGGGCAGAGATAGGGGGGCCGTGGGGAGAGAGAGGGGGCAGGGGGAAGAGAGAGGGGGGCGGGGAGAGAGAGGGGGGCCATGGGAAGAGAGAGGGGGGCCGTGGGGAGAGAGAGGGGGGCAGTGGGGAGAGAGAAAGGGGCCGTGTGGAGAGAGAGGGGGGCCGTATGGAGAGAGAGGGGGGCCGTGGAGAGAGAGAGGGGGGCCGGGGGCAGAGAGAGCGGGGCCGGGGGGAGAGAGAGGGGGGCTGGGGGGAGAGAGAGGGGGGCCGGGGAGAGAGACAGGGGGGCCGGGGGCAGAGAGAGGGTGGCCGGGGGCAGAGAAAGGGGGGCCGGGGGCAGAGAGAGGGGGGCCGGGAAGAGAGAGAGGGGGGCCGGGGGGAGAGAGAAGGGGGCCGGGGGGAGAGAAAGGGGGGCCGGGGAGAGAGAGAGGGGGGCGGGGGGAGAGAGAGGGGGGCCGGTGGGAGAGAGAGGGGGTCCGGCAGGAGAGAGAGGGGGGCCAGGGGGAGAGAGAGGGGGCCGGGGAGAGAGAGAGGGGGGCCGGGGGGAGAGAGAGGGGGGCCCGGGGGCAGAGAGAGGGGGGCCAGGGCGAGAGAGAGGGGGGCCGGGAGGAGAGAGAGGGGGGCCGGGGGGAGAGAGAGGGGGTCCGGCAGGAGAGAGAGGGGGGCCGGTGGGAGAGAGAGGGGGGCCGTGGGGAGAGAGAGGGGGGCCGTGGGGAGAGAGAGGGGAGCCGGGGGGAGAGAGAGGGGGGCCGGCGGGAGAGAGAGGGGGGCCGTGGGGAGAAAGAGGGGTGCGGGGGAGAGAGCGAGGGGGGCCGGGGGGAGAGAGAGGGGGGCAGGGGGCAGAGAGAGGGGGGCCGGGGGGAGAGACAGGGGGGCCGGGGGCAGAGACAGGGGGGCCGGGGGCAGAGAGAGGGGGGCCGGGGGCAGAGAGAGGTGGGCCGGGGGCAGAGAGAGGGTGGCCGGGGACAGAGAGAGGGGGGCCGGGGGGAGAGAGAGGGGGGCTGCGGGGAGAGAGAGGGGGCCGGGGGGAGAGAGAGGGGGGCCGGGGCGAGAGAGAGGGGGGCCGGTCGGAGAGAGAGGGGGGCCGTGGGGAGAGAGAAGGGGGCCGTGGAGAGAGAGAGGGGGGCCGTGGGGAGAGAGAGGGGGGCCGTGGAGAGAGAGAGGGGGGCCGTGAGGAGAGAGAGGGGGGCCGGGGGAAGAGAGAGGGGGGCCGGGGGCAGAGAGAGGGGGGCCGGGGGCAGAGAGAGGGTGGCCGAGTGCAGAGAGAGGGGGGCCGGGGGCAGAGAGAGGGGGGCCAGGGGCAGAGAGAGGGGGGCCGGGGGGAGAGAGAGGGGGGCCGGGGGGAGAGAGAAGGGGGCCGGGGGGAGAGAGAGGGGGGCCGGGGGGAGAGAGAGGGGGGCCGTGGGGAGAGAGAGGGGGGCCGTGGGGAGAGAGAGGGGAGCCGGGGGGAGAGAGAGTGGGGGCCAGGGCGAGAGAGAGGGGGGCCGGTGGGAGAGAGAGGGGGGCCGTGGGGACAGAGAAGGGGGCCGTGGAGAGAGAGAGGGGGGCAGTGGGGAGAGAGAGGGGGGCCGTGGGGAGATAGAGGGGACCAGGGGGAGAGAGAGGGGGGCCGGGGGCAGAGAGAGGGGGGCCGGGGGCAGAGAGAGGGGGGCCGAGGGCCGAGAGATGGGGGCCGGGGGCAGAGAGAGGGGGGCCGTGGGCAGAGAGAGGGGGGCCGGGGAGAGAGACAGGGGGGCCGGGGGCAGAGAGAGGGGGGCCGGGGGCAGAGAGAGGTGGGCCGGGGGCAGAGAGAGGGGGGCCGGGGACAGAGAGAGGGGGGCCAGGGGGAGAGAGAGGGGGGCTGCGGGGAGAGAGAGGGGGCCGGGGGGAGAGAGAGGGGGGCCGTGGGGAGATAACGGGGGGCCGGGGGGAGAGAGAGGGGGGCCGGGGGCAGAGAGAGGGGGGCCGGGGGCAGAGAGAGGGGGCCGAGGGCAGAGAGAGGGGGGCCGGGGGCAGAGAGAGGGGGGCCGTGGGCAGAGAGAGGGGGGCCGGGGGGAGAGACAGGGGTGCCGGGGGCAGAGAGAGGGGGGCCGGGGGCAGAGAGAGGTGGGCCAGGGGCAGAGAGAGGGGGCCGAGGGCAGAGAGAGGGGGGCCGGGGGCAGAGAGAGGGGGGCCGTGGGCAGAGAGAGGGGGGCCGGGGGCAGAGAGAGGTGGGCCAGGGGCAGAGAGAGGGGGGCCGGGGACAGAGAGAGCGGGGCTGGGGGGAGAGAGAGGGGGGCTGCGGGGAGAGAGAGGGGGCCTGGGGGAGAGAGAGGGGGGCCGGGGCGAGAGAGAGGGGGGCCGGTGGTAGAGAGAGGGGGGCCGTGGGGAGAGAGAAGGGGGCCGTGGAGAGAGAGAGGGGGGGAGTGGGGAGAGAGAGGGGGGCCGTGGGGAGAGAGAGGGGGGCCGTGGGGAGAGAGAGGGGGGCCGCGGGGAGAGAGAGGGGGGCCGGGGGGAGAGAGAGGGGTGGCCGGCGGGAGAGAGAGGGGGGCCGTGGGGAGAAAGAGGGGGGCCGGGGGGAGAGAGAGGGGGGCTAGGGGGAAAGTGAGGGGGGCCGTGGGGAGAGAGAGGGGGGCCGTGGGGAGAGAGAGGGGGGCCGTGGGGAGAGAGAAAGGGGCCGTGTGGAGAGAGAGGGGGGCCGTGTGAAGAGAGGGGGGCCGGGGGGAGAGAGAGGGGGGCCGGGGGCAGAGAGAGGGGGGCCGGGGGGATAGAGAGGGGGGCCGGGGGCAGAGAGAGGGGGGCCGGGGGGAGAGAGAGGGGGGCCGGGGGGAGAGAGAGGGGGGCCTGGAAGAGAGAGAGGGGGGCCGGGGGGAGAGAGAGGGGGGCCGGGGGGAGAGAGAGGGGGGCCGGGGGGAGAGAGAGGGGGGCCGGCAGGAGAGAGAGGGTTGCCGGCGGGAGAGAGAGGGGGGCCGGGGGGAGAGAGAGAGGGGCCGGCGGGAGAGAGAGGGGGGCCGGGGGAAGAGAGAGGAGGGCTGGCGGGAGAGAGAGGGTGGCCGGGGGGAGAGAGAGGGGGGCCGGGGGTGAGAGAGGGGGGCCGGGGGCAGAGAGAGGGGGGCCGGGGGAAGAGGGAGGGGCGCCGGGGGCAGAGAGAGGGGGGCCGTTGGGAGAGAGAGGGGGGCCGGGGTGAGAGAGAGGGTGGCCGTGGGGAGAGAGAGGGAGGCCGTGGGGAGAGAGAGGGGGGCCGTGGGGAGAGAGAGGGGAGCCGTGGGCAGAGAGAGGGTTGCCGTGGGGAGAGAGAGGGGGGCAGGGGGGAGAGAGAGGGGGGCCGGGGGCAGAGAGAGGGGGGCCGTGGGGAGAGAGAGGGGGGCAGGGGGGAGAGAGAGGGGGGCGAGGAGAGAGAGGGGGGCCGTGGGGAGAGAGAGGGGGGCCGTGGGGAGAGAGAGGGGGGCCGTGGGGAGAGAGAGGGGGGCCGGGGGGAGAGAGAGTGGGGCCGGGGGGAGAGAGAGGGGGGCCGGCGGGAGAGAGAGGGGGGCCGTTGGGGAGAAAGAGGGGTGCCGGGGGGAGCGAGAGGGGGGCCAGGGGGAAAGAGAGGGGGGCGGTGGGGAGAGAGAGGGGGGCCGTGGGGAGAGAGAGGGGGGCCGTGGGGAGAGAGAAAGGGGCCGTGTGGAGAGAGAGGGGGGCCGTGTGAAGAGAGGGGGGCCGGGGGGAGAGAGAGGGGGGCCGGGGGCAGAGAGAGGGGGGCCGGGGGGATAGAGAGGGGGGCCGGGGGCAGAGAGAGGGGGGCCGGGGGGAGAGAGAGGGGGGCCGGGGGGAGAGAGAGGGGGGCTTGGAAGAGAGAGAGGGTGGCCGGGGGGAGAGAGAGGGGGTCCGGGGGGAGAGAGAGGGGGGCCGGGGGGAGAGAGAGGGGGGCCGGCAGGAGAGAGAGGGTTGCCGGCGGGAGAGAGAGGGGGGCCGGTGGGAGAGAGAGCGGGGCCGGCGGGAGAGAGAGGGGGGCCGGGGGAAGAGAGAGGGGGGCCGGGGGGAGAGAGAGGGGGGCCGGGGGGAGAGAGAGGGGGGCCGGCAGGAGAGAGAGGGTTGCCGGCGGGAGAGAGAGGGGGGCCGGGGGGAGAGAGAGAGGGGCCGGCGGGAGAGAGAGGGGGGCCGGGGGAAGAGAGAGGAGGGCTGGCGGGAGAGAGAGGGTGGCCGGGGGGAGAGAGAGGGGGGCCGGGGGTGAGAGAGGGGGGCCGGGGGCAGAGAGAGGGGGGCCGGGGGAAGAGGGAGGGGCGCCGGGGGCAGAGAGAGGGGGGCCGTTGGGAGAGAGAGGGGGGCCGGGGTGAGAGAGAGGGTGGCCGTGGGGAGAGAGAGGGAGGCCGTGGGGAGAGAGAGGGGGGCCGTGGGGAGAGAGAGGGGAGCCGTGGGCAGAGAGAGGGTTGCCGTGGGGAGAGAGAGGGGGGCAGGGGGGAGAGAGAGGGGGGCCGGGGGCAGAGAGAGGGGGGCCGTGGGGAGAGAGAGGGGGGTAGGGGGGAGAGAGAGCGGGGCGGGGAGAGAGAGGGGGGCCGGGGGGAGAGAGAGGGGGGCCGTGGGGAGAGAGAGGGGGGCCGTGGGGAGAGAGAGGGGGGCCGTGGGGAGAGAGAGGGGGGCCGGGGGGAGAGAGAGTGGGGCCGGGGGGAGAGAGAGGGGGGCCGGCGGGAGAGAGAGGGGGGCCGTGGGGAGAAAGAGGGGTGCCGGGGGGAGCGAGAGGGGGGCCAGGGGGAAAGAGAGGGGGGCGGTGGGGAGAGAGAGGGGGGCCGTGGGGAGAGAGAGGGGGGCCGTGGGGAGAGAGAAAGGGGCCGTGTGGAGAGAGAGGGGGGCCGTGTGAAGAGAGGGGGGCCGGGGGGAGAGAGAGGGGGGCCGGGGGGAGAGAGAGAGGGGCCGGGGGGAGAGAGAGGGGGGCCAGGGGCAGAGAGAGGGGGGCCAGGGGCAGAGAGAGGGGGGCCGGGGGCAGAGGGAGGGGGGCCAGGGGCAGAGAGAGGGGGGCCGTTTGGAGAGAGAGGGGGGCCGGGGGGAGAGAGAGGGTGGCCGTGGGGAGAGAGAGGGGGGCCGTGGGGAGAGAGTGGGGGGCTGTGGGGAGAGAGAGGGGAGCCGGGGGCAGAGAGAGGGGGGCCGGGGGCAGAGATAGGGGGGCCGTGGGGAGAGAGAGGGGGCAGGGGGAAGAGAGAGGGGGGCGGGGAGAGAGAGGGGGGCCATGGGAAGAGAGAGGGGGGCCGTGGGGAGAGAGAGGGGGGCAGTGGGGAGAGAGAAAGGGGCCGTGTGGAGAGAGAGGGGGGCCGTATGGAGAGAGAGGGGGGCCGTGGAGAGAGAGAGGGGGGCCGGGGGCAGAGAGAGCGGGGCCGTTGGGAGAGAGAGGGGGGCCGGGGGGAGAGAGAGGGTGGCCGTGGGGAGAGAGAGGGGGGCCGTGGGGAGAGAGTGGGGGGCTGTGGGGAGAGAGAGGGGAGCCGGGGGCAGAGAGAGGGGGGCCGGGGGCAGAGATAGGGGGGCCGTGGGGAGAGAGAGGGGGCAGGGGGAAGAGAGAGGGGGGCGGGGAGAGAGAGGGGGGCCATGGGAAGAGAGAGGGGGGCCGTGGGGAGAGAGAGGGGGGCAGTGGGGAGAGAGAAAGGGGCCGTGTGGAGAGAGAGGGGGGCCGTATGGAGAGAGAGGGGGGCCGTGGAGAGAGAGAGGGGGGCCGGGGGCAGAGAGAGCGGGGCCGGGGGGAGAGAGAGGGGGGCTGGGGGGAGAGAGAGGGGGGCCGGGGAGAGAGACAGGGGGGCCGGGGGCAGAGAGAGGGTGGCCGGGGGCAGAGAAAGGGGGGCCGGGGGCAGAGAGAGGGGGGCCGGGAAGAGAGAGAGGGGGGCCGGGGGGAGAGAGAAGGGGGCCGGGGGGAGAGAAAGGGGGGCCGGGGAGAGAGAGAGGGGGGCGGGGGGAGAGAGAGGGGGGCCGGTGGGAGAGAGAGGGGGTCCGGCAGGAGAGAGAGGGGGGCCAGGGGGAGAGAGAGGGGGCCGGGGAGAGAGAGAGGGGGGCCGGGGGGAGAGAGAGGGGGGCCCGGGGGCAGAGAGAGGGGGGCCAGGGCGAGAGAGAGGGGGGCCGGGAGGAGAGAGAGGGGGGCCGGGGGGAGAGAGAGGGGGTCCGGCAGGAGAGAGAGGGGGGCCGGTGGGAGAGAGAGGGGGGCCGTGGGGAGAGAGAGGGGGGCCGTGGGGAGAGAGAGGGGAGCCGGGGGGAGAGAGAGGGGGGCCGGCGGGAGAGAGAGGGGGGCCGTGGGGAGAAAGAGGGGTGCGGGGGAGAGAGCGAGGGGGGCCGGGGGGAGAGAGAGGGGGGCAGGGGGCAGAGAGAGGGGGGCCGGGGGGAGAGACAGGGGGGCCGGGGGCAGAGACAGGGGGGCCGGGGGCAGAGAGAGGGGGGCCGGGGGCAGAGAGAGGTGGGCCGGGGGCAGAGAGAGGGTGGCCGGGGACAGAGAGAGGGGGGCCGGGGGGAGAGAGAGGGGGGCTGCGGGGAGAGAGAGGGGGCCGGGGGGAGAGAGAGGGGGGCCGGGGCGAGAGAGAGGGGGGCCGGTCGGAGAGAGAGGGGGGCCGTGGGGAGAGAGAAGGGGGCCGTGGAGAGAGAGAGGGGGGCCGTGGGGAGAGAGAGGGGGGCCGTGGAGAGAGAGAGGGGGGCCGTGAGGAGAGAGAGGGGGGCCGGGGGAAGAGAGAGGGGGGCCGGGGGCAGAGAGAGGGGGGCCGGGGGCAGAGAGAGGGTGGCCGAGTGCAGAGAGAGGGGGGCCGGGGGCAGAGAGAGGGGGGCCAGGGGCAGAGAGAGGGGGGCCGGGGGGAGAGAGAGGGGGGCCGGGGGGAGAGAGAAGGGGGCCGGGGGGAGAGAGAGGGGGGCCGGGGGGAGAGAGAGGGGGGCCGTGGGGAGAGAGAGGGGGGCCGTGGGGAGAGAGAGGGGAGCCGGGGGGAGAGAGAGTGGGGGCCAGGGCGAGAGAGAGGGGGGCCGGTGGGAGAGAGAGGGGGGCCGTGGGGACAGAGAAGGGGGCCGTGGAGAGAGAGAGGGGGGCAGTGGGGAGAGAGAGGGGGGCCGTGGGGAGATAGAGGGGACCAGGGGGAGAGAGAGGGGGGCCGGGGGCAGAGAGAGGGGGGCCGGGGGCAGAGAGAGGGGGGCCGAGGGCCGAGAGATGGGGGCCGGGGGCAGAGAGAGGGGGGCCGTGGGCAGAGAGAGGGGGGCCGGGGAGAGAGACAGGGGGGCCGGGGGCAGAGAGAGGGGGGCCGGGGGCAGAGAGAGGTGGGCCGGGGGCAGAGAGAGGGGGGCCGGGGACAGAGAGAGGGGGGCCAGGGGGAGAGAGAGGGGGGCTGCGGGGAGAGAGAGGGGGCCGGGGGGAGAGAGAGGGGGGCCGTGGGGAGATAACGGGGGGCCGGGGGGAGAGAGAGGGGGGCCGGGGGCAGAGAGAGGGGGGCCGGGGGCAGAGAGAGGGGGCCGAGGGCAGAGAGAGGGGGGCCGGGGGCAGAGAGAGGGGGGCCGTGGGCAGAGAGAGGGGGGCCGGGGGGAGAGACAGGGGTGCCGGGGGCAGAGAGAGGGGGGCCGGGGGCAGAGAGAGGTGGGCCAGGGGCAGAGAGAGGGGGCCGAGGGCAGAGAGAGGGGGGCCGGGGGCAGAGAGAGGGGGGCCGTGGGCAGAGAGAGGGGGGCCGGGGGCAGAGAGAGGTGGGCCAGGGGCAGAGAGAGGGGGGCCGGGGACAGAGAGAGCGGGGCTGGGGGGAGAGAGAGGGGGGCTGCGGGGAGAGAGAGGGGGCCTGGGGGAGAGAGAGGGGGGCCGGGGCGAGAGAGAGGGGGGCCGGTGGTAGAGAGAGGGGGGCCGTGGGGAGAGAGAAGGGGGCCGTGGAGAGAGAGAGGGGGGGAGTGGGGAGAGAGAGGGGGGCCGTGGGGAGAGAGAGGGGGGCCGTGGGGAGAGAGAGGGGGGCCGCGGGGAGAGAGAGGGGGGCCGGGGGGAGAGAGAGGGGTGGCCGGCGGGAGAGAGAGGGGGGCCGTGGGGAGAAAGAGGGGGGCCGGGGGGAGAGAGAGGGGGGCTAGGGGGAAAGTGAGGGGGGCCGTGGGGAGAGAGAGGGGGGCCGTGGGGAGAGAGAGGGGGGCCGTGGGGAGAGAGAAAGGGGCCGTGTGGAGAGAGAGGGGGGCCGTGTGAAGAGAGGGGGGCCGGGGGGAGAGAGAGGGGGGCCGGGGGCAGAGAGAGGGGGGCCGGGGGGATAGAGAGGGGGGCCGGGGGCAGAGAGAGGGGGGCCGGGGGGAGAGAGAGGGGGGCCGGGGGGAGAGAGAGGGGGGCCTGGAAGAGAGAGAGGGGGGCCGGGGGGAGAGAGAGGGGGGCCGGGGGGAGAGAGAGGGGGGCCGGGGGGAGAGAGAGGGGGGCCGGCAGGAGAGAGAGGGTTGCCGGCGGGAGAGAGAGGGGGGCCGGGGGGAGAGAGAGAGGGGCCGGCGGGAGAGAGAGGGGGGCCGGGGGAAGAGAGAGGAGGGCTGGCGGGAGAGAGAGGGTGGCCGGGGGGAGAGAGAGGGGGGCCGGGGGTGAGAGAGGGGGGCCGGGGGCAGAGAGAGGGGGGCCGGGGGAAGAGGGAGGGGCGCCGGGGGCAGAGAGAGGGGGGCCGTTGGGAGAGAGAGGGGGGCCGGGGTGAGAGAGAGGGTGGCCGTGGGGAGAGAGAGGGAGGCCGTGGGGAGAGAGAGGGGGGCCGTGGGGAGAGAGAGGGGAGCCGTGGGCAGAGAGAGGGTTGCCGTGGGGAGAGAGAGGGGGGCAGGGGGGAGAGAGAGGGGGGCCGGGGGCAGAGAGAGGGGGGCCGTGGGGAGAGAGAGGGGGGCAGGGGGGAGAGAGAGGGGGGCGAGGAGAGAGAGGGGGGCCGTGGGGAGAGAGAGGGGGGCCGTGGGGAGAGAGAGGGGGGCCGTGGGGAGAGAGAGGGGGGCCGGGGGGAGAGAGAGTGGGGCCGGGGGGAGAGAGAGGGGGGCCGGCGGGAGAGAGAGGGGGGCCGTGGGGAGAAAGAGGGGTGCCGGGGGGAGCGAGAGGGGGGCCAGGGGGAAAGAGAGGGGGGCGGTGGGGAGAGAGAGGGGGGCCGTGGGGAGAGAGAGGGGGGCCGTGGGGAGAGAGAAAGGGGCCGTGTGGAGAGAGAGGGGGGCCGTGTGAAGAGAGGGGGGCCGGGGGGAGAGAGAGGGGGGCCGGGGGCAGAGAGAGGGGGGCCGGGGGGATAGAGAGGGGGGCCGGGGGCAGAGAGAGGGGGGCCGGGGGGAGAGAGAGGGGGGCCGGGGGGAGAGAGAGGGGGGCTTGGAAGAGAGAGAGGGTGGCCGGGGGGAGAGAGAGGGGGTCCGGGGGGAGAGAGAGGGGGGCCGGGGGGAGAGAGAGGGGGGCCGGCAGGAGAGAGAGGGTTGCCGGCGGGAGAGAGAGGGGGGCCGGTGGGAGAGAGAGAGGGGCCGGCGGGAGAGAGAGGGGGGCCGGGGGAAGAGAGAGGGGGGCCGGGGGGAGAGAGAGGGGGGCCGGGGGGAGAGAGAGGGGGGCCGGCAGGAGAGAGAGGGTTGCCGGCGGGAGAGAGAGGGGGGCCGGGGGGAGAGAGAGAGGGGCCGGCGGGAGAGAGAGGGGGGCCGGGGGAAGAGAGAGGAGGGCTGGCGGGAGAGAGAGGGTGGCCGGGGGGAGAGAGAGGGGGGCCGGGGGTGAGAGAGGGGGGCCGGGGGCAGAGAGAGGGGGGCCGGGGGAAGAGGGAGGGGCGCCGGGGGCAGAGAGAGGGGGGCCGTTGGGAGAGAGAGGGGGGCCGGGGTGAGAGAGAGGGTGGCCGTGGGGGAGAGAGAGAGGGGGGCCGTGGGCAGAGAGAGGAGGGCCGAAGGAAGAGACAGGGGGGCCGGGGGCAGAGAGAGGGGGGCCGGGGGCAGAGAGAGGTGGGCCGGGGGCAGAGAGAGGGGGGCAGGGGACAGAGAGAGGGGGGCCGGGGGGAGAGAGAGGGGGGCTGCGGGGAGAGAGAGGGGGCCGGGGGGAGAGAGAGGGGGGCCGTGGGGAGATAAAGGTGGGGCCGGGGGGAGAGAGAGGGGGGCCGGGGCAGAGAGAGGGGGGCCGGGGGCAGAGAGAGGGGGGCCGAGGGCAGAGAGAGGGGGGCCGGGGCAGAGAGAGGGGGGCCGTGGGCAGAGAGAGGGGGGCCGGGGGGAGAGAGAGGGGGGCCGGGGGGAGAGAGAGGGGGGCCTGGAAGAGAGAGAGGGGGGCCGGGGGGAGAAAGAGGGGGGCCGGGGGGAGAGAGAGGGGGGCCGGGGGGAGAGAGAGGGGGGCCTGGAAGAGAGAGAGGGGGGCCGGGGGGAGAGAGAGGGGGGCCGGGGGAGAGAGAGGGGGGCCGGGGGGAGAGAGAGGGGGGCCGGCAGGAGAGAGAGGGTTGCCGGCGGGAGAGAGAGGGGGGCCGGGGGGAGAGAGAGAGGGGCCGGCGGGAGAGAGAGGGGGGGCCGGGGGAAGAGAGAGGAGGGCTGGCGGGAGAGAGAGGGTGGCCGGGGGGAGAGAGAGGGGGGCCGGGGGTGAGAGAGGGGGGCCGGGGGCAGAGAGAGGGGGGCCGGGGGAAGAGGGAGGGGCGCCGTGGGCAGAGAGAGGGGGGCCGTTGGGAGAGAGAGGGGGGCGGGGTGAGAGAGAGGGTGGCCGTGGGGAGAGAGAGGGAGGCCGTGGGGAGAGAGAGGGGGGCCGTGGGGAGAGAGAGGGGAGCCGTGGGCAGAGAGAGGGTTGCCGTGGGGAGAGAGAGGGGGGCAGGGGGGAGAGAGAGGGGGGCCGGGGGCAGAGAGAGGGGGGCCGTGGGGAGAGAGAGGGGGGCAGGGGGGAGAGAGAGAGAGGGGGGCGGGGAGAGAGAGGGGGGCCGGGGGGAGAGAGGGGGGGGCCGTGGGGAGAAGAGGGGGGCCGTGGGGAGAGAGAGGGGGGCCCGGGGGGAGAGAGAGGGGGGCCGGGGGCAGAGAGAGGGGGCCGGGGGGATAGAGAGGGGGCCGGGGGCAGAGAGAGGGGGGCCAGGGGGGAGAGAGAGGGGGGCCAGGGGGAGAGAGAGGGGGGCCTGGAAGAGAGAGAGGGGGGCCGGGGGAGAGAGAGGGGGGCCGGGGGGAGAGAGAGGGGGGCCGGGGGGAGAGAGAGGGGGGCCGGCAGGAGAGAGAGGGGTTGCCGGCGGGAGAGAGAGGGGGGCCGGGGGGAGAGAGAGGGGGGCCGGGGGCAGAGAGAGGGGGGCCGTGGGGAGAGAGAGGGGGGCAGGGGGGAGAGAGAGGGGGGCGGGGAGAGAGAGGGGGGCCGTGGGAAGAGAGAGGGTGGCCGTGGGGAGAGAGAGTGGGGCTGGGGGGAGAGAGAGGGGGGCCGTGGGGAGAGAGAGGGGAGCCGGGGGGAGAGAGAGTGGGGGCCAGGGCGAGAGAGAGGGGGGCCGGTGGAGAGAGAGGGGGGCCGTGGGGAGAGAGAAGGGGGCCGTGGAGAGAGAGAGGGGGGCCGTGGGGAGAGAGAGGGGGGCCGTGGGGAGATAGAGGGGGGCCGGGGGGAGAGAGAGGGGGGCCGGGGGGCAGAGAGAGGGGGGCCGGGGGCAGAGAGAGGGGGCCGAGGGCCGAGAGATGGGTGCCTGGGGCAGAGAGAGGGGGGCGTGGGCAGAGAGAGGAGGGCCGGGGGAAGAGACAGGGGGGCCGGGGGCAGAGAGAGGGGGGCCGGGGGCAGAGAGAGGTGGGCCGGGGGCAGAGAGAGGGGGGCAGGGGACAGAGAGAGGGGGGCCGGGGGGAGAGAGAGGGGGGCTGCGGGGAGAGAGAGGGGGCGGGGGGAGAGAGAGGGGGCCGTGGGGAGATAAAGGTGGGGCCGGGGGGAGAGAGAGGGGGGCCGGGGGCAGAGAGAGGGGGGCCGGGGGCAGAGAGAGGGGGGCCGAGGGCAGAGAGAGGGGGGCCGGGGGCAGAGAGAGGGGGGCCGTGGGCAGAGAGAGGGGGGCCGGGGGGAGAGAGAGGGGGGCCGGGGGGAGAGAGAGGGGGGCCTGGAAGAGAGAGAGGGGGGCCGGGGGGAGAGAGAGGGGGGCCGGGGGGAGAGAGAGGGGGGCCGGGGGGAGAGAGAGGGGGGCCTGGAAGAGAGAGAGGGGGGCCGGGGGGAGAGAGAGGGGGGCCGGGGGGAGAGAGAGGGGGGCCGGGGGGAGAGAGAGGGGGGCCGGCAGGAGAGAGAGGGTTGCCGGCGGGAGAGAGAGGGGGGCCGGGGGGAGAGAGAGAGGGGCCGGCGGGAGAGAGAGGGGGGCCGGGGGAAGAGAGAGGAGGGCTGGCGGAGAGAGAGGGTGGCCGGGGGGAGAGAGAGGGGGGCCGGGGGTGAGAGAGGGGGGCCGGGGGCAGAGAGAGGGGGGCCGGGGGAAGAGGGAGGGGCGCCGTGGGCAGAGAGAGGGGGGCCGTTGGGAGAGAGAGGGGGGCCGGGGTGAGAGAGAGGGTGGCCGTGGGGAGAGAGAGGGAGGCCGTGGGGAGAGAGAGGGGGGCCGTGGGGAGAGAGAGGGGAGCCGTGGGCAGAGAGAGGGTTGCCGTGGGAGAGAGAGGGGGGCAGGGGGGAGAGAGAGGGGGGCCGGGGGCAGAGAGAGGGGGGCCGTGGGGAGAGAGAGGGGGGCAGGGGGGAGAGAGAGGGGGGCGGGGAGAGAGAGGGGGGGCCGGGGGGAGAGAGGGGGGGGCCGTGGGGAGAAAGAGGGGGGCCGTGGGGAGAGAGGGGGGCCGGGGGGAGAGAGAGGGGGGCCGGGGCAGAGAGAGGGGGGCCGGGGGGATAGAGAGGGGGCCGGGGGCAGAGAGAGGGGGGCCGGGGGGAGAGAGAGGGGGGCCAGGGGGAGAGAGAGGGGGGCCTGGAAGAGAGAGAGGGGGGCCGGGGGAGAGAGAGGGGGGCCGGGGGGAGAGAGAGGGGGCCGGGGGGAGAGAGAGGGGGGCCGGCAGGAGAGAGAGGGTTGCCGGCGGGAGAGAGAGGGGGGCCGGGGGGAGAGAGAGAGGGGCCGGCGGGAGAGAGAGGGGGGCCGGGGGAAGAGAGAGGAGGGCTTTCGGGAGAGGAGAGGGTGGCCGGGGGGAGAGAGAGGGGGGCCGGGGGTGAGAGAGGGGGGCCGGGGGCAGAGAGAGGGGGGCCGGGGGAAGAGGGAGGGGCGCCGGGGGCAGAGAGAGGGGGGCCGTTGGGAGAAAGAGGGGGGCCGGGGTGAGAGAGAGGGTGGCCGTGGGGAGAGAGAGGGAGGCCGTGGGGGAGAGAGAGGGGGGCCGTGGGGAGAGAGAGGGGAGCCGTGGGCAGAGAGAGGGTTGCCGTGGGGAGAGAGAGGGGGGCAGGGGGGAGAGATAGGGGGGCCGGGGGCAGAGAGAGGGGGGCCGTGGGGAGAGAGAGGGGGGCAGGGGGGAGAGAGAGGGGGGCGGGGAGAGAGAGGGGGGCCGGGGGGAGAGAGAGGGGGGCCGTGGGGAGAGAGAGGGGGGCCGTGGGGAGAGAGAGGGGGGCCGTGGGGAGAGAGAGGGGGGCCGGGGGAGAGAGAGGGGGGCCGGGGGGAGAGAGAGGGGGGCCGGGCGGGTGAGAGAGGGGGGCCGTGGGGAGAAAGAGGGGTGCTGGGGGGAGCGAGAGGGGGGCCAGGGGGAAAGAGAGGGGGGCCGTGGGGAGAGAGAGGGGGGCCGGGGGCAGAGAGAGGGGGGCCCGGGGGGGATAGAGAGGGGGGCCGGGGGCAGAGAGAGGGGGGCCGGGGGGAGAGAGAGGGGGGCCGGGGGGAGAGAGAGGGGGGCTTAGAAGAGAGAGAGGGGGGCCGGGGGAGAGAGAGGGGGGCCGGGGGGAGAGAGAGGGGGGCCGGGGGGAGAGAGAGGGGGGCCGGCAGGAGAGAGAGGGTTGCCGGCGGGAGAGAGAGGGGGGCCGGTGGGAGAGAGAGAGGGGCCGGCGGGAGAGAGAGGGGGGCCGGGGGAAGAGAGAGGGGGGCTGGCGGGAGAGAGAGGGGGGCCGGGGGGAGAGAGAGGGGGGCCGGGGGGAGAGAGCGGGGGGCTGGGGGCAGAGAGATGGGGGCCGGGGGCAGAGGGAGGGGGGCCGGGGGCAGAGAGAGGGGGGCCGTTGGGAGAGAGAGGGGGGCCGGGGTGAGAGAGAGGGTGGCCGTGGGGGAGAGAGAGGGAGGCCGTGGGGAGAGAGAGGGGGGCCGTGGGGAGAGAGAGGGGAGCCGGGGGCAGAGAGAGGGGGGCAGGGGGCAGAGAGAGGGGGGCCGGGGGAGAGAGAGGGGGCAGGGGGGAGAGAGAGGGGGGCGGGGGAGAGAGGGGGGCCGTGGGAGAGAGAGGGGGGCCGTGGGGAGAGAGAGTGGGGCTCGGGGGAGAGAGAGGGGGCCGTGGGGAGAGAGAGGGAGCCGGGGGGGAGAGAGAGTGGGGGCCAGGGCGAGAGAGAGGGGGGCCGGTGGGGAGAGAGGGGGGGCCGTGGGGAGAGAGAAGGGGGCCGTGGAGAGAGAGAGGGGGGCCGTGGGGAGAGAGAGGGGGGCCGTGGGGAGATAGAGGGGGGCCGGGGGAGAGAGAGGGGGGCCGGGGGCAGAGAGAGGGGGGCCGGGGGCAGAGAGAGGGGGGCCGAGGGCCGAGAGATGGGTGCCTGGGGCAGAGAGAGGGGGCCGTGGGCAGAGAGAGGAGGGCCGGGGGCAGAGAGAGGTGGGCCGGGGGCAGAGAGAGGGGGGCAGGGGACAGAGAGAGGGGGGCCGGGGGGAGAGAGAGGGGGGCTGCGGGGAGAGAGAGGGGGCCGGGGGAGAGAGAGGGGGGCCGGGGGAGATAAAGGTGGGGCCGGGGGGAGAGAGAGGGGGGCCGGGGGCAGAGAGAGGGGGGACGGGGGCGAGAGAGGGGGCCGAGGGCAGAGAGAGGGGGGCCGGGGGCAGAGAGAGGGGGGCCGTGGGCAGAGAGAGGGGGGCCGGGGGGGAGAGAGGGGGGCCGGGGGGGAGAGAGAGGGGGGCCTGGAAGAGAGAGAGGGGGGCCGGGGGGAGAGAGAGGGGGGCCGGGGGGAGAGAGAGGGGGGCCGGGGGGAGAGAGAGGGGGGCCTGGAAGAGAGAGAGGGGGGCCGGGGGGAGAGAGAGGGGGGCCGGGGGGAGAGAGAGGGGGGCCGGGGGGAGAGAGAGGGGGGCCGGCAGGAGAGAGAGGGTTGCCGGCGGGAGAGAGAGGGGGGCCGGGGGGAGAGAGAGAGGGGCCGGCGGGAGAGAGAGGGGGGCCGGGGGAAGAGAGAGGAGGGCTGGCGGGAGAGAGAGGGTGGCCGGGGGGAGAGAGAGGGGGGCCGGGGGTGAGAGAGGGGGGCCGGGGGAGAGAGAGGGGGGCCGGGGGAAGATGGAGGGGCGCCGTGGGCAGAGAGAGGGGGGCCGTTGGGAGAGAGAGGGGGGCCGGGGTGAGAGAGAGGGTGGCCGTGGGGAGAGAGAGGGAGGCCGTGGGGAGAGAGAGGGGGGCCGTGGGGAGAGAGAGGGGAGCCGTGGGCAGAGAGAGGGTTGCCGTGGGGAGAGAGAGGGGGGCAGGGGGGAGAGAGAGGGGGGCCGGGGGCAGAGAGAGGGGGGCCGTGGGGAGAGAGAGGGGGGCAGGGGGGAGAGAGCGGGGGGCGGGGAGAGAGAGGGGGGCCGGGGGGAGAGAGAGGGGGGCCGTGGGGAGAGAGAGGGGGGCCGTGGGGAGAGAGGGGGGCCGGGGGGAGAGAGAGGGGGGCCGGGGGCAGAGAGAGGGGGTCCGGGGGGATAGAGAGGGGGGCCGGGGGCAGAGAGAGGGGGGCCGGGGGGAGAGAGAGGGGGGCCGGGGGGAGAGAGAGGGGGGCCTGGAAGAGAGAGAGGGGGGCCGGGGGGAGAGAGAGGGGGGCCGGGGGGAGAGAGAGGGGGGCCGGGGGGAGAGAGAGGGGGGCCGGCAGGAGAGAGAGGGTTGCCGGCGGGAGAGAGAGGGGGGCCGGGGGGAGAGAGAGAGGGGCCGGCGGGAGAGAGAGGGGGGCCGGGGGAAGAGAGAGGAGGGCTGGCGGGAGAGAGAGGGTGGCCGGGGGGAGAGAGAGGGGGGCCGGGGGTGAGAGAGGGGGGCCGGGGGCAGAGAGAGGGGGGCCGGGGGAAGAGGGAGGGGCGCCGGGGGCAGAGAGAGGGGGGCCGTTGGGAGAGAGAGGGGGGCCGGGGTGAGAGAGAGGGTGGCCGTGGGGAGAGAGAGGGAGGCCGTGGGGAGAGAGAGGGGGGCCGTGGGGAGAGAGAGGGGAGCCGTGGGCAGAGAGAGGGTTGCCGTGGGGAGAGAGAGGGGGGCAGGGGGGAGAGAGAGGGCGGTCGGGGGCAGAGAGAGGGGGGCCGTGGGGAGAGAGAGGGGGGCAGGGGGGAGAGAGAGGGGGGCGGGGAGAGAGAGGGGGGCCAGGGGGAGAGAGAGGGGGGCCGTGGGGAGAGAGAGGGGGGCCGTGGGGAGAGAGAGGGGGGCCGTGGGGAGAGAGAGGGGGGCCGGGGGGAGAGAGAGGGGGGCCGGGGGGAGAGAGAGGGGGGCCGGCGGGAGAGAGAGGGGGGCCGTGGGGAGAAAGAGGGGTGCCGGGGGGAGCGAGAGGGGGGCCAGGGGGAAAGAGAGGGGGGCCGTGGGGAGAGAGAGGGGGGCCGTGGGGAGAGAGAGGGGGGCCGTGGGGAGAGAGAAAGGGGCCGTGTGGAGAGAGAGGGGGGCCGTGTGAAGAGAGGGGGGCCGGGGGGAGAGAGAGGGGGGCCGGGGGCAGAGAGAGGGGGGCCGGGGGGATAGAGAGGGGGGCCGGGGGCAGAGAGAGGGGGGCCGGGGGGAGAGAGAGGGGGGCCGGGGGGAGAGAGAGGGGGGCTTGGAAGAGAGAGAGGGGGGCCGGGGGGAGAGAGAGGGGGGCCGGGGGGAGAGAGAGGGGGGCCGGGGGGAGAGAGAGGGGGGCCGGCAGGAGAGAGAGGGTTGCCGGCGGGAGAGAGAGGGGGGCCGGTGGGAGAGAGAGAGGGGCCGGCGGGAGAGAGAGGGGGGCCGGGGGAAGAGAGAGGGGGGCTGGCGGGAGAGAGAGGGGGGCCGGGGGGAGAGAGAGGGGGGCCGGGGGGAGAGAGCGGGGGGCTGGGGGCAGAGAGATGGGGGCCGGGGGCAGAGGGAGGGGGGCCGGGGGCAGAGAGAGGGGGGCCGTTGGGAGAGAAAGGGGGGCCGGGGTGAGAGAGAGGGTGGCCGTGGGGAGAGAGAGGGAAGCCGTGGGGAGAGAGAGGGGGGCCGTGGGGAGAGAGAGGGGAGCCGGGGGCAGAGAGAGGGGGGCCGGGGGCAGAGAGAGGGGGGCCGTGGGGAGAGAGAGGGGGGCAGGGGGGAGAGAGAGGGGGGCGGGGAGAGAGAGGGGGGCCGTGGGAAGAGAGAGGGGGGCCGTGGGGAGAGAGAGTGGGGCTGGGGGGAGAGAGAGGGGGGCCGTGGGGAGAGAGAGGGGAGCCGGGGGGAGAGAGAGTGGGGGCCAGGGCGAGAGAGAGGGGGGCCGGTGGGAGTGAGAGGGGGGCCGTGGGGAGAGAGAAGGGGGCCGTGGAGAGAGAGAGGGGGGCCGTGGGGAGAGAGAGGGGGGCCGTGGGGAGATAGAGGGGGGCCGGGGGGAGAGAGAGAAGGGCCGGGGGCAGAGAGAGGGGGGCCGGGGGCAGAGAGAGGGGGGCCGAGGGCCGAGAGATGGGTGCCTGGGGCAGAGAGAGGGGGGCCGTGGGCAGAGAGAGGAGGGCCGGGGGAAGAGACAGGGGGGCCGGGGGCAGAGAGAGGGGGGCCGGGGGCAGAGAGATGTGGGCCGGGGGCAGAGAGAGGGGGGCAAGGGACGGAGAGAGGGGGGCCGGGGGGAGAGAGAGGGGGGATGCGGGGAGAGAGAGGGGGCCGGGGGGAGAGAGAGGGGGGCCGTGGGGAGATAAAGGTGGGGCCGGGGGGAGAGAGAGGGGGGCCGGGGGCAGAGAGAGGGGGGCCGGGGGCAGAGAGAGGGGGGCCGAGGGCAGAGAGAGGGGGGCCGGGGGCAGAGAGAGGGGGGCCGTGGGCAGAGAGAGGGGGGCCGGGGGGAGAGAGAGGGGGGCCGGGGGGAGAGAGAGGGGGGCCTGGAAGAGAGAGAGGGGGGTCGGAAGGAGAGAGAGGGGGGCCGGGGGGAGAGAGAGGGGGGCCGGGGGGAGAGAGAGGGGGGCCTGGAAGAGAGAGAGGGGGGCCGGGGGGAGAGAGAGGGGGGCCGGGGGGAGAGAGAGGGGGGCAGGGGGGAGAGAGAGGGGGGCCGGCAGGAGAGAGAGGGTTGCCGGCGGGAGAGAGAGGGGGGCCGGGGGGAGAGAGAGAGGGGCCGGCGGGAGAGAGAGGGGGGCCGGGGGAAGAGAGAGGAGGGCTGGCGGGAGAGAGAGGGTGGCCGGGGGGAGAGAGAGGGGGGCCGGGGGTGAGAGAGGGGGGCCGGGGGCAGAGAGAGGGGGGCCGGGGGAAGAGGGAGGGGCGCCGGGGGCAGAGAGAGGGGGGCCGTTGGGAGAGAGAGGGGGGCCGGGGTGAGAGAGAGGGTGGCCGTGGGGAGAGAGAGGGAGGCCGTGGGGAGAGAGAGGGGGGCCGTGGGGAGAGAGAGGGGAGCCGTGGGCAGAGAGAGGGTTGCCGTGGGGAGAGAGAGGGGGGCAGGGGGGAGAGAGAGGGGGGTCGGGGGCAGAGAGAGGGGGGCCGTGGGGAGAGAGAGGGGGGCAGGGGGGAGAGAGAGGGGGGCGGGGAGAGAGAGGGGGGCCAGGGGGAGAGAGAGGGGGGCCGTGGGGAGAGAGAGGGGGGCCGTGGGGAGAGAGAGGGGGGCCGTGGGGAGAGAGAGGGGGGCCGGGGGGAGAGAGAGGGGGGCCGGGGGGAGAGAGAGGGGGGCCGGCGGGAGAGAGAGGGGGGCCGTGGGGAGAAAGAGGGGTGCCGGGGGGAGCGAGAGGGGGGCCAGGGGGAAAGAGAGGGGGGCCGTGGGGAGAGAGAGGGGGGCCGTGGGGAGAGAGAGGGGGGCCGTGGGGAGAGAGAAAGGGGCCGTGTGGAGAGAGAGGGGGGCCGTGTGAAGAGAGGGGGGCCGGGGGGAGAGAGAGGGGGGCCGGGGGCAGAGAGAGGGGGGCCGGGGGGATAGAGAGGGGGGCCGGGGGCAGAGAGAGGAGGGCCGGGGGGAGAGAGAGGGGGGCCGGGGGGAGAGAGAGGGGGGCTTGGAAGAGAGAGAGGGGGGCCGGGGGGAGAGAGAGGGGGGCCGGGGGGAGAGAGAGGGGGGCCGGGGGGAGAGAGAGGGGGGCCGGCAGGAGAGAGAGGGTTGCCGGCGGGAGAGAGAGGGGGGCCGGTGGGAGAGAGAGAGGGGCCGGCGGGAGAGAGAGGGGGGCCGGGGGAAGAGAGAGGGGGGCTGGCGGGAGAGAGAGGGGGGCCGGGGGGAGAGAGAGGGGGGCCGGGGGGAGAGAGCGGGGGGCTGGGGGCAGAGAGATGGGGGCCGGGGGCAGAGGGAGGGGGGCCGGGGGCAGAGAGAGGGGGGCCGTTGGGAGAGAAAGGGGGGCCGGGGTGAGAGAGAGGGTGGCCGTGGGGAGAGAGAGGGAAGCCGTGGGGAGAGAGAGGGGGGCCGTGGGGAGAGAGAGGGGAGCCGGGGGCAGAGAGAGGGGGGCCGGGGGCAGAGAGAGGGGGGCCGTGGGGAGAGAGAGGGGGGCAGGGGGGAGAGAGAGGGGGGCGGGGAGAGAGAGGGGGGCCGTGGGAAGAGAGAGGGGGGCCGTGGGGAGAGAGAGTGGGGCTGGGGGGAGAGAGAGGGGGGCCGTGGGGAGAGAGAGGGGAGCCGGGGGGAGAGAGAGTGGGGGCCAGGGCGAGAGAGAGGGGGGCCGGTGGGAGTGAGAGGGGGGCCGTGGGGAGAGAGAAGGGGGCCGTGGAGAGAGAGAGGGGGGCCGTGGGGAGAGAGAGGGGGGCCGTGGGGAGATAGAGGGGGGCCGGGGGGAGAGAGAGAAGGGCCGGGGGCAGAGAGAGGGGGGCCGGGGGCAGAGAGAGGGGGGCCGAGGGCCGAGAGATGGGTGCCTGGGGCAGAGAGAGGGGGGCCGTGGGCAGAGAGAGGAGGGCCGGGGGAAGAGACAGGGGGGCCGGGGGCAGAGAGAGGGGGGCCGGGGGCAGAGAGATGTGGGCCGGGGGCAGAGAGAGGGGGGCAAGGGACGGAGAGAGGGGGGCTGGGGGGAGAGAGAGGGGGGCTGCGGGGAGAGAGAGGGGGCCGGGGGGAGAGAGAGGGGGGCCGTGGGGAGATAAAGGTGGGGCCGGGGGGAGAGAGAGGGGGGCCGGGGGCAGAGAGAGGGGGGCCGGGGGCAGAGAGAGGGGGGCCGAGGGCAGAGAGAGGGGGGCCGGGGGCAGAGAGAGGGGGGCCGTGGGCAGAGAGAGGGGGGCCGGGGGGAGAGAGAGGGGGGCCGGGGGGAGAGAGAGGGGGGCCTGGAAGAGAGAGAGGGGGGTCGGAAGGAGAGAGAGGGGGGCCGGGGGGAGAGAGAGGGGGGCCGGGGGGAGAGAGAGGGGGGCCTGGAAGAGAGAGAGGGGGGCCGGGGGGAGAGAGAGGGGGGCCGGGGGGAGAGAGAGGGGGGCAGGGGGGAGAGAGAGGGGGGCCGGCAGGAGAGAGAGGGTTGCCGGCGGGAGAGAGAGGGGGGCCGAGGGGAGAGAGAGAGGGGCCGGCGGGAGAGAGAGGGGGGCCGGGGGAAGAGAGAGGAGGGCTGGCGGGAGAGAGAGGGTGGCCGGGGGGAGAGAGAGGGGGGCCGGGGGTGAGAGAGGGGGGCCGGGGGCAGAGAGAGGGGGGCCGGGGGAAGAGGGAGGGGCGCCGTGGGCAGAGAGAGGGGGGCCGTTGGGAGAGAGAGGGGGGCCGGGGTGAGAGAGAGGGTGGCCGTGGGGAGAGAGAGGGAGGCCGTGGGGAGAGAGAGGGGGGCCGTGGGGAGCGAGAGGGGAGCCGTGGGCATAGAGAGGGTTGCCGTGAGGAGAGAGAGGGGGGCAGGGGGGAGAGAGAGGGGGGCCGGGGGCAGAGAGAGGGGGGCCGTGGGGAGAGAGAGGGGGGCAGGGGGGAGAGAGAGGGGGGCGGGGAGAGAGAGGGGGGCCGGGGGGAGAGAGAGGGGGGCCGTGGGGAGAGAGAGGGGGGCCGTGGGGAGAGAGAGGGGGGCCTTGGGGAGAGAGAGGGGGGCCGGGGGGAGAGAGAGGGGGGCCGGGGGGAGAGAGAGGGGGGCCGGCGGGAGAGAGAGGGGGGCCGTGGGGAGAAAGAGGGGTGCAGGGGGGAGCGAGAGGGGGGCCAGGGGGAAAGAGAGGGGGGCCATGGGGAGAGAGAGGGGGGCCGTGGGGAGAGAGAGGGGGGCCGTGGGGAGAGAGAAAGGGGCCGTGTGGAGAGAGAGGGGGGCCGTGTGAAGAGAGGGGGGCCGGGGGGAGAGAGAGGGGGGCCGGGGGCAGAGAGAGGGGGGCCGGGGGGATAGAGAGGGGGGCCGGGGGCAGAGAGAGGGGGGCCGGGGGGAGAGAGAGGGGGGCCGGGGGGAGAGAGAGGGGGGCTTGGAAGAGAGAGAGGGGGGCCGGGGGGAGAGAGAGGGGGGCCGGGGGGAGAGAGAGGGGGGCCGGGGGGAGAGAGAGGGGGGCCGGCAGGAGAGAGAGGTTTGCCGGCGGGAGAGAGAGGGGGGCCGGTGGGAGAGAGAGAGGGGCCGGCGGGAGAGAGAGGGGGGCCGGGGGAAGAGAGAGGGGGGCTGGCGGGAGAGAGAGGGGGGCCGGGGGGAGAGAGAGGGGGGCAGGGGGGAGAGAGCGGGGGGCTGGGGGCAGAGAGATGGGGGCCGGGGGCAGAGGGAGGGGGGCCGGGGGCAGAGAGAGGGGGGCCGTTGGGAGAGAGAGGGGGGCCGGGGTGAGAGAGAGGGTGGCCGTGGGGAGAGAGAGGGAGGCCGTGGGGAGAGAGAGGGGGGCCGTGGGGAGAGAGAGGGGAGCCGGGGGCAGAGAGAGGGGGGCCGGGGGCAGAGAGAGGGGGGCCGTGGGGAGAGAGAGGGGGGCAGGGGGGAGAGAGAGGGGGGCGGGGAGAGAGAGGGGGGCCGTGGGAAGAGAGAGGGGGGCCGTGGGGAGAGAGAGGGGGGCAGTGGGGAGAGAGAAAGGGGCCGTGTAAAGAGAGAGGGGGGCCGTGTGGAGAGAGAGGGGTGGCGTGGGGAGAGAGAGGGGGGCAGGGGGCAGAGAGAGCGGGGCCGGGGGGAGAGAGAGGGGGGCGGGGGGGAGAGAGAGGGGGGCCGGGGAGAGAGACAGTGGGGCCGGGGGGAGAAAGAGGGGGGCCGGGGGCAGAGAGAGGGGGGCCGGGGGCAGAGAGAGGGGGGCCGGGGGCAGAGAGAGGGGGGCCGGGAAGAGAGAGAGGGGCCGGGGGGAGAGAGAGGGGGGCCGGGGGGAGAGAAATGGGGGCCGGGGAGAAAGAGAGGGGGGCCGGGGGGAGAGAGAGGGGGGCCGGTGGGAGAGAGAGGGGGTCCGGCAGGAGAGAGAGGGGGGCCAGGGGGAGAGAGAGGGGGGCCGGGGAGAGAGAGAGGGGGGCCGGGGGGAGAGAGAGGGGGGCCCGGGGGCAGAGAGATGGGGACCGGGGGCAGAGAGAGGGGGGCCGTGGGCAGAGAGAGGGGGGCCGGGGGGAGAGACAGGGGGGCCGGGGGCAGAGAGAGGGGGGCCGGGGGCAGAGAGAGGTGGGCCGGGGGCAGAGAGAGGGCGGCCGGGGACAGAGAGAGGGGGGCCGGGGGGAGAGAGAGGGGGGCTGCAGGGAGAGAGAGGGGGCCGGGGGGAGAGAGAGGGGGGCCGGGGCGAGAGAGAGGAGGGCCGGTGGGAGAGAGAGGGGGGCCGTGGGGAGAGAGAAGGGGGCCGTGGGGAGAGAGAGAGGGGGGCCGTGGGGAGAGAGAGGGGGGCCGTGGGGAGAGAGAGGGGGGCCGTGGGGAGAGAGGGGGGCGGGGGGAGAGAGAGGGGGGCCGGGGGGAGAGAGAGGGGGGCCGGGGGCAGAGAGAGGGTGGCCGAGGGCAGAGAGAGGGGGGCCGGGGGCAGAGAGAGGGGGGCCAGGGGCAGAGAGAGGGGGGCCGGGGGGAGAGAGAGGGGGGCCAGGGGGAGAGAGAAGGGGGCCGGGGGGAGAGAGAGGGGGGCTGGGGGGAGAGAGAGGGGGGCCGTGGGGAGAGAGAGGGGAGCCGGGGGGAGAGAGAGTGGGGGCCAGGGTGAGAGAGAGGGGGGCCGGTGGGAGAGAGAGGGGGGCCGTGCGGAGAGAGAAGGGGGCCGTGGAGAGAGAGAGGGGGGCCGTGGGGAGAGAGAGGGGGGCCGTGGGGAGATAGAGGGGGGCCGGGGGGAGAGAGAGGGGGGCCGGGGGCAGAGAGAGGGGGGCCGGGGGCAGAGAGAGGGGGGCCGAGGGCCGAGAGATGGGTGCCTGGGGCAGAGAGAGGGGGGCCGTGGGCAGAGAGAGGAGGGCCGGGGGAAGAGACAGGGGGGCCGGGGGCAGAGAGAGGGGGGCCGGGGGCAGAGAGAGGTGGGCCGGGGGCAGAGAGAGGGGGGCAGGGGACAGACAGAGGGGGGCCGGGGGAGAGAGAGGGGGGCTGCGGGGAGAGAGAGGGGGCCGGGGGGAGAGAGAGGGGGGCCGTGGGGAGATAAAGGTGGGGCTGGGGGGAGAGAGAGGGGGGCCGGGGGCAGAGAGAGGGGGGCCGAGGGCAGAGAGAGGGGGGCCGGGGGCAGAGAGAGGGGGGCCGTGGGCAGAGAGAGGGGGGCTGGGGGGAGAGACAGGGGTGCCGGGGGCAGAGAGAGGGGGGCCGGGGGCAGAGAGAGGTGGGCCAGGGGCAGAGAGAGGGGGGCCGGGGAACGAGAGAGCGGGGCCGGGGGGAGAGAGAGAGGGGCCGGCGGGAGAGAGAGGGGGGCCAGGGGGAGAGAGAGGGGGGCTGGCGGGAGAGAGAAGGGGGCCGGGGGGAGAGAGAGGGGGGCCGGGGGGAGAGAGAGGGGGGCCGGGGGCAGAGAGAGGGGGGCCGGGGGCAGAGGGAGGGGGGCCGGGGGCAGAGAGAGGGGGGCCGTTGGGAGAGAGAGGGGGGCCGGGGGGAGAGAGAGGGGGGCCGGGGCAGAGAGAGGGGGGCTGTGGGGAGAGAGAGGGGGGCAGGGGGGAGAGAGAGGGGGGCGGGGAGAGAGAGGGGGGCCATGGGAAGAGAGAGGGGGGCCGTGGGGAGAGAGAGGGGGGCCGTGGGGAGAGATAAAGGGGCCGTGTGGAGAGAGAGAGGGGCCGTGTGGAGAGAGAGGGGGGCCGTGGGGAGAGAGAGGGGGGACGGGGGCAGAGAGAGCGGGGCCGGGGGGAGAAAGAGGGGGGCCGGGGGGAGAGAGAGGGGGGTCGGGGAGAGAGACAGGGGGGCCGGGGGGAGAAAGAGGGGGGCCGGGGGCAGAGAGAGGGGGGCCGGGGGCAGAGAGAGGGGGGCCGGGGGCAGAGAGAGGGGGGCCGGGAAGAGAGAGATGGGGGCCGGGGGGAGAGAGAGGGGGGCCGGGGGGAGAGAAAGGGGGGCCGGGGAGAGAGAGAGGGGGGCCGGGGGGAGAGAGAGGTGGGCCGGTGGGAGAGAGAGGGGGTCCGGTGGCAGAGAGAGGGGGGCCAGGGGGAGAGAGAGGGGGGCCGGGGAGAGAGAGAGGGGGGCCGGGGGGAGAGAGAGGGGGGCCGGGGGCGGAGAGAGGTGGGCCGGGGGCAGAGAGAGGGGGGCCAGGGACAGAGAGAGGGGGGCCAGGGGGAGAGAGAGGGGGGCTGCGGGGAGAGAGAGGGGGCCGGGCGGAGAGAGAGGGGGGCCGTGGGGAGATAAAGGGGGGCCGGGGGGAGAGAGAGGGGGGCCGGGGGCAGAGAGAGGGGGGCCAGGGGCAGAGAGAGGGGGGCCGGGGACAGAGAGAGGGGGGCCAGGGGGAGAGAGAGGGGGGCTGTGGGGAGAGAGAGGGGGACGGGGGGAGAGAGAGGGGGGCCGTGGGGAGATAAAGGGGGGCCGGGGGGAGAAAGAGGGGGGCCGGGGGCAGAGAGAGGGGGGCCGGGGGCAGAGAGAGGGGGCCGAGGGCAGAGAGAGGGGGGCCGGGGGCAGAGAGAGGGGGGCCGTGGGCAGAGAGAGGGGGGACGGGGGGAGAGACAGGGGTGCCGGGGGCAGAGAGAGGGGGGCCGGGGGCAGAGAGAGGTGGGCCAGGGGCAGAGAGAGGGGGGCCGGGGACAGAGAGAGCGGGGCCGGGGGGAGAGAGAGGGGGGCTGCGGGGAGAGAGAGGGGGCCGGGGGGAGAGAGAGGGGGCCGGGGCGAGAGAGAGGGGGGCCGGTGGTAGAGAGAGGGGGGCCGTGGGGAAAGAGAAGGGGGCCGTGGAGAGAGAGAGGGGGGCCGTGGGGAGAGAGAGGGGGGCCGTGGGGAGAGAGAGGGGGGCCGTGGGGAGAGAGAGGGGGGCCGGGGGGAGAGAGAGGGGGGCCGGGGGGAGAGAGAGGGGGGCCGGCGGGAGAGAGAGGGGGGCCGTGGGGAGAAAGAGGGGGGCCGGGGGGAGAGAGAGGGGGGCCGTGAGGAGAGAGAAAGGGGCCGTGTGGAGAGAGAGGGGGGCCGTGTGAAGAGAGAGGGGGGCCGGGGGGAGAGAGAGGGGGGCCGGGGGCAGAGAGAGGGGGGCCGGGGGGATAGAGAGGGGGGCCGGGGGCAGAGAGAGGGGGGCCGGGGGGAGAGAGAGGGGGGCCGGGGGGAGAGAGAGGGAGGCCTGGAAGAGAGAGAGGGGGGCCGGGGGGAGAGAGAGGGGGGCCGGGGGGAGAGAGAGGGGGGCCGGTGGGAGAGAGAGGGGGGCCGGCAGGAGAGAGAGGGCTGCCGGCGGGAGAGAGAGGGGGGCCGGGGGGAGAGAGAGAGGGGCCGGCGGGAGAGAGAGGGGGGCCGGGGGGAGAGAGAGGGGGGCTGGCGGGAGAGAGAGGGGGGCCGGGGGGAGAGAGAGGGGGGCCGGGGGCAGAAAGAGGGGGGCCGGGGGCAGAGGGAAGGGGGCCGGGGGCAGAGAGAGGGGGGCCGTTGGGAGAGAGAGGGTGGCCGTGGGGAGAGAGAGGGGGGCCGTGGGGAGAGAGAGGGGGGCCGTGGGGAGAGAGAGGGGAGCCGGGGGCAGAGAGAGGGGGGCCGGGGGCAGAGAGAGGGGGGCCGTGGGGAGAGAGAGGGGGGCAGGGGGGAGAGAGAGGGGGGCGGGGAGAGAGAGGGGGGCCGTGGGAAGAGAGAGGGGAGCCGTTGGGAGAGAGAGGGGGGCCGTGGGGAGAGAGAAAGGGGCCGTGTGGAGAGAGACGGGGGCCGTGTGGAGAGAGAGGGGTGGCCGTGGGGAGAGAGAGGGGGGCCGGGGGCAGAGAGAGCGGGGCCGGGGGGAGAGAGAGGGGGCCGGGGGGAGAGAGAGGGGGGCCGTGGGGAGAGAGAAGGGGGCCGTGGAGAGAGAGAGGGGGGCCGTGGGGAGAGAGAGGGGGGCCGTGGGGAGATAGAGGGGGGCCGGGGGGAGAGAGAGGGGGGCCGGGGGCAGAGAGAGGGGGGCCGGGGGCAGAGAGAGGGGGGCCGAGGGCCGAGAGATGGGTGCCTGGGGCAGAGAGAGGGGGGCCGTGGGCAGAGAGAGGAGGGCCGGGGGAAGAGACAGGGGGGCCGGGGGCAGAGAGAGGGGGGCCGGGGGCAGAGAGAGGTGGGCCGGGGGCAGAGAGAGGGGGGCAGGGGACAGACAGAGGGGGGCCGGGGGGAGAGAGAGGGGGGCTGCGGGGAGAGAGAGGGGGCCGGGGGGAGAGAGAGGGGGGCCGTGGGGAGATAAAGGTGGGGCCGGGGGGAGAGAGAGGGGGGCCGGGGGCAGAGAGAGGGGGGCCGGGGGCAGAGAGAGGGGGGCCGAGGGCAGAGAGAGGGGGGCCGGGGGCAGAGAGAGGGGGGCCGTGGGCAGAGAGAGGGGGGCTGGGGGGAGAGACAGGGGTGCCGGGGGCAGAGAGAGGGGGGCCGGGGGCAGAGAGAGGTGGGCCAGGGGCAGAGAGAGGGGGGCCGGGGAACGAGAGAGCGGGGCCGGGGGGAGAGAGAGAGGGGCCGGCGGGAGAGAGAGGGGGGCCAGGGGGAGAGAGAGGGGGGCTGGCGGGAGAGAGAAGGGGGCCGGGGGGAGAGAGAGGGGGGCCGGGGGGAGAGAGAGGGGGGCCGGGGGCAGAGAGAGGGGGGCCGGGGGCAGAGGGAGGGGGGCCGGGGGCAGAGAGAGGGGGGCCGTTGGGAGAGAGAGGGGGGCCGGGGGGAGAGAGAGGGGGGCCGGGGCAGAGAGAGGGGGGCTGTGGGGAGAGAGAGGGGGGCAGGGGGGAGAGAGAGGGGGGCGGGGAGAGAGAGGGGGGCCATGGGAAGAGAGAGGGGGGCCGTGGGGAGAGAGAGGGGGGCCGTGGGGAGAGATAAAGGGGCCGTGTGGAGAGAGAGGGGGGCCGTGTGGAGAGAGAGGGGGGCCGTGGGGAGAGAGAGGGGGGACGGGGGCAGAGAGAGCGGGGCCGGGGGGAGAAAGAGGGGGGCCGGGGGGAGAGAGAGGGGGGTCGGGGAGAGAGACAGGGGGGCCGGGGGGAGAAAGAGGGGGGCCGGGGGCAGAGAGAGGGGGGCCGGGGGCAGAGAGAGGGGGGCCGGGGGCAGAGAGAGGGGGGCCGGGAAGAGAGAGATGGGGGCCGGGGGGAGAGAGAGGGGGGCCGGGGGGAGAGAAAGGGGGGCCGGGGAGAGAGAGAGGGGGGCCGGGGGGAGAGAGAGGTGGGCCGGTGGGAGAGAGAGGGGGTCCGGTGGCAGAGAGAGGGGGGCCAGGGGGAGAGAGAGGGGGGCCGGGGAGAGAGAGAGGGGGGCCGGGGGGAGAGAGAGGGGGGCCGGGGGCGGAGAGAGGTGGGCCGGGGGCAGAGAGAGGGGGGCCAGGGACAGAGAGAGGGGGGCCAGGGGGAGAGAGAGGGGGGCTGCGGGGAGAGAGAGGGGGCCGGGCGGAGAGAGAGGGGGGCCGTGCGGAGATAAAGGGGGGCCGGGGGGAGAGAGAGGGGGGCCGGGGGCAGAGAGAGGGGGGCCAGGGGCAGAGAGAGGGGGGCCGGGGACAGAGAGAGGGGGGCCACGGGGAGAGAGAGGGGGGCTGTGGGGAGAGAGAGGGGGACGGGGGGAGAGAGAGGGGGGCCGTGGGGAGATAAAGGGGGGCTGGGGGGAGAAAGAGGGGGGCCGGGGGCAGAGAGAGGGGGGCCGGGGGCAGAGAGAGGGGGCCGAGGGCAGAGAGAGGGGGGCCGGGGGCAGAGAGAGGGGGGCCGTGGGCAGAGAGAGGGGGGACGGGGGGAGAGACAGGGGTGCCGGGGGCAGAGAGAGGGGGGCCGGGGGCAGAGAGAGGTGGGCCAGGGGCAGAGAGAGGGGGGCCGGGGACAGAGAGAGCGGGGCCGGGGGGAGAGAGAGGGGGGCTGCGGGGAGAGAGAGGGGGCCGGGGGGAGAGAGAGGGGGCCGGGGCGAGAGAGAGGGGGGCCGGTGGTAGAGAGAGGGGGGCCGTGGGGAAAGAGAAGGGGGCCGTGGAGAGAGAGAGGGGGGCCGTGGGGAGAGAGAGGGGGGCCGTGGGGAGAGAGAGGGGGGCCGTGGGGAGAGAGAGGGGGGCCGGGGGGAGAGAGAGGGGGGCCGGGGGGAGAGAGAGGGGGGCCGGCGGGAGAGAGAGGGGGGCCGTGGGGAGAAAGAGGGGGGCCGGGGGGAGAGAGAGGGGGGCCGTGAGGAGAGAGAAAGGGGCCGTGTGGAGAGAGAGGGGGGCCGTGTGAAGAGAGAGGGGGGCCGGGGGGAGAGAGAGGGGGGCCGGGGGCAGAGAGAGGGGGGCCGGGGGGATAGAGAGGGGGGCCGGGGGCAGAGAGAGGGGGGCCGGGGGGAGAGAGAGGGGGGCCGGGGGGAGAGAGAGGGAGGCCTGGAAGAGAGAGAGGGGGGCCGGGGGGAGAGAGAGGGGGGCCGGGGGGAGAGAGAGGGGGGCCGGTGGGAGAGAGAGGGGGGCCGGCAGGAGAGAGAGGGCTGCCGGCGGGAGAGAGAGGGGGGCCGGGGGGAGAGAGAGAGGGGCCGGCGGGAGAGAGAGGGGGGCCGGGGGGAGAGAGAGGGGGGCTGGCGGGAGAGAGAGGGGGGCCGGGGGGAGAGAGAGGGGGGCCGGGGGGAGAGAGAGGGGGGCCGGGGGCAGAAAGAGGGGGGCCGGGGGCAGAGGGAGGGGGGCCGGGGGCAGAGAGAGGGGGGCCGTTGGGAGAGAGAGGGTGGCCGTGGGGAGAGAGAGGGGGGCCGTGGGGAGAGAGAGGGGGGCCGTGGGGAGAGAGAGGGGAGCCGGGGGCAGAGAGAGGGGGGCCGGGGGCAGAGAGAGGGGGGCCGTGGGGAGAGAGAGGGGGGCAGGGGGGAGAGAGAGGGGGGCGGGGAGAGAGAGGGGGGCCGTGGGAAGAGAGAGGGGAGCCGTTGGGAGAGAGAGGGGGGCCGTGGGGAGAGAGAAAGGGGCCGTGTGGAGAGAGACGGGGGCCGTGTGGAGAGAGAGGGGTGGCCGTGGGGAGAGAGAGGGGGGCCGGGGGCAGAGAGAGCGGGGCCGGGGGGAGAGAGAGGGGGCCGGGGGGAGAGAGAGGGGGGCCGGGGAGAGAGACAGGGGGGCCGGGGGGAGAAAGAGGGGGGCCGGGGGCAGAGAGAGGGGGGCCGGGGGCAGAGAGAGGGGGGCCGGGGGCAGAGAGAGGGGGGCCGGGAAGAGAGAGAGGGGGGCCGGGGGGAGAGAGAGGGGGGCCGGGGGGAGAGAAAGGGGGGACGGGGAGAGAGAGAGGGGGGCCGGGGGGAGAGAGAGGGGGGCCGGTTCGAGAGAGAGGGGGTCCGGCAGGAGAGAGAGGGGGGCCAGGTGGAGAGAGAGGGGGGCCGGGGAGAGAGAGAGGGGGGCCGGGGGGAGAGAGAGGGGGGCCCGGGGGCAGAGAGAGGGGGGCCGGGGGCAGAGAGAGGGGGGCCGTGGGCAGAGAGAGGGGGGCCGGGGGGAGAGACAGGGGGGCCGGGGGCAGAGAGAGTGGGGCCGGGGGCAGAGAGAGGTGGGCCCGGGGCAGAGAGAGGGGGGCCGGGGACAGAGAGAGGGGTGCCGGGGGGAGAGAGAGGGGGGCTGCAGGGAGAGAGAGGGGGCCGGGGGGAGAGAGAGGGGGGCAAGGTGGAGAGAGAGGGGGGCCGGGGAGAGAGAGAGGGGGGCCGGGGGGAGAGAGAGGGGGGCCCGGGGGCAGAGAGAGGGGGGCCGGGGGCAGAGAGAGGGGGGCCGTGGGCAGAGAGAGGGGGGCCGGGGGGAGAGACAGGGGGGCCGGGGGCAGAGAGAGTGGGGCCGGGGGCAGAGAGAGGTGGGCCCGGGGCAGAGAGAGGGGGGCCGGGGACAGAGAGAGGGGGGCCGGGGGGAGAGGGAGGGGGGCTGCAGGGAGAGAGAGGGGGCCGGGGGGAGAGAGAGAGGGGCCGGGGCGAGAGAGAGGGGGGCCGGTGGGAGAGAGAGGGGGGCCGTGGGGAGAGAGAAGGGGGCCGTGGAGAGAGAGAGGGGGGCCGTGGGGAGAGAGAGGGGGGCCGTGGGGAGAGAGAGGGGGGCCGGGGGGAGAGAGAGGGGGGCCGGGGGCAGAGAGAGAGGGGCCGGGGGCAGAGAGAGGGTGGCCAAGGGCAGAGAGAGGGGGGCCGGGGGCAGAGAGAGGGGGGCCAGGGGCAGAGAGAGGGGGGCCGGGGGGAGAGAGAGGGGGTCCGGCAGGAGAGAGAGGGGGGCCAGGTGGAGAGAGAGGGGGGCCGGGGAGAGAGAGAGGGGGGCCGGGGGGAGAGAGAGGGGGGCCCGGGGGCAGAGAGAGGGGGGCCGGGGGCAGAGAGAGGGGGGCCGTGGGCAGAGAGAGGGGGGCCGGGGGGAGAGACAGGGGGGCCGGGGGCAGAGAGAGTGGGGCCGGGGGCAGAGAGAGGTGGGCCCGGGGCAGAGAGAGGGGGGCCGGGGACAGAGAGAGGGGTGCCGGGGGGAGAGAGAGGGGGGCTGCAGGGAGAGAGAGGGGGCCGGGGGGAGAGAGAGGGGGGCAAGGTGGAGAGAGAGGGGGGCCGGGGAGAGAGAGAGGGGGGCCGGGGGGAGAGAGAGGGGGGCCCGGGGGCAGAGAGAGGGGGGCCGGGGGCAGAGAGAGGGGGGCCGTGGGCAGAGAGAGGGGGGCCGGGGGGAGAGACAGGGGGGGCGGGGGCAGAGAGAGTGGGGCCGGGGGCAGAGAGAGGTGGGCCCGGGGCAGAGAGAGGGGGGCCGGGGACAGAGAGAGGGGGGCCGGGGGGAGAGGGAGGGGGGCTGCAGGGAGAGAGAGGGGGCCGGGGGGAGAGAGAGAGGGGCCGGGGCGAGAGAGAGGGGGGCCGGTGGGAGAGAGAGGGGGGCCGTGGGGAGAGAGAAGGGGGCCGTGGAGAGAGAGAGGGGGGCCGTGGGGAGAGAGAGGGGGGCCGTGGGGAGAGAGAGGGGGGCCGGGGGGAGAGAGAGGGGGGCCGGGGGCAGAGAGAGGGGGGCCGGGGGCAGAGAGAGGGTGGCCAAGGGCAGAGAGAGGGGGGCCGGGGGCAGAGAGAGGGGGGCCAGGGGCAGAGAGAGGGGGGCCGGGGGGAGAGAGAGGGGGGCCGGGGGGAGAGAGAAGGGGGCCGGGGGGAGAGAGAGGGGGGCAGGGGGGCGAGAGAGGGGGGCCGTGGGGAGAGAGAGGGGGGCTGTGGGGAGAGAGAGGGGAGCCGGGGGGAGAGAGAGTGGGGGCCAGGGCGAGAGATAGGGGGGCCGGTGGGAGAGAGAGGGGGGCCGTGGGGAGAGAGAGGGGGGCCGTGGGGAGATAGAGGGGGGCCGGGGGGAGAGAGAGGGAGGCCGGGGGCAGAGAGAGGGGGGCTGGGGGCAGAGAAGGGGGGCCGAGGGCCGAGAGATGGGGGCCGGGGGCAGAGAGAGGGGGGCCGTGGGCAGAGAGAGGGGGGCCGTGTGAAGAGAGAGGGGGGTCTGGGGGAGAGAGAGGGGGGCCGGGAGCAGAGAGAGGGGGGCCGGCGGGAGAGAGAGGGGCCGGGGGGAGAGAGAGGGGCCGGGGGGATAGAGAGGGTGGCCGGGGGCAGAGAGAGGGGGGCCGAGGGGAGAGAGAGGGGGGACGTGGGGAGAGAGAGGGGGGCCGTGTGGAGAGAGAGGGGGGCCGTGTGAAGAGAGTGGGGGGTCGGGGGGAGAGAGAGGGGGGCCAGGAGCAGAGAGAGGGGGGCAGGCAGGAGAGAGAGGGGCCGGGGGGATAGAGAGGGGGGCCGGGGGCAGAGAGAGGGGGGCCGAGGGCAGAGAGAGGGGGGACGGGGGCAGATAGAGGGGGCCCGGGGGCAGAGAGAGGGGGGCCGGGGGGAAAGAGATGGGGGCCGGGGGGAGAGAGAGGGGGGCCGGCGGGAGAGAGAGGGGGGCCAGCGGGAGAGAGAGGGGGCAGGGGGGAGAGAGAGGGGGGCCGGGGGGAGAGAGAGGAGGGCCGGGGGCAGAGAGAGGGGGGCTGGGGGCAGAGAGAGGGGGGCCGGGGGCAGAGAGAGGGGGGCCCAGGGGGAGAGAGAGGGGGGCAGAGAGAGGGGGGCTGGGGGCAGAGAGAGGGGGGACGGGGGCAGATAGAGGGGGCCCGGGGGCAGAGAGAGGGGGGCCAGGGGGAGAGAGAGGGGGGCCGGGGGGAGAGAGAGGGGGGCCGGGGCGAGAGAGAGGGGGGCCGGTGGGAGAGAAAGGGGGACCGGGGGGAGAGAGAGGGGGGCCGGGGGGAGAGAGAGGGCGGCCGGGGGGAGAGAGAGGGGGGCCGTGGGAATAGAGAGGGGGGCCGAGGAGAGAGAGAGGGGGGCCGGGGGGAGAGAGAGGGGGGCCGGGGGCAGAGAGAGGGGGGCTGGGGCAGAGAGAGGGGGGCCGGGGGCAAAGAGAGGGGAGCCGGGAAGAGAGAGAGGGGGGCCGGGGGGAGAGAGAGGGGGGCCGGGGGGAGATAGAGGGGGGCCGGGGCGAGAGAGACGGGGGCCGGGGGGGGAGAGAGAGGGGGGCCGGCAGGAGAGAGAGGGGGGCCGGCGGGAGAGAGAGGGGGTCCAGGGTGAGAGAGAGGGGGGCCGGGGGGAGAGAGAGGGGGGCCGGGGGGAGAGAGAGGGGGGCTCGGGGGCAGAGACAGGGGGGCCGTGGGCAGAGAGAGGGGGCCCGGGGCAGAGAGAGGGGGGCCGGGGGGAGAGAGATGGGGGCCGGGGGCAGAGAGAGGGGGGCCGGGGGCAGAGAGAGGGGGGCCGGGGGCAGAGAGAGGGGGGCCGGGGGGACAGACAGGGGGGCCGTGGGCAGAGAGAGGGGGCCCGGGGCAGAGAGAGGGGGGCTGTGGGGAGAGAGAGGGGGCCGGGGGTAGAGAGAGGGCAGCCGGGGCGAGAGAGAAGGGGGCCGGGGGGAGAGAGAGGGGGGCCGGGGGGAAAGAGAGGGGGGTTGTGGGGAGAGAGAGGGGGGCCGTGGGGGAAGAGAGCGGGGACGGGGGCAGATAGAGGGGGCCCGGGGGCAGAGAGAGGGGGGCCGGAGGGAGAGAGAGGGGGGCCGGGGGGAGAGAGAGGGGGGCCGGGGGGAGAGAGAGGGCGGCCGGGGGCAGAGAGAGGGGGGCCGAGGGCAGAGAGAGGGGGGCCGGGGGGAAAGAGAGGGGGGCCGGGGGGAGAGAGAGGGGGGCCGGCGGGAGAGAGAGGGGGGCAGGCGGGAGAGAGAGGGGGCCGGGGGGAGAGAGAGGGGGGCCGGGGGGAGAGAGAGGAGGGCCGGGGGCAGAGAGAGGGGGGCCGGGGGCAGAGAGAGGGGGGCCGGGGGCAGAGAGAGGGGGGCCAGGGGGAGAGAGAGGGGGGCCGGGGGCAGAGAGAGGGGGGCTGGTGGCAGAGAGAGGGGGGACGGGGGCAGATAGAGGGGGCCCGGGGGCAGAGAGAGGGGGGCCAGGGGGAGAGAGAGGGGGGCCGCAGGGAGATAGAGGGGGCCGGGGGGAGAGAGAGGGGGGCTCGGGGGCAGAGACAGGGGGGCCGTGAGCAGAGAGAGGGGGCCCGGGGCAGAGAGAGGTGGGCCGGGGGGAGAGAGATGGGGGCCGGGGGCAGAGAGAGGGGGGCCGGGGGCAGAGAGAGGGGGGCCGGGGGCAGAGAGAGGGGGGCCGGGGGGAGAGAGAGGGGGGCTGTGGGGAGAGAGAGGGGGCCGGGGGGAGAGAGAGGGCGGCCGGGGCGAGAGAGAGGGGGGCCGGGGGGAGAGAGAGGGAGGCCGGGGGGAAAGAGAGGGGGGTTGTGGGGAGAGAGAGGGGGGCCGTGGGGGAAGAGAGCGGGGACGGGGGCAGATAGAGGGGGCCCGGGGGCAGAGAGAGGGGGGCCGGAGGGAGAGAGAGGGGGGCCGGGGGGAGAGAGAGGGGGGCCGGGGGGAGAGAGAGGGCGGCCGGGGGCAGAGAGAGGGGGGCCGAGGGCAGAGAGAGGGGGGCCGGGGGGAAAGAGAGGGGGGCCGGGGGGAGAGAGAGGGGGGCCGGCGGGAGAGAGAGGGGGGCAGGCGGGAGAGAGAGGGGGCCGGGGGGAGAGAGAGGGGGGCCGGGGGGAGAGAGAGGAGGGCCGGGGGCAGAGAGAGGGGGGCCGGGGGCAGAGAGAGGGGGGCCGGGGGCAGAGAGAGGGGGGCCAGGGGGAGAGAGAGGGGGGCCGGGGGCAGAGAGAGGGGGGCTGGTGGCAGAGAGAGGGGGGACGGGGGCAGATAGAGGGGGCCCGGGGGCAGAGAGAGGGGGGCCAGGGGGAGAGAGAGGGGGGCCGCAGGGAGATAGAGGGGGCCGGGGGGAGAGAGAGGGGGGCTCGGGGGCAGAGACAGGGGGGCCGTGAGCAGAGAGAGGGGGCCCGGGGCAGAGAGAGGTGGGCCGGGGGGAGAGAGATGGGGGCCGGGGGCAGAGAGAGGGGGGCCGGGGGCAGAGAGAGGGGGGCCGGGGGCAGAGAGAGGGGGGCCGGAGGGAGAGAGAGGGGGGCCGGGGGGAGAGAGAGGGGGGCCGGGGGGAGAGAGAGGGCGGCCGGGGGCAGAGAGAGGGGGGCCGAGGGCAGAGAGAGGGGGGCCGGGGGGAAAGAGAGGGGGGCCGGGGGGAGAGAGAGGGGGGCCGGCGGGAGAGAGAGGGGGGCAGGCGGGAGAGAGAGGGGGCCGGGGGGAGAGAGAGGGGGGCCGGGGGGAGAGAGAGGAGGGCCGGGGGCAGAGAGAGGGGGGCCGGGGGCAGAGAGAGGGGGGCCGGGGGCAGAGAGAGGGGGGCCAGGGGGAGAGAGAGGGGGGCCGGGGGCAGAGAGAGGGGGGCTGGTGGCAGAGAGAGGGGGGACGGGGGCAGATAGAGGGGGCCCGGGGGCAGAGAGAGGGGGGCCAGGGGGAGAGAGAGGGGGGCCGCAGGGAGATAGAGGGGGCCGGGGGGAGAGAGAGGGGGGCTCGGGGGCAGAGACAGGGGGGCCGTGAGCAGAGAGAGGGGGCCCGGGGCAGAGAGAGGTGGGCCGGGGGGAGAGAGATGGGGGCCGGGGGCAGAGAGAGGGGGGCCGGGGGCAGAGAGAGGGGGGCCGGGGGCAGAGAGAGGGGGGCCGGGGGGAGAGAGAGGGGGGCTGTGGGGAGAGAGAGGGGGCCGGGGGGAGAGAGAGGGCGGCCGGGGCGAGAGAGAGGGGGGCCGGGGGGAGAGAGAGGGGGGCCGGGGGGAAAGAGAGGGGGGCCGTGGGGAGAGAGAGGGGGGCCGTGGGGGAAGAGAGGGGGGCCGTGGGGAGAGAGAGGGGGGCCTTGGGGAGAGAGGAAGGGGCCGTGTGGAGAGAGAGGGGGGCCGTGTGAAGAGAGAGGGGGGCCGGGGGGAGAGAGAGGGGGGCCGGGGGCAGAGAGAGGGGGGCCGGGGGGAGGGAGAGGGGGGCCGGGGGGATAGAGAGGGGGCCGGGGGCAGAGAGAGGGGGGCCGAGGGCAGAGAGAGGGGGGACGGGGGCAGATAGAGGGGGCCCGGGGGCAGAGAGAGGGGGGCCGGAGGGAGAGAGAGAGGGGCCGGGGGGAGAGAGAGGGGGGCCGGGGGCAGAGAGAGGGGGGCCGGGGGCAGAGAGAGGGGGGCCAGGGGGAGAGAGAGGGGGGCCGGGGGCAGAGAGAGGGGGGCTGGTGGCAGAGAGAGGGGGGACGGGGGCAGATAGAGGGGGCCCGGGGGCAGAGAGAGGGGGGCCAGGGGGAGAGAGAGGGGGGCCGCAGGGAGATAGAGGGGGCCGGGGGGAGAGAGAGGGGGGCTCGGGGGCAGAGACAGGGGGGCCGTGAGCAGAGAGAGGGGGCCCGGGGCAGAGAGAGATGGGCCGGGGGGAGAGAGATGGGGGCCGGGGGCAGAGAGAGGGGGGCCGGGGGCAGAGAGAGGGGGGCCGGGGGCAGAGAGAGGGGGGCCGGGGGGAGAGAGAGGGGGGCTGTGGGGAGAGAGAGGGGGCCGGGGGGAGAGAGAGGGCGGCCGGGGCGAGAGAGAGGGGGGCCGGGGGGAGAGAGAGGGGGGCCGGGGGGAAAGAGAGGGGGGCCGTGGGGAGAGAGAGGGGGGCCGTGGGGGAAGAGAGGGGGGCCGAGGGGAGAGAGAGGGGGGCCTTGGGGAGAGAGGAAGGGGCCGTGTGGAGAGAGAGGGGGGCCGTGTGAAGAGAGAGGGGGGCCGGGGGGAGAGAGAGGGGGGCCGGGGGCAGAGAGAGGGGGGCCGGGGGGAGGGAGAGGGGGGCCGGGGGGATAGAGAGGGGGCCGGGGGCAGAGAGAGGGGGGCCGAGGGCAGAGAGAGGGGGGACGGGGGCAGATAGAGGGGGCCCGGGGGCAGAGAGAGGGGGGCCGGAGGGAGAGAGAGGGGGGCCGGGGGGAGAGAGAGGGGGGCCGGGGGGAGAGAGAGGGCGGCCGGGGGCAGAGAGAGGGGGGCCGAGGGCAGAGAGAGGGGGGCCGGGGGGAAAGAGAGGGGGGCCGGGGGGAGAGAGAGGGGGGCCGGCGGGAGAGAGAGGGGGGCAGGCGGGAGAGAGAGGGGGCCGGGGGGAGAGAGAGGGGGGCCGGGGGGAGAGAGAGGAGGGCCGGGGGCAGAGAGAGGGGGGCCGGGGGCAGAGAGAGGGGGGCCGGGGGCAGAGAGAGGGGGGCCAGGGGGAGAGAGAGGGGGGCCGGGGGCAGAGAGAGGGGGGCTGGGGGCAGAGAGAGGGGGGACGGGGGCAGATAGAGGGGGCCCGGGGGCAGAGAGAGGGGGGCCAGGGGGAGAGAGAGGGGGGCCGCAGGGAGAGAGAGGGGGCCGGGGGGAGAGAGAGGGGGGCCGGGGCGAGAGAGAGGGGGGCCGGTGGGAGAGAAAGGGGGGCCGGGGAGAGAGAGAGGGGGGCCGGGGGGAGAGAGAGGGCGGCCGGGGGGAGAGAGAGGGGGGCCGGTGGGAGAGAGAGGGGGCCGGGGAGAGAGAGAGGGGGGCCGGGGGGAGAGAGAGGGGGGCCGGGGGCAGAGAGAGGGGGGCCGGGGCAGAGAGAGGGGGGCCGGGGGCAAAGAGAGGGGGGCCGGGAAGAGAGAGAGGGGGGCCGGGTGGAGAGAGAAGGGGGCCGGGGGGAGATAGAGGGGGGCCGGGGGGAGAGAGAGGGGGGCCGGGGGGAGAGAGAGGGGGCCGGCAGGAGAGAGAGGGGGGCCGGCGGGAGAGAGAGGGGGGCCAGGGGAGAGAGAGGGGGGCCGGGGGGAGAGAGAGGGGGGCCGGGGGGAGAGAGAGGGGGGCTCGGGGGCAGAGACAGGGGAGCCGGGGGCAGAGAGAGGGGGGCCGGGGGCAGAGAGAGGGGTGCCGGGGGGAGAGAGAGGGGGGCCGGGGGCAGAGAGAGAAGGGGCCGGGGGCAGAGAGAGGTGGGCCGGGGGCAGAGAGAGGGGGGCCGGGGGGAGAGAGAGGGGGACTGTGGGGAGAGAGAGGGGGCCGGGGGGAGAGAGAGGGCGGCCGGGGCGAGAGAGAGGGGGGCCGGGGTGAGAGAGAGGGGGGCCGGGGGCAGAGAGAGGGGGGCTGGGGGCAGAGAGAGGGGGGACGGGGGCGGATAGAGGGGGCCCGGGGGCAGAGAGAGGGGGGCCAGGGGGAGAGAGAGGGGGGCCGCAGGGAGAGAGAGGGGGCCGGGGGGAGAGAGAGGGGGGCCGGGGCGAGAGAGAGGGGGGCCGGTGGGAGAGAAAGGGGGGCTGGGGGGAGAGAGAGGGGGGCCGGGGGGAGAGAGAGGGCGGCCGGGGGGAGAGAGAGGGGGGCCGGGGGGAGAGAGAGGGGGGCCGGGGAGAGAGAGGGGGGCCGGGGGGAGAGAGAGGGGGGCCGGGGGCAGAGAGAGGGGGGCCGGGGCAGAGAGAGGGGGGCCGGGGGCAAAGAGAGGGGGGCCGGGAAGAGAGAGAGGGGGGCCGGGGGGAGAGAGAGGGGTCCGGGGGGAGATAGAGGGGGGCCGGGGGGAGGGAGAGGGGGGCCGGGGGGAGAGAGAGGGGGCCGGCAGGAGAGAGAGGGGGGCCGGCGGGAGAGAGAGGGGGGCCAGGGGAGAGAGAGGGGGGCCGGGGGGAGAGAGAGGGGGGCCGGGGGAAGAGAGAGGGGGGCTCGGGGGCAGAGACAGGGGAGCCGGGGGCAGAGAGAGGGGGGCTGTGGGGAGAGAGAGGGGGCCGGGGGAGAGAGAGGGCGGCCAGGGCGAGAGAGAGGGGGGCCGGGGGGAGAGAGAGGGGGGCCGGGGGGAAAGAGAGGGGGGCCGTGGGGAGAGAGAGGGGGGCCGTGGGGGAAGAGAGGGGGGCCGTGGGGAGAGAGAGGGTGGCCGTGGGGAGAGAGAAAGGGGCCGTGTGGAGAGAGAGGGGGGCCGTGTGAAGAGAGAGGGGGGCCGGGGGGAGAGAGAGGGGGGCCGGGGGCAGAGAGAGGGGGGCCGGGGGGAGAGAGAGGGGGGCCGGGGGGATAGAGAGGGGGGCCGGGGGCAGAGAGAGGGGGGCCGAGGGCAGAGAGAGGTGGGACGGGTGCAGATAGAGTGGGCCCGGGGGAAGAAAGAGGGGGGCCGGAGGGAGAGAAAGGGGGGCCGGGGGGAGAGAGAGGGCGGCCGGGCGGAGAGAGAGGGGCGCCGGGGGCAGAGAGAGGGGGGCCGGGGGCAGAGAGAGGGGGGCCGGGGGCAGAGAGAGGGGGGCCGGGAAGAGAGAGAGGGGGGCCGGGGGGAGAGAGAGGGGGGCCGGGGGGAGAGAGAGGGGGGCCGGGGGGAGATATAGGGGGGCCGGGGTGAGAGAGTGGGGGGCCGGCGGGAGAGAGAGGGGGGTCGGCGGGAGAGAGAGGGGGCCAGGGGGAGAGAGAGGGGGGCCGGGGGGAGAGAGAAGGGGGCCGGGGGCAGAGAGAGGGGGGCCGTGGGCAGAGAGAGAGGGGCCGGGGGCAGAGAGAGGGGGGCCGGGGGTAGAGAGAGGGGGGCCGGGGGCAGAGAGAGGGTGGCCGGGGGCAGAGAGAGGGGGGCCGGGGGGAGAGACAGGGGGGCCGGGGGCAGAGAGAGGGGGGCCGTGGGCAGAGAGAGAGGGGCCGGGGGCAGAGAGAGGGGGGCCGGGGGTAGAGAGAGGGGGGCCGGGGGCAGAGAGAGGGGGGCCAGGGGGAGAGAGAGGGGGGCTGCGGGGAGAGAGAGGGGGCCGGGGGGAGAGAGAGGGGGGCCGGGGCGAGAGGGAGGGGGGCCGGTGGGAGAGAGAGGGGGGCCGTGGGGAGAGAGAAGGGGGCCGTGGAGAGAGAGAGGGGGGCCATGGGGAGAGAGAGGGGGGCCGTGGGGAGAGAGAGGGGGGCCGTGGGGAGAGAGAGGGGGGCCGGGGGGAGAGAGAGGGGGGCCGGGGGCAGAGAGAGGGGGGCCGAGGGCAGAGAGAGGGGGGCCGGGGGCAGAGAGAGGGGGGCCGGGGGCAGAGAGAGGGGGGGCGGGGGGAGAGAGAGGGGGGCCGGGGGGAGAGAGAGGGGGGCCGGGGGGAGAGAGAGGGGGGCCGGGGGGAGAGAAAGGGGGGCCGTGGGGAGAGAGAGGGGAGCCGGGGGGAGAGAGAGGGGGGCCGGCGGGAGAGAGAGGGGGGCCGTGGGGAGAAAGAGGGGGGCCGGGGTGAGAGAGAAGGGGGCCGGGGGGAAAGAGAGGGGGCCGTGGGGAGAGAGAAGGGGGCCGTGGGGAGAGAGAGGGGGGCCGTGGGGAGAGAGAGGGTGGCCGTGGGGAGAGAGAAAGGGGCCGTGTCGAGAGAGAGCGGGGCCGTGTGAAGAGAGAGGGGGGCCGGGGGGAGAGAGTGGGGGGGCGTAGACAGAGAGAGGGGGGCCGGGGGGAGAGAGAGGGGGGCCGGGGTGATAGAGAGGGGGGCCGGGGCAGAGAGAGGGGGGCCGAGGGCAGAGAGAGGGGGGACGGGGGCAGATAGAGGGGGCCCGGGGGCAGAGAGAGGGGGGCCGGGGGGAGAGAGAGGGGGGCCGGGGGTAGAGAGAGCGGGGCCGGCGGGAGAGAGAGGGGGGCTGGCGGGAGAGAGAGGGGGGCCGGGGGGAGAGAGAGGAGGGCCGGGGGCAGAGAGAGGGGGGCCAGGGGGAGAGAGAGGGGGGCCGGGGGCAGAGAGAGGGGGGCCAGGGGGAGAGAGAGGGGGGCCGGGGGCAGAGAGAGGGGGGCCGGGGGCAGAGAGAGAGGGGACGGGGGCAGATAGAGGGGGCCCGGGGGCAGAGAGAGGGGGGCCGGGGGGAGAGAGAGGGGGGCCGCGGGGAGAGAGACTGGGGCGGGGGAAGAGAGAGGGGGGCCGGGGCGAGAGAGAGGGGGGCCGGTGGGAGAGAAAGGGGGCCGGGGGGGAGAGAGAGGGGGGCCGGGGGTAGAGAGAGGGCGGCCTGGGCGAGAGAGATGGGGGCCGGGGGGAGAGAGAGAGGGGCCGGGGAGAGAGAGAGGGGGGCCAGGGGGAGAGAGAGGGGGGCCGGGGGCAGAGAGAGGGGGGCCGGGGCAGAGAGAGGAGGGCCGGGGGCAGAGAGAGGGGGGCCGGGGGGAGAGAGAGGGGGGCCGGGGGGAGAGAGAGGGGGGCCGGGGGGAGAGAGAGGGGGGCCGGGGGGAGAGAGAGGGGGGCCGGCGGGAGAGAGAGGGGGGACGGCGGGAGAGAGAGTGGGGCCAGGGGGAGAGAGAGGGGGGCCGGGGGGAGAGAGAGGGGGGCCTGGGGGAGAGAGAGGGGGGCCCGGGGGCAGAGAGAGGGGGGCCGGGGGCAGAGAGAGGGGGGCCGGGGGCACAGAGAGGGGGGCCGGGGGCAGAGAGAGGGGGGCCGGGGGCAGAGAGAGGGGGGCCGGGGGGAGAGAGAGGGGGGCCGGGGGCAGAGAGAGGGGGGCCGGGGGCAGAGAGAGGGGGGGCGGGGGCAGAGAGAGGGGGGCCGGCGGGAGAGAAATTGGGGCCGTGGGGAGAGAGAGGGGAGCCGGGGGCAGAGAGAGGGGGGCCGGGGGCAGAGAGAGGAGGGCCGGGGGGAGAGAGAGGGGGGCCGTGGGGAGAGAGAGAGGGGCCGGGGGGAGAGAGAGGGGAGCCGGGGGGAGATAGAGGGGGGCCGGGGGGAGAGAGAGGGGGGCCGGGGGGAGAGAGAGGTGGGCCGGGGGGAAAGAGAGGGGGGACGTGGGGAGAGAGAGGGGGGCCGTGGGGAAAGAGAAGGGGGCCGTGGGGAGAGAGAGGGGGGCCGTGGGGGAAATGAGGGGGGCCGTGGGGAGAGAGAGGGGGGCCGGGGGGAGAGAGAAGGGGGCCGGGGGGAAAGAGAGGGGGGCCGTGGGGAGAAAGAGGGGGGCCGTGGGGAGAGAGAGGGGGGCCGTGGGGAGAGAGAAAGGGGCCGTGTCGAGAGAGAGCGGGGCCATGTGAAGAGAGAGGGGGGCCGGGGGGAGAGAGTGGGGGGGCGTAGACAGAGAGAGGTTGGCCGGGGGGAGAGAGAGGGGGGCCGGGGTGATAGAGAGGGGGGCCGGGGCAGAGAGAGGGGGGCCGAGGGCAGTGAGAGGGGGGACGGGGGCAGATAGAGGGGGCCCGGGGGCAGAGAGAGGGGGGCCGGGGGTAGAGAGAGCGGGGCCGGCGGGAGAGAGAGGGGGGCTGGCGGGAGAGAGAGGGGGGCCGGGGGGAGAGAGACGGGGGCCGGGGGGAGAGAGAGGAGGGCCGGGGGCAGAGAGAGGGGGGCCGGGGGCAGAGAGAGGGGGGCAGGGGGCAGAGAGAGGGGGGCCAGGGGGAGAGAGAGGGGGGCCGGGGGCAGAGAGAGGGGGGCCGGGGGCAGAGAGAGAGGGACGGGGGCAGATAGAGGGGGCCCGGGGGCAGAGAGAGGGGGGCCGGGGGGAGAGAGAGGGGGGCCGCGGGGAGAGAGACTGGGCCGGGGGGAGAGAGAGGGGGGCCGGGGCGAGAGAGAGGGGGGCCGGTGGGAGAGAAAGGGGGCTGGGGGGGAGGGAGAGGGGGGCCGGGGGTAGAGAGAGGGCGGCCTGGGCGAGACAGATGGGGGCCGGGGGGAGATAGAGAGGGGCCGGGGAGAGAGAGAGGGGGGCCAGGGGGAGAGAGAGGGGGGCCGGGGGCAGAGAGAGGGGGGCCGGGGCAGAGAGAGGAGGGCCGGGGGCAGAGAGAGGGGGCCGGGAAGAGAGAGAGGGGGGCCGGGGGGAGAGAGAGGGGGGCCGGGGGGAGAGAGAGGGGGGCCGGGGGGAGAGAGAGGGGGGCCGGGGGGAGAGAGAGGGGGGCCGGGGGGAGAGAGAGGGGGCCGGCGGGAGAGAGAGGGGGGACGGCGGGAGAGAGAGTGGGGCCAGGGGGAGAGAGAGGGGGGCCGGGGGGAGAGAGAGGGGGGCCTGGGGGAGAGAGAGGGGGGCCTGGGGGCAGAGAGAGGGGGGCCGGGGGCAGAGAGAGGGGGGCCGGGGGGAGAGAGAGGGGGGCCGTGGGGAGAGAGAGAGGGGCCGGGGGGAGAGAGAGGGGGGCCGGGGGGAGATAGAGGGGGGCCGGGGGGAGAGAGAGGGGGGCCGGGGGGAGAGAGAGGGGGGCCGGGGGGAAAGAGAGGGGGGACGTGGGGAGAGAGAGGGGGGCCGTGGGGGAAGAGAGGGGGGCCGTGGGGAGAGAGAGGGGGGCCGTGGGGAGAGAGAAAGGGGCCGTGTGGAGAGAGAGGGGGGCCGTGTGAAGAGAGAGGGGGGCTGGGGGGAGAGAGAGGGGGGCCGGGGGCAGAGAGAGGGGGGCCGGGGGGATAGAGAGGGGGGCCGGGGGCAGAGAGAGGGGGGCCGAGGGCAGAGAGAGGGGGGACGGGGCAGATAGAGGGGGCCCGGGGGCAGAGAGAGGGGGGCCGGAGGGAGAGAGAGGGGGGCCGGGGGCAGAGAGAGGGGGGCCGGGGGCAGAGAGAGGGGGGCCGGGGGCAGAGAGAGGGGGGACGGCGGGAGAGAGAGTGGGGCCAGGGGGAGAGAGAGGGGGGCCGGGGGGAGAGAGAGGGGCGCCTGGGGGAGAGAGAGGGGGGCCCGGGGGCAGAGAGAGGGGGGCCGGGGGCAGAGAACGGGGGGCCGGGGGCAGAAAGAGGGGGGCCGGGGGCAGAGAGAGGGGGGCCGGGGACAGAGAGAGGGGGGCCGGTGGGAGAGAGAGGGGGGCCGGGGGCAAAGAGAGGGGAGCCGGGCGCAGAGAGAGGGGGGCCGGGGGCAGAGAGAGGGGGGCCGGGGGGAGAGAAATTGGGGCCGTGGGGAGAGAGAGGGGAGCCGGGGGCAGAGAGAGGGGGGCCGGGGGCAGAGAGAGGGGGGCCGGGGGGAGAGAGAGGGGGGCCGTGGGGAGAGAGAGAGGGGCCGGGGGGAGAGAGAGGGGGGCCGGGGGGAGATAGAGGGGGGCCGGGGGGAGAGAGAGGGGGGCCGGGGGGAGAGAGAGGGGGGCCGGGGGGAAAGAGAGGGGTGACGTGGGGAGAGAGAGGGGGGCCGTGGGGGAAGAGAGGGGGGCCGTGGGGAGAGAGAGGGGGGCCGTGGGGAGAGAGAAAGGGGCCGTGTGGAGAGAGAGGGGGGCCGTGTGAAGAGAGAGGGGGGCCGGGGGGAGAGAGAGGGGGGCCGGGGGCAGAGAGAGGGGGGCCGGGGGGAGAGAGAGGGGGGCCGGGGGGATAGAGAGGGGGGCCGGGGGCAGAGAGAGGGGGGCCTGGGGGAGAGAGAGGGGGGCCCGGGGGCAGAGAGAGGGGGGCCGGGGGCAGAGAACGGGGGGCCGGGGGCAGAGAGAGGGGGGCCGGGGGCAGAGAGAGGGGGGCCGGGGGCAGAGAGAGGGGGGCCGGTGGGAGAGAGAGGGGGGCCGGGGACAGAGAGAGGGGGGCTGGGGGCAGAGAGAGGGGGGCCGGGGGCAGAGAGAGGGGGGCCGGGGGGAGAGAAATTGGGGCCGTGGGGAGAGAGAGGGGAGCCGGGGGCAGAGAGAGGGGGGCCGGGGGCAGAGAGAGGGGGGCCGGGGGGAGAGAGAGGGGGGCCGTGGGGAGAGAAAGAGGGGCCGGGGGGAGAGAGAGGTGGGCCGGGGGGAGATAGAGGGGGGCCGGGGGGAGAGAGAGGGGGGCCGGGGGGAGAGAGAGGGGGGCCGGGGGGAAAGAGAGGGGGGACGTGGGGAGAGAGAGGGGGGCCGTGGGGGAAGAGAGGGGGGCCGTGGGGAGAGAGAGGGGGGCCGTGGGGAGAGAGAAAGGGGCCGTGTGGAGAGAGAGGGGGGCCGTGTGAAGAGAGAGGGGGGACGGGGGGAGAGAGAGGGGGGCCGGGGGCAGAGAGAGGGGGGCCGGGGGGAGAGAGAGGGGGGCCGGGGGGAAAGAGAGGGGGGACGTGGGGAGAGAGAGGGGGGCCGTGGGGGAAGAGAGGGGGGCCGTGGGGAGAGAGAGGGGGGCCGTGGGGAGAGAGAAAGGGGCCGTGTGGAGAGAGAGGGGGGCCGTGTGAAGAGAGAGGGGGGCTGGGGGGAGAGAGAGGGGGGCCGGGGGCAGAGAGAGGGGGGCCGGGGGGATAGAGAGGGGGGCCGGGGGCAGAGAGAGGGGGGCCGAGGGCAGAGAGAGGGGGGACGGGGCAGATAGAGGGGGCCCGGGGGCAGAGAGAGGGGGGCCGGAGGGAGAGAGAGGGGGGCCGGGGGCAGAGAGAGGGGGGCCGGGGGCAGAGAGAGGGGGGCCGGGGGCAGAGAGAGGGGGGACGGCGGGAGAGAGAGTGGGGCCAGGGGGAGAGAGAGGGGGGCCGGGGGGAGAGAGAGGGGTGCCTGGGGGAGAGAGAGGGGGGCCCGGGGGCAGAGAGAGGGGGGCCGGGGGCAGAGAACGGGGGGCCGGGGGCAGAAAGAGGGGGGCCGGGGGCAGAGAGAGGGGGGCCGGGGACAGAGAGAGGGGGGCCGGTGGGAGAGAGAGGGGGGCCGGGGGCAAAGAGAGGGGAGCCGGGGGCAGAGAGAGGGGGGCCGGGGGCAGAGAGAGGGGGGCCGGGGGGAGAGAAATTGGGGCCGTGGGGAGAGAGAGGGGAGCCGGGGGCAGAGAGAGGGGGGCCGGGGGCAGAGAGAGGGGGGCCGGGGGGAGAGAGAGGGGGGCCGTGGGGAGAGAGAGAGGGGCCGGGGGGAGAGAGAGGGGGGCCGGGGGGAGATAGAGGGGGGCCGGGGGGAGAGAGAGGGGGGCCGGGGGGAGAGAGAGGGGGGCCGGGGGGAAAGAGAGGGGTGACGTGGGGAGAGAGAGGGGGGCCGTGGGGGAAGAGAGGGGGGCCGTGGGGAGAGAGAGGGGGGCCGTGGGGAGAGAGAAAGGGGCCGTGTGGAGAGAGAGGGGGGCCGTGTGAAGAGAGAGGGGGGCCGGGGGGAGAGAGAGGGGGGCCGGGGGCAGAGAGAGGGGGGCCGGGGGGAGAGAGAGGGGGGCCGGGGGGATAGAGAGGGGGGCCGGGGGCAGAGAGAGGGGGGCCTGGGGGAGAGAGAGGGGGGCCCGGGGGCAGAGAGAGGGGGGCCGGGGACAGAGAACGGGGGGCCGGGGGCAGAGAGAGGGGGGCCGGGGGCAGAGAGAGGGGGGCCGGGGGCAGAGAGAGGGGGGCCGGTGGGAGAGAGAGGGGGGCCGTGGGGAGAGAAAGAGGGGCCGGGGGGAGAGAGAGGTGGGCCGGGGGGAGATAGAGGGGGGCCGGGGGGAGAGAGAGGGGGGCCGGGGGGAGATAGAGGGGGGCCGGGGGGAGAGAGAGGGGGGCCGGGGGCAGAGAACGGGGGGCCGGGGGCAGAAAGAGGGGGGCCGGGGGCAGAGAGAGGGGGGCCGGGGACAGAGAGAGGGGGGCCGGTGGGAGAGAGAGGGGGGCCGGGGGCAAAGAGAGGGGAGCCGGGGGCAGAGAGAGGGGGGCCGGGGGCAGAGAGAGGGGGGCCGGGGGGAGAGAAATTGGGGCCGTGGGGAGAGAGAGGGGAGCCGGGGGCAGAGAGAGGGGGGCCGGGGGCAGAGAGAGGGGGGCCGGGGGGAGAGAGAGGGGGGCCGTGGGGAGAGAGAAAGGGGCCGGGGGGAGAGAGAGGGGGGCCGGGGGGAGATAGAGGGGGGCCGGGGGGAGAGAGAGGGGGGCCGGGGGGAGAGAGAGGGGGGCCGGGGGGAAAGAGAGGGGTGACGTGGGGAGAGAGAGGGGGGCCGTGGGGGAAGAGAGGGGGGCCGTGGGGAGAGAGAGGGGGGCCGTGGGGAGAGAGAAAGGGGCCGTGTGGAGAGAGAGGGGGGCCGTGTGAAGAGAGAGGGGGGCCGGGGGGAGAGAGAGGGGGGCCGGGGGCAGAGAGAGGGGGGCCGGGGGGAGAGAGAGGGGGGCCGGGGGGATAGAGAGGGGGGCCGGAGGCAGAGAGAGGGGGCCTGGGGGAGAGAGAGGGGGGCCCGGGGGCAGAGAGAGGGGGGCCGGGGGCAGAGAACGGGGGGCCGGGGGCAGAGAGAGGGGGGCCGGGGGCAGAGAGAGGGGGGCCGGGGGCAGAGAGAGGGGGGCCGGTGGGAGAGAGAGGGGGGCCGGGGACAGAGAGAGGGGGGCTGGGGGCAGAGAGAGGGGGGCCGGGGGCAGAGAGAGGGGGGCCGGGGGGAGAGAAATTGGGGCCGTGGGGAGAGAGAGGGGAGCCGGGGGCAGAGAGAGGGGGGCCGGGGGCAGAGAGAGGGGGGCCGGGGGGAGAGAGAGGGGGGCCGTGGGGAGAGAAAGAGGGGCCGGGGGGAGAGAGAGGTGGGCCGGGGGGAGATAGAGGGGGGCCGGGGGGAGAGAGAGGGGGGCCGGGGGGAGAGAGAGGGGGGCCGGGGGGAAAGAGAGGGGGGACGTGGGGAGAGAGAGGGGGGCCGTGGGGGAAGAGAGGGGGGCCGTGGGGAGAGAGAGGGGGGCCGTGGGGGAAGAGAGGGGGGCCGTGGGGAGAGAGAGGGGGGCCGTGGGGAGAGAGAAAGGGGCCGTGTGGAGAGAGAGGGGGGCCGTGTGAAGAGAGAGGGGGGCCGGGGGGAGAGAGAGGGGGGCCGGGGGCAGAGAGAGGGGGGCCGGGGGGAGAGAGAGGGGGGCCGGGGGGATAGAGAGGGGGGCCGGGGGCAGAGAGAGGGGGGCCTGGGGGAGAGAGAGGGGGGCCCGGGGGCAGAGAGAGGGGGGCCGGGGGCAGAGAACGGGGGGCCGGGGGCAGAGAGAGGGGGGCCGGGGGCAGAGAGAGGGGGGCCGGGGGCAGAGAGAGGGGGGCCGGTGGGAGAGAGAGGGGGGCCGGGGACAGAGAGAGGGGGGCTGGGGGCAGAGAGAGGGGGGCCGGGGGCAGAGAGAGGGGGGCCGGGGGGAGAGAAATTGGGGGAAATTGGGGCCGTGGGGAGAGAGAGGGGAGCCGGGGGCAGAGAGAGGGGGGCCGGGGGCAGAGAGAGGGGGGCCGGGGGGAGAGAGAGGGGGGCCGTGGGGAGAGAAAGAGGGGCCGGGGGGAGAGAGAGGTGGGCCGGGGGGAGATAGAGGGGGGCCGGGGGGAGAGAGAGGGGGGCCGGGGGGAGATAGAGGGGGGCCGGGGGGAGAGAGAGGGGGGCCGGGGGCAGAGAACGGGGGGCCGGGGGCAGAAAGAGGGGGGCCGGGGGGCAGAGAGAGGGGGGCCGGGGACAGAGAGAGGGGGGCCGGTGGGAGAGAGGGGGGCCGGGGGCAAAGAGAGGGGAGCCGGGGGCAGAGAGAGGGGGGCCGGGGGCAGAGAGAGGGGGGCCGGGGGGAGAGAAATTGGGGCCGTGGGGAGAGAGAGGGGAGCCGGGGGCAGAGAGAGGGGGGCCGGGGGCAGAGAGAGGGGGGCCGGGGGGAGAGAGAGGGGGCCGTGGGGAGAGAGAGAGGGGCCGGGGGGAGAGAGAGGGGGGCCGGGGGGAGATAGAGGGGGGCCGGGGGGAGAGAGAGGGGGGCCGTGGGGAGAGAGAAAGGGGCCGTGTGGAGAGAGAGGGGGGCCGTGTGAAGAGAGAGGGGGGCTGGGGGGAGAGAGAGGGGGGCCGGGGGCAGAGAGAGGGGGGCCGGGGGGATAGAGAGGGGGGCCGGGGGCAGAGAGAGGGGGGCCGAGGGCAGAGAGAGGGGGGACGGGGCAGATAGAGGGGGCCCGGGGGCAGAGAGAGGGGGGCCGGAGGGAGAGAGAGGGGGGCCGGGGGCAGAGAGAGGGGGGCCGGGGGCAGAGAGAGGGGGGCCGGGGGCAGAGAGAGGGGGGACGGCGGGAGAGAGAGTGGGGCCAGGGGGAGAGAGAGGGGGGCCGGGGGAGAGAGAGGGGCGCCTGGGGGAGAGAGAGGGGGGCCCGGGGGCAGAGAGAGGGGGGCCGGGGGCAGAGAACGGGGGGCCGGGGGCAGAAAGAGGGGGGCCGGGGGCAGAGAGAGGGGGGCCGGGGACAGAGAGAGGGGGGCCGGTGGGAGAGAGAGGGGGGCCGGGGGCAAAGAGAGGGGAGCCGGGGGCAGAGAGAGGGGGGCCGGGGGCAGAGAGAGGGGGGCCGGGGGGAGAGAAATTGGGGCCGTGGGGAGAGAGAGGGGAGCCGGGGGCAGAGAGAGGGGGGCCGGGGGCAGAGAGAGGGGGGCCGGGGGGAGAGAGAGGGGGGCCGTGGGGAGAGAGAGAGGGGCCGGGGGGAGAGAGAGGGGGCCGGGGGGAGATAGAGGGGGGCCGGGGGGAGAGAGAGGGGGGCCGGGGGGAGAGAGAGGGGGGCCGGGGGGAAAGAGAGGGGTGACGTGGGGAGAGAGAGGGGGGCCGTGGGGGAAGAGAGGGGGGCCGTGGGGAGAGAGAGGGGGGCCGTGGGGAGAGAGAAAGGGGCCGTGTGGAGAGAGAGGGGGGCCGTGTGAAGAGAGAGGGGGGCCGGGGGGAGAGAGAGGGGGGCCGGGGGCAGAGAGAGGGGGGCCGGGGGGAGAGAGAGGGGGGCCGGGGGGATAGAGAGGGGGGCCGGGGGCAGAGAGAGGGGGGCCTGGGGGAGAGAGAGGGGGGCCCGGGGGCAGAGAGAGGGGGGCCGGGGACAGAGAACGGGGGGCCGGGGGCAGAGAGAGGGGGGCCGGGGGCAGAGAGAGGGGGGCCGGGGGCAGAGAGAGGGGGGCCGGTGGGAGAGAGAGGGGGGCCGGGGACAGAGAGAGGGGGGCTGGGGGCAGAGAGAGGGGGGCCGGGGGCAGAGAGAGGGGGGCCGGGGGGAGAGAAATTGGGGCCGTGGGGAGAGAGAGGGGAGCCGGGGGCAGAGAGAGGGGGGCCGGGGGCAGAGAGAGGGGGGCCGGGGGGAGAGAGAGGGGGGCCGTGGGGAGAGAAAGAGGGGCCGGGGGGAGAGAGAGGTGGGCCGGGGGGAGATAGAGGGGGGCCGGGGGGAGAGAGAGGGGGGCCGGGGGGAGATAGAGGGGGGCCGGGGGGAGAGAGAGGGGGGCCGGGGGCAGAGAACGGGGGGCCGGGGGCAGAAAGAGGGGGGCCGGGGGCAGAGAGAGGGGGGCCGGGGACAGAGAGAGGGGGGCCGGTGGGAGAGAGAGGGGGGCCGGGGGCAAAGAGAGGGGAGCCGGGGGCAGAGAGAGGGGGGCCGGGGGCAGAGAGAGGGGGGCCGGGGGGAGAGAAATTGGGGCCGTGGGGAGAGAGAGGGGAGCCGGGGGCAGAGAGAGGGGGGCCGGGGGCAGAGAGAGGGGGGCCGGGGGGAGAGAGAGGGGGGCCGTGGGGAGAGAGAGAGGGGCCGGGGGGAGAGAGAGGGGGGCCGGGGGGAGATAGAGGGGGGCCGGGGGGAGAGAGAGGGGGGCCGGGGGGAGAGAGAGGGGGGCCGGGGGGAAAGAGAGGGGTGACGTGGGGAGAGAGAGGGGGGCCGTGGGGGAAGAGAGGGGGGCCGTGGGGAGAGAGAGGGGGGCCGTGGGGAGAGAGAAAGGGGCCGTGTGGAGAGAGAGGGGGGCCGTGTGAAGAGAGAGGGGGGCCGGGGGGAGAGAGAGGGGGGCCGGGGGCAGAGAGAGGGGGCCGGGGGGAGAGAGAGGGGGGCCGGGGGGATAGAGAGGGGGGCCGGAGGCAGAGAGAGGGGGGCCTGGGGGAGAGAGAGGGGGGCCCGGGGGCAGAGAGAGGGGGGCCGGGGGCAGAGAACGGGGGGCCGGGGGCAGAGAGAGGGGGGCCGGGGGCAGAGAGAGGGGGGCCGGGGGCAGAGAGAGGGGGGCCGGTGGGAGAGAGAGGGGGGCCGGGGACAGAGAGAGGGGGGCTGGGGGCAGAGAGAGGGGGGCCGGGGGCAGAGAGAGGGGGGCCGGGGGGAGAGAAATTGGGGCTGTGGGGAGAGAGAGGGGAGCCGGGGGCAGAGAGAGGGGGGCCGGGGGCAGAGAGAGGGGGGCCGGGGGGAGAGAGAGGGGGGCCGTGGGGAGAGAAAGAGGGGCCGGGGGGAGAGAGAGGTGGGCCGGGGGGAGATAGAGGGGGGCCGGGGGGAGAGAGAGGGGGGCCGGGGGGAGAGAGAGGGGGGCCGGGGGGAAAGAGAGGGGGGACGTGGGGAGAGAGAGGGGGGCCGTGGGGGAAGAGAGGGGGGCCGTGGGGAGAGAGAGGGGGGCCGTGGGGGAAGAGAGGGGGGCCGTGGGGAGAGAGAGGGGGGCCGTGGGGAGAGAGAAAGGGGCCGTGTGGAGAGAGAGGGGGGCCGTGTGAAGAGAGAGGGGGGCCGGGGGGAGAGAGAGGGGGGCCGGGGGCAGAGAGAGGGGGGCCGGGGGGAGAGAGAGGGGGGCCGGGGGGATAGAGAGGGGGGCCGGGGGCAGAGAGAGGGGGGCCTGGGGGAGAGAGAGGGGGGCCCGGGGGCAGAGAGAGGGGGGCCGGGGGCAGAGAACGGGGGGCCGGGGGCAGAGAGAGGGGGGCCGGGGGCAGAGAGAGGGGGGCCGGGGGCAGAGAGAGGGGGGCCGGTGGGAGAGAGAGGGGGGCCGGGGACAGAGAGAGGGGGGCTGGGGGCAGAGAGAGGGGGGCCGGGGGCAGAGAGAGGGGGGCCGGGGGGAGAGAAATTGGGGCCGTGGGGAGAGAGAGGGGAGCCGGGGGCAGAGAGAGGGGGGCCGGGGGCAGAGAGAGGGGGGCCGGGGGGAGAGAGAGGGGGGCCGTGGGGGAGAGAAAGAGGGGCCGGGGGGAGAGAGAGGTGGGCCGGGGGGAGATAGAGGGGGGCCGGGGGGAGAGAGAGGGGGGCCGGGGGGAGATAGAGGGGGGCCGGGGGGAGAGAGAGGGGGGCCGGGGGCAGAGAACGGGGGGCCGGGGGCAGAAAGAGGGGGGCCGGGGGCAGAGAGAGGGGGGCCGGGGACAGAGAGAGGGGGGCCGGTGGGAGAGAGAGGGGGGCCGGGGGCAAAGAGAGGGGAGCCGGGGGCAGAGAGAGGGGGGCCGGGGGCAGAGAGAGGGGGGCCGGGGGGAGAGAAATTGGGGCCGTGGGGAGAGAGAGGGGAGCCGGGGGCAGAGAGAGGGGGGCCGGGGGCAGAGAGAGGGGGGCCGGGGGGAGAGAGAGGGGGGCCGTGGGGAGAGAGAGAGGGGCCGGGGGGAGAGAGAGGGGGGCCGGGGGGAGATAGAGGGGGGCCGGGGGGAGAGAGAGGGGGGCCGGGGGGAGAGAGAGGGGGGCCGGGGGGAAAGAGAGGGGTGACGTGGGGAGAGAGAGGGGGGCCGTGGGGGAAGAGAGGGGGGCCGTGGGGAGAGAGAGGGGGGCCGTGGGGAGAGAGAAAGGGGCCGTGTGGAGAGAGAGGGGGGCCGTGTGAAGAGAGAGGGGGGCCGGGGGGAGAGAGAGGGGGGCCGGGGGCAGAGAGAGGGGGGCCGGGGGGAGAGAGAGGGGGGCCGGGGGGATAGAGAGGGGGGCCGGAGGCAGAGAGAGGGGGGCCTGGGGGAGAGAGAGGGGGGCCCGGGGGCAGAGAGAGGGGGGCCGGGGGCAGAGAACGGGGGGCCGGGGGCAGAGAGAGGGGGGCCGGGGGCAGAGAGAGGGGGGCCGGGGGCAGAGAGAGGGGGGCCGGTGGGAGAGAGAGGGGGGCCGGGGACAGAGAGAGGGGGGCTGGGGGCAGAGAGAGGGGGGGCCGGGGGCAGAGAGAGGGGGGCCGGGGGGAGAGAAATTGGGGCCGTGGGGAGAGAGAGGGGAAATTGGGGCCGTGGGGAGAGAGAGGGGAGCCGGGGGCAGAGAGAGGGGGGGCCGGGGGCAGAGAGAGGGGGGCCGGGGGGAGAGAGAGGGGGGCGTGGGGAGAGAAAGAGGGGCCGGGGGGAGAGAGAGGTGGGCCGGGGGGAGATAGAGGGGGGCCGGGGGGAGAGAGAGGGGGGCCGGGGGGAGAGAGAGGGGGGCCGGGGGGAAAGAGAGGGGGGACGTGGGGAGAGAGAGGGGGGCCGTGGGGGAAGAGAGGGGGGCCGTGGGGAGAGAGAGGGGGGCCGTGGGGAGAGAGAAAGGGGCCGTGTGGAGAGAGAGGGGGGCCGTGTGAAGAGAGAGGGGGGACGGGGGGAGAGAGAGGGGGGCCGGGGGCAGAGAGAGGGGGGCCGGGGGAGAGAGAGGGGGGCCGGGGGGATAGAGAGGGGGGCCGGGGGCAGAGAGAGGGGGGCCGAGGGCAGAGAGAGGGGGGACGGGGCAGATAGAGGGGGCCCGGGGGCAGAGAGAGGGGGGCCGGAGGGAGAGAGAGGGGGGCCGGGGGCAGAGAGAAGGGGGCCGGGGGCAGAGAGAGGGGGGCCGGGCGTAGAGAGAGGGGAGCCGGGAAGAGAGAGAGGGGGGCCGGGGGGAGAGAGAGGGGGGCCGGGGGGGAGAGAGAAGGGGGCCGGGGGGGAGAGAGAGGGGGGCCGGGGTGAGAGAGAGGGGGGCCGGCGGGAGAGAGAGGGGGGCCTGCGGGAGAGAGAGGGGGGCCAGAGGGAGAGAGAGGGGGGCCGGGGGGAGAGAGAGGGGGGCCGGGGGGAGAGAGAGGGGGGCCCGGGGTGCAGAGAGAGGGGGGCCGGGGGGAGAGAAATTGGGGCCGTGGGGAGAGAGAGGGGAGCCGGGGGCAGAGAGAGGGGGGCCGGGGGCAGAGAGAGGGGGGCCGGGGGGAGAGAGAGGGGGGCCGTGGGGAGAGAAAGAGGGGCCGGGGGGAGAGAGAGGTGGGCCGGGGGGAGATAGAGGGGGGCCGGGGGGAGAGAGAGGGGGCCGGGGGGAGAGAGAGGGGGGCCGGGGGAAAGAGAGGGGGGACGTGGGGAGAGAGAGGGGGGCCGTGGGGGAAGAGAGGGGGGCCGTGGGGAGAGAGAGGGGGGCCGTGGGGGAAGAGAGGGGGGCCGTGGGGAGAGAGAGGGGGGCCGTGGGGAGAGAGAAAGGGGCCGTGTGGAGAGAGAGGGGGGCCGTGTGAAGAGAGAGGGGGGCCGGGGGGAGAGAGAGGGGGGCCGGGGGCAGAGAGAGGGGGGCCGGGGGGAGAGAGAGGGGGGCCGGGGGGATAGAGAGGGGGGCCGGGGGCAGAGAGAGGGGGGCCTGGGGGAGAGAGAGGGGGGCCCGGGGGCAGAGAGAGGGGGGCCGGGGGCAGAGAACGGGGGGCCGGGGGCAGAGAGAGGGGGGCCGGGGGCAGAGAGAGGGGGGCCGGGGGCAGAGAGAGGGGGGCCGGTGGGAGAGAGAGGGGGGCCGGGGACAGAGAGAGGGGGGCTGGGGGCAGAGAGAGGGGGGCCGGGGGCAGAGAGAGGGGGGCCGGGGGGAGAGAAATTGGGGCCGTGGGGAGAGAGAGGGGAGCCGGGGGCAGAGAGAGGGGGGCCGGGGGCAGAGAGAGGGGGGCCGGGGGGAGAGAGAGGGGGGCCGTGGGGAGAGAAAGAGGGGCCGGGGGGAGAGAGAGGTGGGCCGGGGGGAGATAGAGGGGGGCCGGGGGGAGAGAGAGGGGGGCCGGGGGGAGATAGAGGGGGGCCGGGGGGAGAGAGAGGGGGGCCGGGGGCAGAGAACGGGGGGCCGGGGGCAGAAAGAGGGGGGCCGGGGGCAGAGAGAGGGGGGCCGGGGACAGAGAGAGGGGGGCCGGTGGGAGAGAGAGGGGGGCCGGGGGCAAAGAGAGGGGAGCCGGGGGCAGAGAGAGGGGGGCCGGGGGCAGAGAGAGGGGGGCCGGGGGGAGAGAAATTGGGGCCGTGGGGAGAGAGAGGGGAGCCGGGGGCAGAGAGAGGGGGGCCGGGGGCAGAGAGAGGGGGGCCGGGGGGAGAGAGAGGGGGGCCGTGGGGAGAGAGAGAGGGGCCGGGGGGAGAGAGAGGGGGGCCGGGGGGAGATAGAGGGGGGCCGGGGGGAGAGAGAGGGGGGCCGGGGGGAGAGAGAGGGGGGCCGGGGGGAAAGAGAGGGGTGACGTGGGGAGAGAGAGGGGGGCCGTGGGGGAAGAGAGGGGGGCCGTGGGGAGAGAGAGGGGGGCCGTGGGGAGAGAGAAAGGGGCCGTGTGGAGAGAGAGGGGGGCCGTGTGAAGAGAGAGGGGGGCCGGGGGGAGAGAGAGGGGGGCCGGGGGCAGAGAGAGGGGGGCCGGGGGGAGAGAGAGGGGGGCCGGGGGGATAGAGAGGGGGGCCGGAGGCAGAGAGAGGGGGGCCTGGGGGAGAGAGAGGGGGGCCCGGGGGCAGAGAGAGGGGGGCCGGGGGCAGAGAACGGGGGGCCGGGGGCAGAGAGAGGGGGGCCGGGGGCAGAGAGAGGGGGGCCGGGGGCAGAGAGAGGGGGGCCGGTGGGAGAGAGAGGGGGGCCGGGGACAGAGAGAGGGGGGCTGGGGGCAGAGAGAGGGGGGCCGGGGGCAGAGAGAGGGGGGCCGGGGGGAGAGAAATTGGGGCCGTGGGGAGAGAGAGGGGAGCCGGGGGCAGAGAGAGGGGGGCCGGGGGCAGAGAGAGGGGGGCCGGGGGGAGAGAGAGGGGGGCCGTGGGGAGAGAAAGAGGGGCCGGGGGGAGAGAGAGGTGGGCCGGGGGGAGATAGAGGGGGGCCGGGGGGAGAGAGAGGGGGGCCGGGGGGAGAGAGAGGGGGGCCGGGGGGAAAGAGAGGGGGGACGTGGGGAGAGAGAGGGGGGCCGTGGGGGAAGAGAGGGGGGCCGTGGGGAGAGAGAGGGGGGCCGTGGGGAGAGAGAAAGGGGCCGTGTGGAGAGAGAGGGGGGCCGTGTGAAGAGAGAGGGGGGACGGGGGGAGAGAGAGGGGGGCCGGGGGCAGAGAGAGGGGGGCCGGGGGGAGAGAGAGGGGGGCCGGGGGATAGAGAGGGGGGCCGGGGCAGAGAGAGGGGGGCCGAGGGCAGAGAGAGGGGGGACGGGGCAGATAGAGGGGGCCCGGGGGCAGAGAGAGGGGGGCCGGAGGGAGAGAGAGGGGGCCGGGGGCAGAGAGAAGGGGGCCGGGGGCAGAGAGAGGGGGGCCGGGGCGTAGAGAGAGGGGAGCCGGGAAGAGAGAGAGGGGGGCCGGGGGGAGAGAGAGGGGGCCGGGGGGAGAGAGAAGGGGGCCGGGGGGAGAGAGAGGGGGGCCGGGGTGAGAGAGAGGGGGGCCGGCGGGAGAGAGAGGGGGGCCTGCGGGAGAGAGAGGGGGGCCAGAGGGAGAGAGAGGGGGGCCGGGGGGAGAGAGAGGGGGGCCGGGGGGAGAGAGAGGGGGGCCCGGGGTGCAGAGAGAGGGGGGCCGGGGGCAGAGAGAGGGGGACCGGGGGGAGAGAGAGAGGGGCCGGGGGAGAGAGAGGGGGCCGGGGGGAGATAGAGGGGGGCCGGGGGGAGAGAGAGGGGGGCCGGGGGGAGAGAGAGGGGGGCCGGGGGGAAAGAGAGGGGGGACGTTGGGAGAGAGAGGGGGGCCGTGGGGGAAGAGAGGGGGGCCGTGGGGAGAGAGAGGGGGGCCGTGGGGAGAGAGAAAGGGGGCCGTGTGGAGAGAGAGGGGGGCCGTGTGAAGAGAGAGGGGGGCCGGGGGGAGAGAGAGGGGGGCCGGGGGCAGAGAGAGGGGGGCCGGGGGGGAGAGAGAGGGGGGCCGGGGGGATAGAGAGGGGGGCTGGGGGCAGAGAGAGGGGGGCCGAGGGCAGAGAGAGGGGGGACGGGGCAGATAGAGGGGGCCCGGGGGCAGAGAGAGGGGGGCCGGAGGGAGAGAGAGGGGGGCCGGGGGCAGAGAGAGGGGGGCCGGGGGCAGAGAGAGGGGGGCCGGGCGTAGAGAGAGGGGAGCCGGGAAGAGAGAGAGGGGGGCCGGGGGAGAGAGAGGGGGGCCGGGGGGAGAGAGAAGGGGGCCGGGGGGAGAGAGAGGGGGGCCGGGGTGAGAGAGAGGGGGGCCGGCGGGAGAGAGAGGGGGGCCGGCGGGAGAGAGAGGGGGGCCAGGGGGAGAGAGAGGGGGGCCGGGGGAGAGAGAGGGGGGCCGGGGGGAGAGAGAGGGGGGCCCGGGGTGGAGAGAGAGGGGGGCCAGGGGACAGAGAGAGGGGGGCCGGGGGCAGAGAGAGGGGGGCCGGGGGAGAGACAGGGGGGCCGGGGGCAGAGAGAGGGGGGCCGTGGGCAGAGAGAGGGGGCCGGGGGCAGAGCGAGGGGGGCCGGGGGTAGAGAGAGGGGGCCGGGGGCAGAGAGAGGGGGGCCGGGGCGAGAGGGAGGGGGGCCGGTGGGAGAGAGAGGGGGCCGTGGGGAGAGAGAGGGGGGCCGTGGGGAGAGAGAGGGGGGCCGTGGGGAGTGAGAGGGGGGCCGGGCGAGAGGGAGGGGGGCCGGGGGCAGAGAGGGTGGGGCCGGGGGGCAGAGAGAGGGGGGCCGAGGGCAGAGAGAGGGGGGCCGGGGGCAGAGAGAGGGGGGCCGGGGGCAGAGAGAGGGGGGCCGGGGGCAGAGAGAGGGGGGCCGGGGGGAGAGAGAGGGCGGCCGGGGGGAGAGAGAGGGGGCCTGGGGGAGAGAGAGGGGGGCCCGGGGGCAGATAGAGGGGGGCCGGGGGCAGAGAGAGGGCGGCCGGGGGCAGAGAGAGGGGGGCCGGGGGCAGAGAGAGGGGGGCCGGGGGCAGAGAGAGGGGGGCCGGGGGGAGAGATAGGGGGGCCGGGGGCAGAGAGAGGGGGGCCGGGGGCAGAGAGAGGGGGGCGGGGGCAGAGAGAGGGGGGCCGGGGGGAGAGAAATTGGGGCCGTGGGGAGAGAGAGGGGAGCCGGGGGCAGAGAGAGGGGGGCCGGGGGGAGAGAGAGGGGGGCTGGGGGAGAGAGAGGGGGGCCGTGGGGAGAGAGAGAGGGGCCGGGGGGAGAGAGAGGGGGGCCAGGGGGAGATAGAGGGGGGCCGGGGGGAGAGAGAGGGTGGCCGGGGGGAGAGAGAGGGGGGCCGGGGGGAAAGAGAGGGGGGACGTGGGGAGAGAGAGGGGGGCCGTGGGGGAGAGAGAGGGGGGCCCGGGGGCAGAGAGAGGGGGGCCGGGGGCAGAGAGAGGGGGGCCGGGGGGAGAGAGAGGGGGGCCTGGGGGAGAGAGAGGGGGGCCCGGGGGCAGAGAGAGGGGGGCCGGGGGCAGAGAGAGGGGGGCCGGGGGCAGAGAGAGGGGGGCCGGGGGCAGAGAGAGGGGGGCCGGGGGCAGAGAGAGGGGGGCCGGGGGGAGAGAGAGGGGGGCCGGGGGCAGAGAGAGGGGGGCCGGGGGCAGAGAGAGGGGGGCGGGGGCAGAGAGAGGGGGGCCGGGGGGAGAGAAATTGGGGCCGTGGGGAGAGAGAGGGGAGCCGGGGGCAGAGAGAGGGGGGCCGGGGGCAGAGAGAGGGGGGCCGGGGGGGAGAGAGAGGGGGGCCGTGGGGAGAGAGAGAGGGGCCGGGGGGGAGAGAGAGAGGGGCCGGGGGGAGATAGAGGGGGGCCGGGGGAGAGAGAGGGGGGCCGGGGGAAGAGAGAGGGGGGCCGGGGGGAAAGAGAGGGGGGACGTGGGGAGAGAGAGGGGGCCGTGGGGGAAGAGAGGGGGGCCGTGGGGAGAGAGAGGGGGCCGTGGGGAGAGAGAAAGGGGCCGTGTGGAGAGAGAGGGGGCCGTGTGAAGAGAGAGGGGGGCCGGGGGGAGAGAGAGGGGGGCCGGGGGCAGAGAGAGGGGGGCCGGGGGGAGAGAGAGGGGGCCGGGGGGATAGAGAGGGGGGCCGGGGGCAGAGAGAGGGGGGCCTGGGGGAGAGAGAGGGGGGCCCGGGGGCAGAGAGAGGGGGGCCGGGGGCAGAGAACGGGGGGCCGGGGGCAGAGAGAGGGGGGCCGGGGGCAGAGAGAGGGGGGCCGGGGGCAGAGAGAGGGGGGCCGGTGGGAGAGAGAGGGGGGCCGGGGACAGAGAGAGGGGGGCCGGGGGCAGAGAGAGGGGGGCCGGGGGCAGAGAGAGGGGGCCGGGGGGAGAGAAATTGGGGCCGTGGGGAGAGAGAGGGGAGCCGGGGGCAGAGAGAGGGGGGCCGGGGGCAGAGAGAGGGGGGCCGGGGGGAGAGAGAGGGGGGCCGTGGGGAGAGAAAGAGGGGCCGGGGGGAGAGAGAGGGGGGCCGGGGGGAGATAGAGGGGGGCCGGGGGGAGAGAGAGGGGGGCCGGGGGGAGAGAGAGGGGGGGCCGGGGGGAAAGAGAGGGGGGACGTGGGGAGAGAGAGGGGGGCCGTGGGGGAAGAGAGGGGGGCCGTGGGGAGAGAGAGGGGGGCCGTGGGGAGAGAGAAAGGGGCCGTGTGGAGAGAGAGGGGGGCCGTGTGAAGAGAGAGGGGGGCCGGGGGGAGAGAGAGGGGGGCCGGGGGCAGAGAGAGGGGGGCCGGGGGGAGAGAGAGGGGGGCCGGGGGGATAGAGAGGGGGGCTGGGGGCAGAGAGAGGGGGGCCGAGGGCAGAGAGAGGGGGGACGGGGCAGATAGAGGGGGCCCGGGGGCAGAGAGAGGGGGGCCGGAGGGAGAGAGAGGGGGCCGGGGGCAGAGAGAAGGGGGCCGGGGGCAGAGAGAGGGGGGCCGGGCGTAGAGAGAGGGGAGCCGGGAAGAGAGAGAGGGGGGCCGGGGGGAGAGAGAGGGGGGCCGGGGGGAGAAAGAAGGGGGCGGGGGGAGAGAGAGGGGGGCCGGGGTGAGAGAGAGGGGGGCCGGCGGGAGAGAGAGGGGGGCCTGCGGGAGAGAGAGGGGGGCCAGGGGGAGAGAGAGGGGGGCCGGGGGAGAGAGAGGGGGGCCGGGGGGAGAGAGAGGGGGGCCCGGGGTGCAGAGAGAGGGGGGCCGGGGGCAGAGAGAGGGGGGCCGGGGGCAGAGAGAGGGGGGCCGGGGGGAGAGACAGGGGGGCCGGGGGCAGAGAGAGGGGGGCCGTGGGCAGAGAGTGGGGGGCCGGGGGCAGAGAGAGGGGGGCCGGGGGTAGAGAGAGGGGGCCGGGGGCAGAGAGAGGGGGGCCGGGGCGAGAGGGAGGGGGGACGGTGGGAGAAAGAGGGGGCCGTGGGGAGAGAGAGGGGGGCCGTGGGGAGAGAGAGGGGGGCCGTGGGGAGTGAGAGGGGGGCCGGGGCGAGAGGGAGGGGGGCCGGGGGCAGAGAGAGGGGGGCCGGGGGCAGAGAGAGGGGGGCCGGGGGGAGAGAGAGGGGGGCCTGGGGGAGAGAGAGGGGGGCCCGGGGGCAGAGAGAGGGGGGCCGGGGGCAGAGAGAGGGGGGCCGGGGGCAGAGAGAGGGGGGCCGGGGGCAGAGAGAGGGGGGCCGGGGGCAGAGAGAGGGGGGCCGGGGGGAGAGAGAGGGGGGCCGGGGGCAGAGAGAGGGGGGCCGGGGGCAGAGAGAGGGGGGGCGGGGGCAGAGAGAGGGGGGCCGGGGGGAGAGAAATTGGGGCCGTGGGGAGAGAGAGGGGAGCCGGGGGCAGAGAGAGGGGGGCCGGGGGCAGAGAGAGGGGGGCCGGGGGGAGAGAGAGGGGGGCCGTGGGGAGAGAGAGAGGGGCCGGGGGGAGAGAGAGAGGGGCCGGGGGGAGATAGAGGGGGGCCGGGGGGAGAGAGAGGGGGGCCGGGGGAAGAGAGAGGGGGGCCGGGGGGAAAGAGAGGGGGGACGTGGGGAGAGAGAGGGGGGCCGTGGGGGAAGAGAGGGGGGCCGTGGGGAGAGAGAGGGGGGCCGTGGGGAGAGAGAAAGGGGCCGTGTGGAGAGAGAGGGGGGCCGTGTGAAGAGAGAGGGGGGCCGGGGGGAGAGAGAGGGGGGCCGGGGGCAGAGAGAGGGGGGCCGGGGGGAGAGAGAGGGGGGCCGGGGGGATAGAGAGGGGGGCCGGGGGCAGAGAGAGGGGGGCCTGGGGGAGAGAGAGGGGGGCCCGGGGGCAGAGAGAGGGGGGCCGGGGGCAGAGAACGGGGGGCCGGGGGCAGAGAGAGGGGGGCCGGGGGCAGAGAGAGGGGGGCCGGGGGCAGAGAGAGGGGGGCCGGTGGGAGAGAGAGGGGGGCCGGGGACAGAGAGAGGGGGGCCGGGGGCAGAGAGAGGGGGGCCGGGGGCAGAGAGAGGGGGGCCGGGGGGAGAGAAATTGGGGCCGTGGGGAGAGAGAGGGGAGCCGGGGGCAGAGAGAGGGGGGCCGGGGGCAGAGAGAGGGGGGCCGGGGGGAGAGAGAGGGGGGCCGTGGGGAGAGAAAGAGGGGCCGGGGGGAGAGAGAGGGGGGCCGGGGGGAGATAGAGGGGGGCCGGGGGGAGAGAGAGGGGGGCCGGGAGGAGAGAGAGGGGGGCCGGGGGGAAAGAGAGGGGGGACGTGGGGAGAGAGAGGGGGGCCGTGGGGGAAGAGAGGGGGGCCGTGGGGAGAGAGAGGGGGGCCGTGGGGAGAGAGAAAGGGGCCGTGTGGAGAGAGAGGGGGGCCGTGTGAAGAGAGAGGGGGGCCGGGGGGAGAGAGAGGGGGGCCGGGGGCAGAGAGAGGGGGGCCGGGGGGAGAGAGAGGGGGGCCGGGGGGATAGAGAGGGGGGCTGGGGGCAGAGAGAGGGGGGCCGAGGGCAGAGAGAGGGGGGACGGGGCAGATAGAGGGGGCCCGGGGGCAGAGAGAGGGGGGCCGGAGGGAGAGAGAGGGGGGCCGGGGGCAGAGAGAAGGGGGCCGGGGGCAGAGAGAGGGGGGCCGGGCGTAGAGAGAGGGGAGCCGGGAAGAGAGAGAGGGGGGCCGGGGGGAGAGAGAGGGGGGCCGGGGGGAGAAAGAAGGGGGCGGGGGGAGAGAGAGGGGGGCCGGGGTGAGAGAGAGGGGGGCCGGCGGGAGAGAGAGGGCGGCCTGCGGGAGAGAGAGGGGGGCCAGGGGGAGAGAGAGGGGGGCCGGGGGGAGAGAGAGGGGGGCCGGGGGGAGAGAGAGGGGGGCCCGGGGTGCAGAGAGAGGGGGGCCGGGGGCAGAGAGAGGGGGGCCGGGGGCAGAGAGAGGGGGGCCGGGGGGAGAGACAGGGGGGCCGGGGGCAGAGAGAGGGGGGCCGTGGGCAGAGAGTGGGGGGCCGGGGGCAGAGAGAGGGGGGCCGGGGGTAGAGAGAGGGGGCCGGGGGCAGAGAGAGGGGGGCCGGGGCGAGAGGGAGGGGGGACGGTGGGAGAAAGAGGGGGCCGTGGGGAGAGAGAGGGGGGCCGTGGGGAGAGAGAGGGGGGCCGTGGGGAGTGAGAGGGGGGCCGGGGCGAGAGGGAGGGGGGCCGGGGGCAGAGAGGGTGGGGCCGGGGGCAGAGAGAGGGGGGCCGAGGGCAGAGAGAGGGGGGCCGGGGGCAGAGAGAGGGGGGCCGGGGGCAGAGAGAGGGGGGCCGGGGGCAGAGAGAGGGGGGCCGGGGGGAGAGAGAGGGCGGCCGGGGGGAGAGAGAGGGGGGCCGGGGGGAGAGAGGGGGGGACCGGCTAGAAAGACAGGGGGGCTGGGGGGAGAGAGAGGGGGGCCGGGTGCAGAGAGAGGGGGGCCGGGGGCAGAGAGAGGGGGGCCGGGGCGAGAGAGAGGGGGGCCAGGGAGAGAGAAAGGGGGGCCGGTGGGAGAGAAAGGGGGGCCGGGTGGAGAGAGAGGGGGGCCGGGGGGAGAGAGAGGGCGGCCGGGGTGAGAGAGAGGGGGGCCGGGGGGAGAGAGGGGGACCGGGGAGAGAGACAGGGGGGCTGGGGGAGAGAGAGGGGGGCCGGGGGCAGAGAGAGGGGGGCCGGGGGGAGAGAGAGGGGGGCCGGGGCCAGAGAGAGTGGGGCCGGGGCAGAGAGAGGAGGGCCGGGGGCAGAGAGAGGGGGGCCGGGAAGAGAGAGAGGGGGGCCGGGGGGAGAGAGAGGGGGGCCGGGGGGAGAGAGAGGGGGGCCGGCGGGAGAGAGAGGGGGGACGGCGGGAGAGAGAGTGGGGCCAGGGGGAGAGAGAGGGGGGCCGGGGGGAGAGAGAGGGGGGCCTGGGGGAGAGAGAGGGGGGCCCGGGGGCAGAGAGAGGGGGGCCGGGGGCAGAGAGAGGGGGGCCGGGGGCAGAGGGAGGGGGGCCGGGGCAGAGAGAGGGGGGCCGGGGGCAGAGAGAGGGGGGCCGGGGGGAGAGAGAGGGGGGCCGGGGGCAGAGAGAGGGGGGCCGGGGGCAGAGAGAGGGGGGGCGGGGGCAGAGAGAGGGGGGCCGGGGGGAGAGAAATTGGGGCCGTGGGGAGAGAGAGGGGAGCCGGGGGCAGAGAGAGGGGGGCCGGGGGCAGAGAGAGGGGGGCCGGGGGGAGAGAGAGGGGGGCCATGGGGAGAGAGAGAGGGGCCGGGGGGAGAGAGAGGGGGGCCGGGGGGAGATAGAGGGGGGCCGGGGGGAGAGAGAGGGGGGCCAGGGGGAGAGAGAGGGGGGCCGGGGGGAGAGAGAGGGGGGCCTGGGGGAGAGAGAGGGGGGCCCGGGGGCAGAGAGAGGGGGGCCGGGGGCAGAGAGAGGTGGGCCGGGGGGAAAGAGAGGGGGGCCGGGGACAGAGAGAGGGGGGCCGGGGGCAGAGAGAGGGGGGGCGGGGGCAGAGAGAGGGGGGCCGGGGGGAGAGAAATTGGGGCCGTGGGGAGAGAGAGGGGAGCCGGGGGCTGAGAGAGGGGGGCCGGGGGCAGAGAGAGGGGGGCCGGGGGGATAGAGAGGGGGGCCGGGGGCAGAGAGAGGGGGGCCGAGGGCAGAGAGAGGGGGGACGGGGCAGATAGAGGGGGCCCGGGGGCAGAGAGAGGGGGGCCGGAGGGAGAGAGAGGGGGGCCGGGGGCAGAGAGAGGGGGGCCGGGGGCAGAGAGAGGGGGGCCGGGGGTAGAGAGAGGGGAGCCGGGAAGAGAGAGAGGGGGGCCGGGGGGAGAGAGAGGGGGGCCGGGGGGAGAGAGAAGGGGGCCGGGGGGAGAGAGAGGGGGCCGGGGTGAGAGAGAAGGGGGCCGGCGGGAGAGAGAGGGAGGCCGGCGGGAGAGAGAGGGGGGCCAGGGGGAGAGAGAGGGGGGCCGGGGGGAGAGAGAGGGGGGCCGGGGGGAGAGAGAGGCGGGCCCGGGGGCAGAGAGAGGGGGGCCGGGGGCAGAGAGAGAGGGGCCGGGGGCAGAGAGAGGGGGGCCGGGGGGAGAGACAGGGGGGCTGCGGGGAGAGAGAGGGGGCCGGGGGGAGTGAGAGGGGGGCCGGGGCGAGAGGGAGGGGGGCCGGTGGGAGAGAGAGGGGGCCGTGGGGAGAGAGAAGGGGGCCGTGGAGAGAGAGAGGGGGGCCGTGGGGAGAGAGAGGGGGGCCGGGGGGAGAGAGAGGGGGGCCGGGGGCAGAGAGGGTGGGGCGGGGGCAGAGAGAGGGGGGCCGAGGGCAGAGAGAGGGGGGCCGGGGGCAGAGAGAGGGGGGCCGGGGGCAGAGAGAGGGGGGCCGGGGGCAGAGAGAGGGGGGCCGGGGGGAGAGAGAGGGCGGCCGGGGGGAGAGAGAGGGGGGCCGGGGGGAGAGAGGGGGGGACCGGGGAGAGAGACAGGGGGGCTGGGGGGAGAGAGAGGGGGGCCGGGGGCAGAAAGAGGGGGGCCGGGGGCAGAGAGAGGGGGGCCGGGGCGAGAGAGAGGGGGGCAGGGGAGAGAGAAAGGGGGGCCGGTGGGAGAGAAAGGGGGGCCGGGTGGAGAGAGAGGGGGGACGGGGGGAGAGAGAGGGCGGCCGGGGGGAGAGAGAGGGGGGGCCGGGGGGAGAGAGGGGGACTGGGGAGAGAGACAGGGGGGCTGGGGGAGAGAGAGGGGGGCCGGGGGCAGAGAGAGGGGGGCCGGGGGGAGAGAGAGGGGGGCCGGGGGCAGAGAGAGGGGGGCCGGGGCAGAGAGAGGAGGGCCGGGGGCAGAGAGAAGGGGGCCGGGAAGAGAGAGAGGGGGGCCGGGGGGAGAGAGAGGGGGGCCGGGGGGAGAGAGAGGGGGGCCGGGGGGAGAGAGAGGGGGGCCGGGGGGAGAGAGAGGGGGGCCGGCGGGAGAGAGAGGGGGGACGGCGGGAGAGAGAGTGGGGCCAGGGGGAGAGAGAGGGGGGCCGGGGGGAGAGAGAGGGGGGCCTGGGGGAGAGAGAGGGGGGCCCGGGGGCAGAGAGAGGGGGGCCGGGGGCAGAGAGAGGGGGGCCGGGGGCAGAGAGAGGGGGGCCGGGGGCAGAGAGAGGGGGGCCGGGGGCAGAGAGAGGGGGGCCGGGGGGAGAGAGAGGGAGGCCGGGGGCAGAGAGAGGGGGGCCGGGGGCAGAGAGAGGGGGGGCGGGGGCAGAGAGAGGGGGGCCGGGGGGAGAGAAATTGGGGCCGTGGGGAGAGAGAGGGGAGCCGGGGGCAGAGAGAGGGGGGCCGGGGGCAGAGAGAGGGCGGCCGGGGGGAGAGAGAAGGGGGCCGTGGGGAGAGAGAGAGGGGCCGGGGGGAGAGAGAGGGGGGCCGGGGGGAGATAGAGGGGGGCCGGGGGGAGAGAGAGGGGGTCCAGGGGGAGAGAGAGGGGGGCCGGGGGGAGAGAGAGGGGGGCCTGGGGGAGAGAGAGGGGGGCCCGGGGGCAGAGAGAGGGGGGCAGGGGGCAGAGAGAGGGGGGCCGGGGGCAGAGAGAGGGGGGCCGGGGGCAGAGAGAGGGGGGCCGGGGGCAGAGAGAGGGGGGCCGGGGGGAGAGAGAGGGGGGCCGGGGGCAGAGAGAGGGGGGCCGGGGGCAGAGAGAGGGGGGGCGGGGGCAGAGAGAGGGGGGCCGGGGGGAGAGAAATTGGGGCCATGGGGAGAGAGAGGGGAGCCGGGGGCAGAGAGAGGGGGGCCGGGGGGAGATAGAGGGGGGCCGGGGGGAGAGAGAGGGGGGCCGGGGGGAGAGAGAGGGGGGCCGGGGGGAAAGAGAGGGGGGACGTGGGGAGAGAGAGGGGGGCCGTGGGGGAAGAGAGGGGGGCCGTGGGGAGAGAGAGGGGGGCCGTGGGGAGAGAGAAAGGGGCCGTGTGGAGAGAGAGGGGGGCCGTGTGAAGAGAGAGGGGGGCCGGGGGGAGAGAGAGGGGGGCCGGGGGGAGAGAGAGGGGGGCCGGGGGATAGAGAGGGGGCCAGGGGCAGAGAGAGGGGGGCCGAGGGCAGAGAGAGGGGGGACGGGGCAGATAGAGGGGGCCCGGGGGCAGAGAGAGGGGGGTCGAGGGAGAGAGAGGGGGCCGGGGGCAGAGAGAGGGGGGCCTGGGGCAGAGAGAGGGGGGCCGGGGGCAGAGAGAGGGGGGACGGCGGGAGAGAGAGTGGGGCCAGGGGGAGAGAGAGGGGGGCCGGGGGGAGAGAGAGGGGGGCCTGGGGGAGAGAGAGGGGGGCCCGGGGGCAGAGAGAGGGGGGCCGGGGGCAGAGAGAAGGGGGCCGGGGGCAGAGAGAGGGGGGCCGGGGGCAGAGAGAGGGGGGTCGGGGGCAGAGAGAGGGGGGCCGGGGGGAGAGAGAGGGGGGCCGGTGGCAGAGAGAGCGGGGCCGGGGGCAGAGAGAGGGGGGCCGGGGGCAGAGAGAGGGGGGCCGGGGGGAGAGAAATTGGGGCCGTGGGGAGAGAGAGGGGAGCCGGGGGCAGAGAGAGGGGGGTCGGGGGCAGAGAGAGGGGGGCCGGGGGGAGAGAGAGTGGTGCTGTGGGGAGAGAGAGAGGGGCCGGGGGGAGAGAGAGGGGGGCCGGGGGGAGATAGAGGGGGGCCGGGGGGAGAGAGAGGGGGGCCGGGGGGAGAGAGAGGGGGGCCGGGGGGAAAGAGAGGTGGGACGTGGGGAGAGAGAGGGGGGCCGTGGGGGAAGAGTGGGGGGCCGTGGGGAGAGAGAGGGGGGCCGTGGGGAGAGAGAAAGGGGCCGTGTGGAGAGAGAGGGGGGCCGTGTGAAGAGAGAGGGGGGCCGGGGGGAGAGAGAGGGGGCCGGGGGCAGAGAGAGGGGGGCCGGGGGGAGAGAGAGGGGGGCCGTGGGGATAGAGAGGGTGGCCGGGGGCAGAGAGAGGGGGGCCGAGGGCAGAGAGAGGGGGGATAGGGCAGATAGAGGGGGCCCAGGGGCAGAGAGAGGGGGGCCGGAGGGAGAGAGAGGGGGGCCGGGGGCCGAGAGAGGGGGGCCGGGGGCAGAGAGAGGGGGGCCGGGGGTAGAGAGAGGGGGGCCGGGAAGAGAGAGAGGGGGGCCGGGGTGAGAGAGAGGGGGGCCGGGGGGAGAGAGAAGGGGGCCGGGGGGAGAGAGAGGGGGGCCAGGGTGAGAGAGAGGGGGGCCGGCGGGAGAGAGAGGGGGGTCGGCGGGAGAGAGAGGTCGGCCAGGGGGAGAGAGAGGGGGGCCGTGTGAAGAGAGAGGGGGGCCGGGGGGAGAGAGAGGGGGGCCGGGGGCAGAGAGAGGGGGGCCGGGGGGAGAGAGAGGGGGGCCGTGGGGATAGAGAGGGGGGCCGGGGGCAGAGAGAGGGGGGCCGAGGGCAGAGAGAGGGGGGACAGGGCAGATAGAGGGGGCCCGGGGGCAGAGAGAGGGGGGCCGGAGGGAGAGAGAGGGGGGCCGCGGGCCGAGAGAGGGGGGCCGGGGGCAGAGAGAGGGGGGCCGGGGGTAGAGAGAGGGGGGCCGGGAAGAGAGAGAGGGGGGCCGGGGTGAGAGAGAGGGGGGCCGGGGGGAGAGAGAAGGGGGCCGGGGGGAGAGAGAGGGGGGCCGGGGTGAGAGAGAGGGGGGCCGGCGGGATAGAGAGGGGGGCCGGTGGGAGAGAGAGGTCGGCCAGGGGGAGAGAGAGGGGGGCTGGGGGGAGAGAGAGGGGGGCCGGGGGGAGAAAGAGGGGGGCCCGGGGGCAGAGAGAGGGGGGCCGGGGGCAGAGAGAGTGGGGCCGGGGGCAGAGAGAGGGGGGCAGGGGGGAGAGACAGGGGGGCCGGGTGCAGAGAGAGGGGGGCCTTGGGCAGAGAGAGGGGGGACGGGGGCAGAGAGAGGGGGGCCGGGGGTGGAGAGAGGGGGCCGGGGGCAGAGAGAGGGGGGCCAGGGGGAGAGAGAGGGGGGGCGGGGGCCGAGAGAGGGGGGCCGGGAAGAGAGAGAGGGGGGCCAAGGGCAGAGAGAGGGGGGCCGGGGGCAGAGAGAGGGGGGGCGGGGGCAGAGAGAGGGGTGCCGGGGGGAGAGAGAGGGGGGCCGGGGGCAGAGAGAGGGGGGCCGGGGGCAGAGAGAGGGGGGGCGGGGGCAGAGAGAGGGGGGCCGGGGGGAGAGAAATTGGGGCCGTGGGGAGAGAGAGGGGAGCCGGGGGCAGAGAGAGGGGGGCCGGGGGCAGAGAGAGGGGGGCCGGGGGGAGAGAGAGGGGGGCCATGGGGAGAGAGAGAGGGGCCGGGGGGAGAGAGAGGGGGGCCGGGGGGAGATAGAGGGGGGCCGGGGGGAGAGAGAGGGGGGCCAGGGGGAGAGAGAGGGGGGCCGGGGGGAGAGAGAGGGGGGCCTGGGGGAGAGAGAGGGGGGCCCGGGGGCAGAGAGAGGGGGGCCGGGGGCAGAGAGAGGGGGGCCGGGGGCAGAGAGAGGGGGGCCGGGGGCAGAGAGAGGGGGGCCGGGGGGAGAGAGAGGGGGGCCGGGGACAGAGAGAGGGGGGCCGGGGGCAGAGAGAGGGGGGGCGGGGGCAGAGAGAGGGGGGCCGGGGGGAGAGAAATTGGGGCCGTGGGGAGAGAGAGGGGAGCCGGGGGCTGAGAGAGGGGGGCCGGGGGCAGAGAGAGGGGGGCCGGGGGGATAGAGAGGGGGGCCGGGGGCAGAGAGAGGGGGGCCGAGGGCAGAGAGAGGGGGGACGGGGCAGATAGAGGGGGCCCGGGGGCAGAGAGAGGGGGGCCGGAGGGAGAGAGAGGGGGGCCGGGGGCAGAGAGAGGGGGGCCGGGGGCAGAGAGAGGGGGGCCGGGGGTAGAGAGAGGGGAGCCGGGAAGAGAGAGAGGGGGGCCGGGGGGAGAGAGAGGGGGGCCGGGGGGAGAGAGAAGGGGGCCGGGGGGAGAGAGAGGGGGCCGGGGTGAGAGAGAGGGGGGCCGGCGGGAGAGAGAGGGAGGCCGGCGGGAGAGAGAGGGGGGCCAGGGGGAGAGAGAGGGGGGCCGGGGGGAGAGAGAGGGGGGCCGGGGGGAGAGAGAGGCGGGCCCGGGGGCAGAGAGAGGGGGGCCGGGGGCAGAGAGAGAGGGGCCGGGGGCAGAGAGAGGGGGGCCGGGGGGAGAGACAGGGGGGTTGCGGGGAGAGAGAGGGGGCCGGGGGGAGTGAGAAGGGGGCCGGGGCGAGAGGGAGGGGGGCCGTGGGGAGAGAGAGGGGGGCCGGGGGGAGAGAGAGGGGGGCCGGGGGCAGAGAGGGTGGGGCCGGGGGCAGAGAGAGGGGGGCCGAGGGCAGAGAGAGGGGGGCCGGGGGCAGAGAGAGGGGGGCCGGGGGCAGAGAGAGGGGGGCCGGGGGCAGAGAGAGGGGGGCCGGGGGGAGAGAGAGGGCGGCCGGGGGGAGAGAGAGGGGGGCCGGGGGGAGAGAGGGGGGGACCGGGGAGAGAGACAGGGGGGCTGGGGGGAGAGAGAGGGGGGCCGGGGGCAGAAAGAGGGGGGCCGGGGGCAGAGAGAGGGGGGCGGGGGCGAGAGAGAGGGGGGCAGGGGGAGAGAGAAAGGGGGGCCGGTGGGAGAGAAAGGGGGGCCGGGTGGAGAGTGAGGGGGGACGGGGGGAGAGAGAGGGCGGCCGGGGGGAGAGAGAGGGGGGGCCGGGGGGAGAGAGGGGGACTGGGGAGAGAGACAGGGGGGCTGGGGGAGAGAGAGGGGGGCCGGGGGCAGAGAGAGGGGGGCCGGGGGGAGAGAGAGGGGGGCCGGGGGCAGAGAGAGGGGGGCCGGGGCAGAGAGAGGAGGGCCGGGGGCAGAGAGAGGGGGGCCGGGAAGAGAGAGAGGGGGGCCGGGGGGAGAGAGAGGGGGGCCGGGGGGAGAGAGAGGGGGGCCGGGGGGAGAGAGAGGGGGGCCGGGGGGAGAGAGAGGGGGGCCGGCGGGAGAGAGAGGGGGGACGGCGGGAGAGAGAGTGGGGCCAGGGGGAGAGAGAGGGGGGCCGGGGGGAGAGAGAGGGGGGCCTGGGGGAGAGAGAGGGGGGCCCGGGGGCAGAGAGAGGGGGGCCGGGGGCAGAGAGAGGGGGGCCGGGGGCAGAGAGAGGGGGGCCGGGGGCAGAGAGAGGGGGGCCGGGGGCAGAGAGAGGGGGGCCGGGGGGAGAGAGAGGGAGGCCGGGGGCAGAGAGAGGGCGGCCGGGGGCAGAGAGAGGGGGGGCGGGGGCAGAGAGAGGGGGGCCGGGGGGAGAGAAATTGGGGCCGTGGGGAGAGAGAGGGGAGCCGGGGGCAGAGAGAGGGGGGCCGGGGGCAGAGAGAGGGCGGCCGGGGGGAGAGAGAAGGGGGCCGTGGGGAGAGAGAGAGGGGCCGGGGGGAGAGAGAGGGGGGCCGGGGGGAGATAGAGGGGGGCCGGGGGGAGAGAGAGGGGCTAGGGGGAGAGAGAGGGGGGCCGGGGGGAGAGAGAGGGGGGCCTGGGGGAGAGAGAGGGGGGCCCGGGGGCAGAGAGAGGGGGGCCGGGGGCAGAGAGAGGGGGGACGGGGGCAGAGAGAGGGGGGCCGGGGGCAGAGAGAGGGGGGCCGGGGGCAGAGAGAGGGGGGGCCGGGGGGAGAGAGAGGGGGGCCGGGGGCAGAGAGAGGGGGGCCGGGGGCAGAGAGAGGGGGGGCGGGGGCAGAGAGAGGAGGGCCGGGGGGAGAGAAATTGGGGCCATGGGGAGAGAGAGGGGAGCCGGGGGCAGAGAGAGGGGGGCCGGGGGGAGATAGAGGGGGGCCGGGGGGAGAGAGAGGGGGGCCGGGGGGAGAGAGAGGGGGGCCGGGGGGAAAGAGAGGGGGGACGTGGGGAGAGAGAGGGGGGCCGTGGGGGAAGAGAGGGGGGCCGTGGGGAGAGAGAGGGGGGCCGTGGGGAGAGAGAAAGGGGCCGTGTGGAGAGAGAGGGGGGCCGTGTGAAGAGAGAGGGGGGCCGGGGGGAGAGAGAGGGGGGCCGGGGGGAGAGAGAGGGGGGCCGGGGGATAGAGAGGGGGCCAGGGGCAGAGAGAGGGGGGCCGAGGGCAGAGAGAGGTGGGTCGAGGGAGAGAGAGGGGGGCCGGGGGCAGAGAGAGGGGGGCCTGGAGCAGAGAGAGGGGGGCCGGGGGCAGAGAGAGGGGGGACGGCGGGAGAGAGAGTGGGGCCAGGGGGAGAGAGAGGGGGGCCGGGGGGAGAGAGAGGGGGGCCTGGGGGAGAGAGAGGGGGGCCCGGGGGCAGAGAGAGGGGGGCCGGGGGCAGAGAGAAGGGGGCCGGGGGCAGAGAGAGGGGGGCCGGGGGCAGAGAGAGGGGGGTCGGGGGCAGAGAGAGGGGGGCCGGGGGGAGAGAGAGGGGGGCCGGTGGCAGAGAGAGGGGGGCCGGGGGCAGAGAGAGGGGGGCCGGGGGCAGAGAGAGGGGGGCCGGGGGGAGAGAAATTGGGGCCGTGGGGAGAGAGAGGGGAGCCGGGGGCAGAGAGAGGGGGGTCGGGGGCAGAGAGAGGGGGGCCGGGGGGAGAGAGAGGGGTGCTGTGGGGAGAGAGAGAGGGGCCGGGGGGAGAGAGAGGGGGGCCGGGGGGAGATAGAGGGGGGCCGGGGGGAGAGAGAGGGGGGCCGGGGGGAGAGAGAGGGGGGCCGGGGGGAAAGAGAGGTGGGACGTGGGGAGAGAGAGGGGGGCCGTGGGGGAAGAGAGGGGGGCCGTGGGGAGAGAGAGGGGGGCCGTGGGGAGAGAGAAAGGGGCCGTGTGGAGAGAGAGGGGGGCCGTGTGAAGAGAGAGGGGGGCCGGGGGGAGAGAGAGGGGGGCCGGGGGCAGAGAGAGGGGGGCCGGGGGGAGAGAGAGGGGGGCCGTGGGGATAGAGAGGGGGGCCGGGGGCAGAGAGAGGGGGGCCGAGGGCAGAGAGAGGGGGGATAGGGCAGATAGAGGGGGCCCAGGGGCAGAGAGAGGGGGACCGGAGGGAGAGAGAGGGTGGCCGGGGGCCGAGAGAGGGGGGCCGGGGGCAGAGAGAGGGGGGCCGGGGGTAGAGAGAGGGGGGCCGGGAAGAGAGAGAGGGGGGCCGGGGTGAGAGAGAGGGGGGCCGGGGGGAGAGAGAAGGGGGCCGGGGGGAGAGAGAGGGGGGCCATGGTGAGAGAGAGGGGGGCCGGCGGGAGAGAGAGGGGGGCCGGCGGGAGAGAGAGGTCGGCCAGGGGGAGAGAGAGGGGGGCCGTGTGAAGAGAGAGGGGGGCCGGGGGGAGAGAGAGGGGGGCCGGGGGCAGAGAGAGGGGGGCCGGGGGGAGAGAGAGGGGGGCCGTGGGGATAGAGAGGGGGGCCGGGGGCAGAGAGAGGGGGGCCGAGGGCAGAGAGAGGGGGGACAGGGCAGATAGAGGGGGCCCGGGGGCAGAGAGAGGGGGGCCGGAGGGAGAGAGAGGGGGGCCGCGGGCCGAGAGAGGGGGGCCGGGGGCAGAGAGAGGGGGGCCGGGGGTAGAGAGAGGGGGGCCGGGAAGAGAGAGAGGGGGGCCGGGGTGAGAGAGAGGGGGGCCGGGGGGAGAGAGAAGGGGGCCGGGGGGAGAGAGAGGGGGGCCGGGGTGAGAGAGAGGGGGGCCGGCGGGATAGAGAGGGGGGCCGGTGGGAGAGAGAGGTCGGCCAGGGGGAGAGAGAGGGGGGCTGGGGGGAGAGAGAGGGGGGACGGGGGGAGAAAGAGGGGGGCCCGGGGGCAGAGAGAGGGGGGCCGGGGGCAGAGAGAGTGGGGCCGGGGGCAGAGAGAGGGGGGCAGGGGGGAGAGACAGGGGGGCCGGGTGCAGAGAGAGGGGGGCCTTGGGCAGAGAGAGGGGGGCCGGGGGCAGAGAGAGGGGGGCCGGGGGTGGAGAGAGGGGGCCGGGGGCAGAGAGAGGGGGGCCAGGGGGAGAGAGAGGGGGGCTGCGGGGAGAGAGAGGGGGCCGGGGGGAGTGAGAGGGGGGCCGGGGCGAGAGGGAGGGGGGCCGGTGGGAGAGAAAGGGGGCCGTGGGGAGAGAGAAGGGGGCCGTGGAGAGAGAGGGGGGCCGTGGGGAGAGAGAGGGGGGCCGTGGGGAGAGAGAGGGGGGCCGTGGGGAGAGAGAGGGGGGCCGGGGGGAGAGAGAGGGGGGCCGGGGGCAGAGAGGGTGGGGCCGGGGGCAGAGAGAGGGGGGCCGGGGGCAGAGAGAGGGGGGCCGGGGGCAGAGAGAGTTGGGCCGGGGGCAGAGAGAGGGGGGCCGGGGGGTGAGAGAGGGCGGCCGGGGGGAGAGAGAGGGGGGCCGGGGGGAGAGAGGGGGGGACCGGGGAGATTGACAGGGGGGCTGGGGGGAGAGAGAGGGGGGCCGGGGGCAGAGAGAGGGGGGCCGGGGGCAGAGAGAGGGGGGCCGGGGCGAGAGAGAGGGGGGCCGGGGAGAGAGAAAGGGGGGCCGGTGGGAGAGAAAGGGGGGCCGGGTGGAGAGAGAGGGGGGCCGGGGGGAGAGAGAGGGCGGCCGGGGGGAGAGAGAGGGGGGCCGGGGGGAGAGAGGGGGACCGGGGAGAGAGAGAGGGGGCTGGTGGAGAGAGAGGGGGGCCGGGGGCAGAGAGAGGGGGGCCGGGGGCAGAGAGAGGGGGGCCGGGGGCAGAGAGAGGTGGGCCGGGAAGAGAGAGAGGGGGGCCGGGGGGAGAGAGAGGGGGGGCGGGGGGAGAGAGAGGGGGGCCGGGGGGGAGAGAGAGGGGAGCCGGCGGGAGAGAGAGGGGGGCCGGCGGGAGAGAGATGGGGGCCAGGGGGAGAGAGAGGGGGCCGGGGGGAGAGAGAGGGGGGCCGGGGGGAGAGAGAGGGGGGCCCGGGGGTAGAGAGAGGGGGGCCGGGGGCAGAGAGAGGGGGGGCCGGGGGCAGAGAGAGGGGGGCCAGGGGGAGAGAGAGGGGGGCCGGGGGCAGAGAGAGGGGAGCCGTTGGCAGAGAGAGGGGGGCCGGGGGCAGAGAGAGGGGGGCCAGGGGCAGAGAGAGGGGGGCCAGGGGGAGAGAGAGGGGGGCTGCGGGGAGAGAGAGGGGGCCGGGGGGAGAGAGAGGGGGGCCGGGGCGATAAGAGAGGGGGGCTGGTGGGAGAGAGAGGGGGGCCGTGGGGATAGAGAAGGGGGCCGTGGAGAGAGAGAGGGGTGCCGTGGGGAGAGAGAGGGGGGCCGTGGGGAGAGAGAGGGGGGCCGTGGGGAGAGAGAGGGGGGCCGGGGGGAGAGAGAGGGGGGCCGGGGGAAGAGAGAGGGGGGCCGAGGGCAGAGAGAGGGGGGCCGGGGGCAGAGAGAGGGGGGCCGGGGTGAGAGAGAGGGGGGCCGGGGGGAGAGAGAGGGGGGCCGGGGGGAGAGAGAGGGGGGCCGTGGGGAGAGAGAAGGGGGCCGTGCGGAGAGAGAGGGGAGCCGGGGGGAGAGAGAGGGGGGCCGGCGGGAGAGAGAGGGGGGCCGTGGGGAGAAAGAGGGGGGCCAGGGGGAGAGAGAGGGGGGCCGTGGGGAGAGATAGGGGGGCCGTGGGGAGAGAGAGGGGGGCCGTGGGGAGAGAGAAGGGAGCCGTGGGGAGAGAGAAAGGGGCCGTGTGGAGAGAGAGAGGGGCCATGTGAAGAGAGAGGGGGGCCGGGGGGAGAGAGAGGGGGGCCGGGGGCAGAGAGAGGGGGGCCGGGGGAAGAGAGAGGGGGGCCGGGGGGATAGAGAGGGGGGCCAGGGGCAGAGAGAAGGGGGTCGGGGGGAGAGAGAGGGGAGCCGGTGGGAGAGAGAGGGGGGCCGGGGGGAGAGAGAGGGGGGCCGGGGCGAGAGAGAGGGGGGCCGTGGGGAGAGAGAAGGGGGCCGTGGAGAGAGAGGGGGGCCGTGGTAAGAGAGAGGGGGGCCGTGGGGAGAGAGAAAGGGGCCGTGTGGAGAGAGAGGGGGGCCGTGTGAAGAGAGAGGGGGGCCGGGGGGAGAGAGAGGGGGGCCGGGGGCAGAGAGAGGGGGGCCGGGGGGAGAGAGAGGGGGGCCGTGGGGATAGAGAGGGGGGCCGGGGGCAGAGAGAGGGGGGCCGAGGGCAGAGAGAGGGGGGATAGGGCAGATAGAGGGGGCCCGGGGGCAGAGAGAGGGGGGCCGGAGGGAGAGAGAGGGGGGCCGGGGGCCGAGAGAGGGGGGCCAGGGGCAGAGAGAGGGGGGCCGGGGGTAGAGAGAGGGGGGCCGGGAAGAGAGAGAGGGGGGCCGGGGTGAGAGAGAGGGGGGCCGGGGGGAGAGAGAAGGGGGCCGGGGGGAGAGAGAGGGGGGCCAGGGTGAGAGAGAGGGGGGCCGGCGGGAGAGAGAGGGGGGGCGGCGGGAGAGAGAGGTCGGCCAGGGGGAGAGAGAGGGGGGCCGGGTGAAGAGAGAGGGGGGCCGGGGGGAGAGAGAGGGGTGCCGGGGGCAGAGAGAGGGGGGCCGGGGGGAGAGAGAGGGGGGCCGTGGGGATAGAGAGGGGTGCCGGGGGCAGAGAGAGGGGGGCCGAGGGCAGAGAGAGGGGGGACAGGGCAGATAGAGGGGGCCCGGGGCAGAGAGAGGGGGGCCGGAGGGAGAGAGAGGGGGGCCGGGGGCCGAGAGAGGGGGGCCGGGGGCAGAGAGAGGGGGGCCGGGGGTAGAGAGAGGGGGGCCGGGAAGAGAGAGAGGGGGGCCGGGGTGAGAGAGAGGGGGGCCGGGGGGAGAGAGAAGGGGGCCGGCGGGATAGAGAGGGGGGCCGGTGGGAGAGAGAGGTCGGCCAGGGGGAGAGAGAGGGGGGCTGGGGGGAGAGAGAGGGGGGCCGCGGGGGAGAAAGAGGGGGGCCCGGGGGCAGAGTAGGGGGGCCGGGGGCAGAGAGAGTGGGGCCGGGGGCAGAGAGAGGGGGGCCGGGGGGAGAGACAGGGGGGCCGGGAGCAGAGAGAGGGGGGCCGTGGGCAGAGAGAGGGGGGCCGGGGGCAGAGAGAGGGGGGCCGGGGGTGGAGAGAGGGGGCCGGGGGCAGAGAGAGGGGGGCCAGGGGGAGAGAGAGGGGGCTGCGTGGAGAGAGAGGGGGCCGGGGGGAGTGAGAGGGGGGCCGGGGCGAGAGGGAGGGGGGCCGGTGGGAGAGAAAGGGGGCCGTGGGGAGAGAGAAGGGGGCCGTGGAGAGAGAGGGGGGCCGTGGGGAGAGAGAGGGGGGCCGTGGGGAGAGAGAGGGGGGCCGTGGGGAGAGAGAGGGGGGCCGGGGGGAGAGAGAGGGGGGCTGGTGGGAGAGAGAGGGGGGCCGTGGGGATAGAGAAGGGGGCCGTGGAGAGAGAGAGGGGTGCCGTGGGGAGAGAGAGGGGGGCCGTGGGGAGAGAGAGGGGGGCCGTGGGGAGAGAGAGGGGGGCCGGGGGGAGAGAGAGGGGGGCCGGGGGAAGAGAGAGGGGGGCCGAGGGCAGAGAGAGGGGGGCCGGGGGCAGAGAGAGGGGGGCCGGGGGGAGAGAGAGGGGGGCCGGGGGGAGAGAGAGGGGGGCCGGGGGGAGAGAGAGGGGGGCCGTGGGGAGAGAGAAGGGGGGCCGTGCGGAGAGAGAGGGGAGCCGGGGGAGAGAGAGGGGGGCCGGCGGGAGAGAGAGGGGGGCCGTGGGGAGAAAGAGGGGGGCCAGGGGGAGAGAGAGGGGGGCCGTGGGGAGAGATAGGGGGGCCGTGGGGAGAGAGAGGGGGGCCGTGGGGAGAGAGAAGGGAGCCGTGGGGAGAGAGAAAGGGGCCGTGTGGAGAGAGAGAGGGGCCATGTGAAGAGAGAGGGGGGCCGGGGGGAGAGAGAGGGGGGCCGGGGCAGAGAGAGGGGGGCCGGGGGAAGAGAGAGGGGGGCCGGGGGGATAGAGAGGGGGGCCAGGGGCAGAGAGAAGGGGGTCGGGGGGAGAGAGAGGGGAGCCGGGGGGAGAGAGAGGGGGGCCGGGGGGAGAGAGAGGGGGGCCGGGGCGAGAGGAGAGGGGGGCCGTGGGGAGAGAGAAGGGGGCCGTGGAGAGAGAGGGGGGCCGTGGTAAGAGAGAGGGGGGCCGTGGGGAGAGAGAAAGGGGCCGTGTGGAGAGAGAGGGGGGCCGTGTGAAGAGAGAGGGGGGCCGGGGGGAGAGAGAGGGGGGCCGGGGGCAGAGAGAGGGGGGCCGGGGGGAGAGAGAGGGGGGCCGTGGGGATAGAGAGGGGGGCCGGGGGCAGAGAGAGGGGGGCCGAGGGCAGAGAGAGGGGGGATAGGGCAGATAGAGGGGGCCCGGGGGCAGAGAGAGGGGGGCCGGAGGGAGAGAGAGGGGGGCCGGGGGCCGAGAGAGGGGGGCCAGGGGCAGAGAGAGGGGGGCCGGGGGTAGAGAGAGGGGGGCCGGGAAGAGAGAGAGGGGGCCGGGGTGAGAGAGAGGGGGGCCGGGGGGGAGAGAGAAGGGGGCCGGGGGGAGAGAGAGGGGGGCCAGGGTGAGAGAGAGGGGGGCCGGCGGGAGAGAGAGGGGGGGCGGCGGGAGAGAGAGGTCGGCCAGGGGGAGAGAGAGGGGGGCCGGGTGAAGAGAGAGGGGGGCCGGGGGGAGAGAGAGGGGTGCCGGGGGCAGAGAGAGGGGGGCCGGGGGGAGAGAGAGGGGGGCCGTGGGGATAGAGAGGGGTGCCGGGGGCAGAGAGAGGGGGGCCGAGGGCAGAGAGAGGGGGGACAGGGCAGATAGAGGGGGCCCGGGGGCAGAGAGAGGGGGGCCGGAGGGAGAGAGAGGGGGGCCGGGGGCCGAGAGGGGGGGGCCGGGGGCAGAGAGAGGGGGGCCGGGGGTAGAGAGAGGGGGGCCGGGAAGAGAGAGAGGGGGGCCGGGGTGAGAGAGAGGGGGGCCGGGGGGAGAGAGAAGGGGGCCGGCGGGATAGAGAGGGGGGCCGGTGGGAGAGAGAGGTCGGCCAGGGGGAGAGAGAGGGGGGCTGGGGGGAGAGAGAGGGGGGCCGCGGGGAGAAAGAGGGGGGCCCGGGGGCAGAGTAGGGGGGCCGGGGGCAGAGAGAGTGGGGCCGGGGGCAGAGAGAGGGGGGCCGGGGGGAGAGACAGGGGGGCCGGGAGCAGAGAGAGGGGGGCCGTGGGCAGAGAGAGGGGGGCCGGGGGCAGAGAGAGGGGGGCCGGGGGTGGAGAGAGGGGGCCGGGGGCAGAGAGAGGGGGGCCAGGGGGAGAGAGAGGGGGGCTGCGTGGAGAGAGAGGGGGCCGGGAGGGGGCCGGGGGGAGTGAGAGGGGGGCCGGGGCGAGAGGGAGGGGGGCCGGTGGGAGAGAAAGGGGGCCGTGGGGAGAGAGAAGGGGGCCGTGGAGAGAGAGGGGGGCCGTGGGGAGAGAGAGGGGGGCCGTGGGGAGAGAGAGGGGGGCCGTGGGGAGAGAGAGGGGGGCCGGGGGGAGAGAGAGGGGGGCCGGGGGCAGAGAGGGTGGGGCCGGGGGCAGAGAGGGGGGGCCGAGGGCAGAGAGAGGGGGGCCGGGGGCAGAGAGAGGGGGGCCGGGGGCAGAGAGAGGGGGCCCGGGGGCAGAGAGAGGGGGGCCGGGGGGAGAGAGAGGGCGGCCGGGGGGAGAGAGAGGGGGGCCGGGGGGAGAGAGGGGGGGACCGGGGAGAGAGACAGGGGGGCTGGGGGGAGAGAGAGGGGGGCCGGGGGCAGAGAGAGGGGGGCCCGGGGCAGAGAGAGGGGGGCCGGGGCGAGAGAGAGGGGTGCCGGGGAGAGAGAAAGGGGGGCCGGTGGGAGAGAAAGGGGGGCCGGGTGGAGAGAGAGGGGGGCCGGGGGGAGAGAGAGGGCGGCCGGGGGGAGAGAGAGGGGGGCCGGGGGGAGAGAGGGGCACCGGGGAGAGAGAGAGGGGGCTGGTGGAGAGAGAGGGGGGCCGGGGGCAGAGAGAGGGGGGCCGGGGGCAGAGAGAGGGGGGCCGGGGGCAGAGAGAGGTGGGCCGGGAAGAGAGAGAGGGGGGCCAGGGGGAGAGAGAGGGGGGCCGGGGGGAGAGAGGGGGCCAGGGGGAGAGAGAGGGGGGCCGGGGGGAGAGAGAGGGGGGCCGGGGGGAGAGAGAGGGGAGCAGGCGGGAGAGAGAGGGGGGCCGGCGGGAGAGAGATGGGGGCCAGGGGGAGAGAGAGGGGGCCGGGGGAGAGAGAGGGGGGCCGGGGGAGAGAGAGGGGGGCCCGGGGGTAGAGAGAGGGGGGCCGGGGGCAGAGAGAGGGGGGCCGGGGCAGAGAGAGGGGGCCGGGGGGAGAGACAGGGGAGCCGGGGGCAGAGAGAGGGGGGCCGGGGGCAGAGAGAGGGGAGCCGTTGGCAGAGAGAGGGGGGCCGGGGGCAGAGAGAGGGGGGCCAGGGGGAGAGAGAGGGGGCTGCGGGGAGAGAGAGGGGGCCGGGGGGAGAGAGAGGGGGGCCGGGGCGATAAGAGAGGGGGGCTGGTGGGATAGAGAGGGGGGCCGTGGGGATAGAGAAGGGGGCCGTGGAGAGAGAGAGGGGTGCCGTGGAGAAAGAGAGGGGGGCCGTGGGGAGAGAGAGGGGGGCCGTGGGGAGAGAGAGGGGGGCCGGCGGGAGAGAGAGGGGGGCCGGGGGAAGAGAGAGGGGGGCCGAGGGCAGAGAGAGGGGGGCCGGGGCAGAGAGAGGGGGGCCGGGGGGAGAGAGAGGGGGGCCGGGGGAGAGAGAGGGGGGCCGGGGGGAGAGAGAGGGGGGCCGTGGGGAGAGAGAAGGGGGCCGTGCGGAGAGAGAGGGGGCCGGGGGGGAGAGAGAGGGGGGCCGGCGGGAGAGAGAGGGGGGCCGTGGGGAGAAAGAGGGGGGCCAGGGGGAGAGAGAGGGGGGCCGGGGGGAAAGAGATGGGGCCGTGGGGAGAGAGAGGGGGGCCGTGGGGAGAGAGAGGGGGGCCGTGGGGGGGAGAGAGGGGGGCCGGTGGGGAGAGAGAAAGGGGCCGTGTGGAGAGAGAGAGGGGCCATGTGAAGAGAGAGGGGGGCCGGGGGAGAGAGAGGGGGCCGGGGGCAGAGAGAGGGGGGCCGGGAGAAGAGAGAGGGGGGCCGGGGGGATAGAGAGGGGGGCCAGGGGCAGAGAGAAGGGGGCCGGGGGAGAGAGAGGGGGGCCGGGGGGAGAGAGAGGGGGGCCGGGGGGAGAGAGAGGGGGCCGGGGGCGAGAGAGAGGGGGGCGTGGGGAGAGAGAAGGGGGCCGTGGAGAGAGAGGGGGCCGTGGTGAGAGAGAGGGGGGCCGTGGGAGAGAGAGGGGGCCGGGGGGAGAGAGAGGGGGGCCGGGGGCAGAGAGAGGGGGGCTGGGGGCAGAGAGAGGGGGGCCGAGGGCAGAGAGAGGGGGGCCGGGGCAGAGAGAGGGGGGCCAGGGGGAGAGAGAGGGGGGCCGGGGGGAGAGAGAGGGGGGGCGGGGGGTAGAGAGAGGGGGGCCATGCGGAGAGAGAGGGGGCCGTGGGGAGAGAGAGGGGAGCCAGGGGAAAGAGAAGGGTCCGTGGGGAGAGAGAGGGGGCCGTGGGGAGAGAGAGGGGGGCCGTGGGGAGAGAGAAAAGGGCCGTGTGGAGAGAGAGGGGGGGCCGTGTGAAGAGAGAGGGGGGGCCGGGGGAGAGAGAGGGGGCCGGGGGATAGAGAGGGGGGCCGGGGGCAGAGAGATTGGGGCCGGGGGGAGAGAGAGGGGGGCCGGTGGGAGAGAGAGGGGGGCCGTGGGGAGAGAGAAGGGGGCCGGGGAGAGAGAGGGGGGCTGTGGGAGAGAGAGGGGGGCCGTGGGGAGAGAGAGGGGGGCCGGGGGAAAGAGAGGGGGGCCGGGAGCAGAGAGAGGGGGGCGGGGGCAGAGAGAGGGGGGCCGAGGGGATAGAGAGGAGGGCCGGGTGAGAGAGAGGGGGGCCGGGGGGAGAGAGAGGGGGCCGGGGGCAGAGAGAGGGGGGCCGGGGGCAGAGAGTGGGGGGGCGGGGGAAGAGAGAGGGGGGCCGGGGCGAGAGAGAGGGGGCCGGGGAGAGAGAAAGGGGGGCCGGTGGGAGAGAAAGGGGGCCGGTGGAGAGAGAGGGGGGCCGGGGGGAGAGAGAGGGCGGCCCGGGGGAGAGAGAGGGGGCCGGGGGGAGAGAGGGGGGACCGGGGAGAGAGACAGGGGGGCTGGGGGAGAGAGAGGGGGGCCGGGGCAGAGAGAGGGGGGGCGGGGGCAGAGAGAGGGGGGCCGGGGGGCAGAGAGAGGGGGCCGGAGAGAGAGAGGGGGCCGGGGGAGAGAGAGGGGGGCCTGGGGGGAGAGAGAGGGGTGGCCGGGGGGAGAGAGAGGGGAGCCGGCGGGAGAGAAGAGGGGGACCGGCGAGAGAGAGATGGGGGCCAGGGGGAGAGAGAGGGGGGCCGGGGGGAGAGAGAGGGGGCCGGGGGGAGAGAGAGGGGGGCCCGGGGGGTAGAGAGAGGGGGGCCGGGGTAGAGAGAGGGGGGCCGGGGGGCAGAGAGAGGGGGGCCGGGGGGAGAGACAGGGGGGCCAGGGGCAGAGAGAGGGGGCCGGGGGCAGAGAGAGGGGGCCGATGGCAGAGAGAGGGGGGCCGTTGGTAGAGAGAGGGGGCCGGGGGCAGAGAGAGGGGGGCCAGGGGGAGAGAGAGGTGGGCTGCGGGAGAGAGAGGGGGCCGGGGGAGAGAGAGGGGGGCCGGGGCGAGAGAGAGGGGGGGCCGGTGGGAGAGAGAGGGGGGCCGTGGGGATAGAGAAGGGGGCCGTGGAGAGAGAGAAGGGGGCCGTGGGGAGAGAGAGGGGGCCGTGGGGGAGAGAGAGGGGGGCCGTGGGGAGAGAGAGGAGGGCCGGGGGAGAGAGAGGGGGGCTGGGGCCAGAGAGATGGGGGCCGGGGGAAGAGAGAGGGGGCCGAGGGCAGAGAGAGGGGGCCGGGGCAGAGAGAGGGGGGCCGGGGGCAGAGAGAGGGGGGCCGAGGGGAGAGAGAGGGGGGGCCGGGGGGAGAGAGAGGGGGGCCGGGGGGAGGAGAGGGGGGCCGTGGGAGAGAGAAGGGGGCCGTGGGGAGAGAGAGGGGAGCCGGGGGGAGAGAGAGGGGGGCCGGCGGGAGAGAGAGGGGGCCGTGGGGAGAAAGAGGGGGGCCAGGGGAGAGAGAGGGGGCCGGTGGCAAAGAGAGGGGGGCCGTGGGGGAGAGAGAGGGGGGCCGTGGGGAGAGAGAGAGGGGCCGTGGGGAGAGAGAGTGGGCCGTGGGGAGAGAGAAAGGGGCCGTGTGGAGAGAGAGGGGGCCGTGTGAAGAGAGAGGGGGGCCGGGGGGAGAGAGGAGGGGGGCCGGGGGCAGAGAGAGGGGGGCCGGGGGAAGAGAGAGGAGGGCCGGGGGGATAGAGAGGGGGGCCAGGGGCAGAGAGAAGGGGGCCGGGGGGAGAGAGAGGGGGGCCGGGGGGAGAGAGAGGGGGGCCGGGGGAGAGAGAGGGGGGCCGGGGCGAGAGAGAGGGGGGCCAGTGGAGAGAGAGGGGGGCCGGGGGAGAGAGAAGGGGCCGTGGAGAGAGAGGGGGGCCGTGGTGAGAGAGAGGGGGGCCGTGGGGAGAGAGAGGGGGGCCGTGGGCAGAGAGAGGGGGGCCGGGGGCAGAGAGAGGGGGGCCAGGGGGAGAGAGAGGGGGGCCGGGGGGAGAGAGAGGGGGGCCGGGGTAGAGAGAGGGGGCCGTGGGGAGAGAGAGGGGGGCAGTGGGAGAGAGAGGGGAGCCGGGGGGAGAGAGAGGGGGCCGGTGGGAGAGAGAGGGGGGCCGTGGGGAGAAAGAGGGGGCCGGGGGAGAGAGAGGGGGGCCGGGGGAAAGAGAGGGGGGCCGTGGGGAGAGAGCGGGGGGCCGTGGCGAGAGAGAGGGGGGCCGTGGGGAGAGAGAAAAGGGCCGTGTGGAGAGAGAGGGGGGGCCGTGTGAAGAGAGAGGGGGCCGGGGGGAGAGAGAGGGGGCCGGGGGATAGAGAGGGGGGGCCGGGGGCAGAGAGATTGGGGCCGGGGGGAGAGAGAGGGGGGCGGGTGGGAGAGAGAGGGGGCCGTGGGGAGAGAGAAGGGGGCCGTGGAGAGAGAGAGGGGGCCGTGGGGAGAGAGAGGGGGGCCGTGGGGAGAGAGAGGGGCTGGAGAAAGAGAGGGGGGCCGGGAGCAGAGAGAGGGGGGCCGGGGGCAGAGAGAGGGGGGGCCGAGGGCAGAGAGAGGGGGCCGGGGGAAGAGAGAGGGGGGCCGGGGGCAGAGAGAGGAGGGCCGGGGGGAGAGAGAGGAGGGCCGGCGGGATAGAGAGGGGGGCCGGGGGGAGAGAGAGGGAGGCCGGGGGAGAGAGAGGGGGGCCGGGGGCAGAGAGAGGGGGGCCGGGGGCAGAGAGAGGGGGGCCGAGGGCAGAGAGAGTGGGGCCGGGGGCAGAGAGAGGGGGGCCGGGGGCAGAGAGAGGGGGGCCGGGGGGAGAGAGAGGGGGGCCGGGGGGGAGAGAGAGGGGGGCCGGGGGAGAGAGAGGGGGGCCGTGGGGAGAGAGACGGGGGCCGTGGGGAGAGAGAGGGGAGCCGGGGGGAGAGAGAGGGGGGCCGGCGGGAGAGAGAGAGGGGGCCGTGTGAAGAGAGAGGGGGGCCGGGGGCAGAGAGCAGCAGGCCTGGGGGAGAGAGAGGGGGCCGGGGGGATAGAGAGGGGGGCCGGGGGCAGAGAGAGGGGGGCCGGGGGATCGAGAGGGGGGCCGGTGGGAGAGAGAGGGGGGCCATGGGGAGAGAGAAGGGGGCCGTGGAGAGAGAGAGGGGGGCCGTGGGGAGAGAGAGGGGGGCCGTGGGGAGAGCGAGGGGGGCCGGGGGGAGAGAGAGGGGGGCCGGGAGCAGAGAGAGGGGGGCCGGGGGCAGAGAGAGGGGGCCGAGGGCAGAGAGAGAGGGGCCGGGGGAAGAGAGAGGGGGGGCCGGGGACAGAGAGAGGGGCGCCGGGGGGAGAGAGGGGAGGGCTGGGGGGAGAGAGAGGGGGGCCGGGGGGAGAGAGAGGGGGGCCGGGGGAGAGAGAGGGGGCCATGGGGAGAGAGAGGGGGGCCGTGGCGAGAGAGAGGGGGGCCGTGGGGAGAGAGAAAGGGCCGTGTGGAGAGAGAGGGGGGGGCCGTGTGAAGAGAGAGGGGGGGCCGGGGGGAGAGAGAGGGGGCCGGGGGGAGAGAGAGGGGGCCATGGGAGAGAGAGGGGGGCCGTGGGGAGAGAGAGGGGGGCCGTGGGGAGAGATAAAGGGGCCGTGTGGAGAGAGAGAGGGGCCATGTGAAGAGAGAGGGGGGCCGGGGGGAGAGAGAGGGGGGCCGGGGGCAGAGAGAGGGGGGCCGGGGGAAGAGAGAGGGGGGCCGGGGGGATAGAGAGGGGGGCCAGGGGCAGAGAGAAGGGGGCCGGGGGGAGAGAGAGGGGGGCCGGGGGGAGAGAGAGGGGGCCGGGGGAGAGAGAGGGGGGCCGGGGCGAGAGAGAGGGGGGCCGTGGGGAGAGAGAAGGGGGCCGTGGGAGAGAGAGGGGGGCCGTGGTGAGAGAGAGGGGGGCCGTGGGGAGAGAGAGGGGGCCGGGGGGAGAGAGAGGGGGCCGGGGGCAGAGAGAGGGGGGCTGGGGGCAGAGAGAGGGGGGCCGAGGGCAGAGAGAGGGGGGCCGGGGGCAGAGAGAGGGGGGCCAGGGGGAGAGAGAGGGGGGCCGGGGGGAGAGAGAGGGGGGCTGGGGTAGAGAGAGGGGGGCCATGCGGGAGAGAGAGGGGGCCGTGGGGAGAGAGAGGGAGCCAGGGGGAAAGAGAAGGGTCCGTGGGGGAGAGAGAGGGGGGCCGTGGGGAGAGAGAGAGGGGCCGTGGGGAAGAGAGAAAGGGCCGTGTGGAGAGAGAGGGGGGCCGTGTGAAGAGAGAGGGGGGCCGGGGGGAGAGAGAGGGGGCCGGGGGGATAGAGAGGGGGGCCGGGGGCAGAGAGAGGGGGGCCGGGGGATAGAGAGGGGGGCCAGGGGCAGAGAGAGGGGGGCCGGGGGAGAGAGAGGGGGGCCGGGGGGAGAGAGAGGGGGCCGGGGGGAGAGAGAGGGGGGCCGGGGCGAGAGAGAGGGGGGCCGTGGGGAGAGAGAAGGGGGCCGTGGAGAGAGAGGGGGGCCGTGGTGAGAGAGAGGGGGGCCGTGGGGGAGAGAGAGGGGGCCGGGGGGAGAGAGAGGGGGGCCGGGGGCAGAGAGAGGGGGGCTGGGGGCAGAGAGAGGGGGGCCGAGGGCAGAGAGAGGGGGGCCGGGGGCAGAGAGAGGGGGGCCAGGGGGAGAGAGAGGGGGGCCGGGGGGAGAGAGAGGGGGGCTGGGGTAGAGAGAGGGGGGCCATGCGGAGAGAGAGGGGGGCCGTGGGGAGAGAGAGGGGAGCCAGGGGGAAAGAGAAGGGTCCCGTGGGGAGAGAGAGGGGGGCCGTGGGGAGAGAGAGGGGGCCGTGGGGAGAGAGAAAAGGGCCGTGTGGAGAGAGAGGGGGGGCCGTGTGAAGAGAGAGGGGGGCCGGGGGGAGAGAGAGGGGGCCGGGGGGATAGAGAGGGGGGCCGGGGGCAGAGAGAGGGGGGCCGTGGGGAGAGAGAGGGGGGCCGTGGGGAGAGAGAGGGGGGCCGGGGGGAAAGAGAGGGGGGCCGGGAGCAGAGAGAGGGGGGCGGGGGCAGAGAGAGGGGGGCCGAGGGGATAGAGAGGGGGGCCGGGGGGAGAGAGAGGGGGGCCGGGGGGAGAGAGAGGGGGGCCGGGGGCAGAGAGAGGGGGCCGGGGGCAGAGAGTGGGGGCCGGGGGCAGAGAGAGGGGGGCCGGGGCGAGAGAGAGGGGGCCGGGGAGAGAGAAAGGGGGGCCGGTGGGAGAGAAAGGGGGGCCGGGTGGAGAGAGAGGGGGGCCGGGGGGAGAGAGAGGGCGGCCGGGGGGAGAGAGAGGGGGGCCGGGGGGAGAGAGGGGGGACCGGGAGAGAGACAGGGGGGCTGGGGGAGAGAGAGGGGGGCCGGGGGCAGAGAGAGGGGGGGGCAGAGAGAGGGGGGCCGGGGGCAGAGAGAGGGGGCCGGGAAGAGAGAGAGGGGGGCCGGGGGGAGAGAGAGGGGGGCCGGGGGAGAGAGAGGGTGGCCGGGGGGAGAGAGAGGGGAGACGGCGGGAGAGAGAGGGGGACCGGCGGGAGAGAGATGGGGGCCAGGGGGAGAGAGAGGGGGGCCGGGGGGAGAGAGAGGGGGGCCGGGGGGAGAGAGAGGGGGGCCGGGGGTAGAGAGAGGGGGGCCGGGGGTAGAGAGAGGGGGGCCGGGGGCAGAGAGAGGGGGGCCGGGGGGAGAGACAGGGGGGCCGGGGGCAGAGAGAGGGGGGCCGGGGGCAGAGAGAGGGGGGCCGATGGCAGAGAGAGGGGGGCCGTTGGTAGAGAGAGGGGGGCCGGGGGCAGAGAGAGGGGGGCCAGGGGGAGAGAGAGGTGGGCTGCGGGGAGAGAGAGGGGGCCGGGGGGAGAGAGAGGGGGGCCGGGGCGAGAGAGAGGGGGGGGCGGTGGGAGAGAGAGGGGGGCCGTGGGGATAGAGAAGGGGGCCGTGGAGAGAGAGAAGGGGGCCGTGGGGAGAGAGAGGGGGGCCGTGGGGAGAGAGAGGGGGGCCGTGGGGAGAGAGAGGAGGGCCGGGGGGAGAGAGAGGGGGGGCCGAGGGCAGAGAGAGGGGGGCCGGGGGCAGAGAGAGGGGGGCCGGGGGCAGAGAGAGGGGGGGCGGGGGGAGAGAGAGGGGGGCCGGGGGGAGAGAGAGGGGGGCCGGGGGGAGAGAGAGGGGGGCCGGGGGGAGAGAGAGGGGGGCCGTGGGGAGAGAGAAGGGGGCCGTGGGGAGAGAGAGGGGAGCCGGGGGGAGAGAGAGGGGGGCCGGCGGGAGAGAGAGGGGGGCCGTGGGGAGAAAGAGGGGGGCCAGGTGGAGAGAGAGGGGGGCCGGTGGCAAAGAGAGGGGGGCCGTGGGGAGAGAGAGGGGGGCCGTGGGGAGAGAGAGGGGGCCGTGGGGAGAGAGAGTGGGCCGTGGGGAGAGAGAAAGGGGCCGTGTGGAGAGAGAGGGGGCCGTGTGAAGAGAGAGGGGGGCCGGGGGGGAGAGAGGGGGGGCCGGGGGCAGAGAGAGGGTGGCCGGGGGAAGAGAGAGGAGGGGCCGGGGGGATAGAGAGGGGGGCCAGGGGCAGAGAGAAGGGGGCCGGGGGGAGAGAGAGGGGGGCCGGTGGAGAGAGAGGGGGGCCGTGGGGAGAGAGAAGGGGGCCGTGGAGAGAGAGGGGGGCCGTGGTGAGAGAGAGGGGGGCCGTGGGGAGAGAGAGGGGGGCCGTGGGCAGAGAGAGGGGGGCCGGGGGCAGAGAGAGGGGGGCCAGGGGGAGAGAGAGGGGGGCCGGGGGGAGAGAGAGGGGGGCCGGGGTAGAGAGAGGGGGGCCGTGGGGAGAGAGAGGGGGGCAGTGGGGAGAGAGAGGGGAGCCGGGGGGAGAGAGAGGGGGGCCGGTGGGAGAGAGAGGGGGGCCGTGGGGAGAAAGAGGGGGGCCGGGGGGAGAGAGAGGGGGGCCGGGGGGAAAGAGAGGGGGGCCGGCGGGAGAGAGAGGGGGGCCGTGGGGAGAAAGAGGGGGGCCAGGTGGAGAGAGAGGGGGCCGGTGGCAAAGAGAGGGGGGGCCGTGGGGAGAGAGAGGGGGGCCGTGGGGAGAGAGAGGGGGGCCGTGGGGAGAGAGAGTGGGCCGTGGGGAGAGAGAAAGGGGCCGTGTGGAGAGAGAGGGGGCCGTGTGAAGAGAGAGGGGGGACGGGGGGAGAGAGAGGGGGGCCGGGGGCAGAGAGAGGGGGGCCGGGGGAAGAGAGAGGACGGCCGGGGGGATAGAGAGGGGGGCCAGGGGCAGAGAGAAGGGGGCCGGGGGGAGAGAGAGGGGGGCGGGGGGAGAGAGAGGGGGGCCGGGGGGAGAGAGAGGGGGGCCGGGGCGAGAGAGAGGGGGGCCGGTGGAGAGAGAGGGGGGCCGTGGGGAGAGAGAAGGGGGGCCGTGGAGAGAGAGGGGGGCCGTGGTGAGAGAGAGGGGGGCCGTGGGGAGAGAGAGGGGGGCCGTGTGCAGAGAGAGGGGGGCCGGGGGCAGAGAGAGGGGGGCCAGGGGGAGAGAGAGGGGGCCGGGGGGAGAGAGAGGGGGGCCGGGGTAGAGAGAGGGGGGCCGTGGGGAGAGAGAGGGGGGCAGTGGGGAGAGAGAGGGGAGCCGGGGGGAGAGAGAGGGGGGCCGGTGGGAGAGAGAGGGGGGCCGTGGGGAGAAAGAGGGGGGCCGGGGGGAGAGAGAGGGGGGCCGGGGGGAAAGAGAGGGGGGCCGTGGGGAGAGAGCGGGGGGCCGTGGCGAGAGAGAGGGGGGCCGTGGGGAGAGAGAAAAGGGCCGTGTGGAGAGAGAGGGGGGGGCCGTGTGAAGAGAGAGGGGGGCCGGGGGGAGAGAGAGGGGGCCGGGGGGATAGAGAGGGGGGCCGGGGGCAGAGAGATTGGGGCCGGGGGGAGAGAGAGGGGGGCCGGTGGGAGAAAGAGGGGGGCCGTGGGGAGAGAGAAGGGGGCCGTGGAGAGAGAGAGGGGGGCCGTGGGGAGAGAGAGGGGGGCCGTGGGGAGAGAGAGGGGGGCTGGGGGGAAAGAGAGGGGGGCCGGGAGCAGAGAGAGAGGGGCCGGGGGCAGAGAGAGGGGGGCCGAGGGCAGAGAGAGGGGGGCCGGGGGAAGAGAGAGGGGGGCAGGGGGCAGAGAGAGGAGGGCCGGGGGGAGAGAGAGGAGGGCCGGGGGGATAGAGAGGGGGGCCGGGGGGAGAGAGAGGGGGGCCGGGGGGAGAGAGAGTGGGGCCGGGGGCAGAGAGAGGGGGGCCGGGGGCAGAGAGAGGGGGGCCGAGGGCAGAGAGAGTGGGGCTGGGGGCAGAGAGAGGGGGGCCGGGGGCAGAGAGAGGGGGGCCGGGGGGAGAGAGAGGGGGGCCGGGGGGAGAGAGAGGGGGGCCGGGGGAGAGAGAGGGGGGCCGTGGGGAGAGAGAGGGGGGCCGTGGGGAGAGAGAGGGGTGCCGGGGGGAGAGAGAGGGGGGCCGGCGGGAGAGAGAGGGGGGCCGTGGGGAGAGAGAAAAGGGCCTGGTGGAGAGAGAGGGGGCCGTGTGAAGAGAGAGGGGGGCCGGGGGCAGAGAGCAGCAGGCCTGGGGGAGAGAGAGGGGGCCGGGGGGATAGAGAGGGGGGCCGGGGGCAGAGAGAGGGGGGCCGGGGGGATCGAGAGGGGGGCCGGTGGGAGAGAGAGGGGGGCCATGGGGAGAGAGAAGGGGGCCGTGGAGAGAGAGAGGGGGGCCGTGGGGAGAGAGAGGGGGGCCGTGGGGAGAGCGAGGGTGGCCGGGGGGAGAGAGAGGGGGGCCGGCGGGAGAGAGAGGGGGGCCGTGGGGAGAGAGAAAAGGGCCTGGTGGAGAGAGAGGGGGCCGTGTGAAGAGAGAGGGGGGCCGGGGGCAGAGAGCAGCAGGCCTGGGGGAGAGAGAGGGGGCCGGGGGGATAGAGAGGGGGGCCGGGGGCAGAGAGAGGGGGGCCGGGGGGATCGAGAGGGGGGCCGGTGGGAGAGAGAGGGGGGCCATGGGGAGAGAGAAGGGGGCCGTGGAGAGAGAGAGGGGGGCCGTGGGGAGAGAGAGGGGGGCCGTGGGGAGAGCGAGGGTGGCCGGGGGGAGAGAGAGGGGGGCCGGGAGCAGAGAGAGGGGGGCCGGGGGCAGAGAGAGGGGGCCGAGGGCAGAGAGAGGGGGGCCGGGGGAAGAGAGAGGGGGGCCGGGGACAGAGAGAGGGGCGCCGGGGGGAGAGAGAGGAGGGCTGGGGGGAGAGAGAGGGGGGCCGGGGGGAGAGAGAGGGGGGCCGGGGGGAGAGAGAGGGGGGCCATGGGGAGAGAGAGGGGGGCCGTGGCGAGAGAGAGGGGGGCCGTGGGGAGAGAGAAAAGGGCCGTGTGGAGAGAGAGGGGGGGGCCGTGTGAAGAGAGAGGGGGGCCGGGGGGAGAGAGAGGGGGCCGGGGGGATAGAGAGGGGGGCCGGGGGCAGAGAGATTGGGGCCGGGGGGAGAGAGAGGGGGGCCGGTGGGAGAGAGAGGGGGGCCGTGGGGAGAGAGAAGGGGGCCGTGGAGAGAGAGAGGGGGGCCGTGGGGAGAGAGAGGGGGGCCGTGGGGAGAGAGAGGGGGGCTGGGGGGAAAGAGAGGGGGGCCGGGAGCAGAGAGAGGGGGGCCGGGGGCAGAGAGAGGGGGGCCGAGGGCAGAGAGAGGGGGGCCGGGGGAAGAGAGAGGGGGGCCGGGGGCAGAGAGAGGAGGGCCGGGGGGAGAGAGAGGAGGGCCGGGGGGATAGAGAGGGGGGCCGGGGGGAGAGCGAGGGGGGCCGGGGGGAGAGAGAGGGGGGCCGGGGGCAGAGAGAGGGGGGCCGGGGGCAGAGAGAGGGGGGCCGAGGGCAGAGAGAGTGGGGCCGGGGGCAGAGAGAGGGGGGCCGGGGGCAGAGAGAGGGGGGCCGGCGGGAGAGAGAGGGGGGCCGGGGGGAGAGAGAGGGGGGCCGGGGGAGAGAGAGGGGGGCCGTGGGGAGAGAGAGGGGGGCCGTGGGGAGAGAGAGGGGAGCCGGGGGGAGAGAGAGGGGGGCCGGCGGGAGAGAGAGGGGGGCCGTGGGGAGAAAGAGGGGGGCCGGGGGGAGAGAGAGGGGGGCCGGGGGGAAAGAGAGGGGGCCGTGTGGAGAGAGAGGGGGGCCGTGGGGAGAGAGAGGGGGGCCTTGGGGAGAGAGAGGGGGCCGTGGGGAGAGAGAAAAGGGCCGTGTGGAGAGAGAGGGGGCCGTGTGAAGAGAGAGGGCGCCGGGGGGAGAGAGAGGGGGGCCGGGGGCAGAGAGCAGCAGGCCTGGGGGAGAGAGAGGGGGCCGGGGGGATAGAGAGGGGGGCCGGGGGCAGAGAGAGGGGGGCCGGGGGGATCGAGAGGGGGGCCGGTGGGAGAGAGAGGGGGGCCATGGGGAGAGAGAAGGGGGCCGTGGAGAGAGAGAGGGGGGCCGTGGGGAGAGAGAGGGGGGCCGTGGGGAGAGCGAGGGGGGCCGGGGGGAGAAAGAGGGGGGCCGGGAGCAGAGAGAGGGGGGCCGGGGGCAGAGAGAGGGGGGCCGAGGGCAGAGAGAGGGGGGCCGAGGGAAGAGAGAGGGGGGCCGGGGGCAGAGAGAGGGGGGCCGGGGGGAGAGAGAGGGGGCCGGGGGGATAGAGAGGAGGGCCGGGGGCAGAGAGAGGGGGGCCGGGGGGGATCGAGAGGGGGGCCGGTGGGAGAGAGAGGGGGGCCATGGGGAGAGAGAAGTGGGCCGTGGAGAGAGAGAGGGGGGCCGTGGGGAGAGAGAGGGGGGCCGTGGGGAGAGAGAGGGGGGCCGGGGGAATAGAGAGGGGGGCCGGGGGCAGAGAGAGGGAGGCCGGGGGGAGAGAGAGGAGGGCTGGGAGGAGAGAGAGGGGGGCCGTGGGGAGAGAGAGGGGGGCCGGGGGGAGAGAGAGGGGGGCCGTGGGGAGAGAGAGGGGGGCCGTGGGGAGAAAGAGGGCAGCCGGGGGGAGAGAGAGGGGGGTCGGCGGGCGAGAGAGAGGGGCCGTGGGGAGAAAGAGGGGGGCCTGGGGGAGAGAGAGGGGGGCCGGGGGGAAAGAGAGGGGGGCCGTGGGGAGAGAGAGGGGGGCCGTGGGGAGAGAGAGGGGGGCCGTGGGGAGAGAGAGGGGGGCCGTGGGGAGAGAGAAAGGGGCCGTGTGGAGAGAGAGGGGGGCCGTGTAAAAAAAGAGGGGGGCCGGGGGGAGAGAGAGGAGGGCCGGGGGCAGAGAGAGGGGGGCCGGGGGGAGAGAGAGGGGGGCCAGGGGGATAGAGAGGGGGGCCGGGGGCAGAGAGAGGGGGGCCGGGGGGAGAGAGAGGAGGGCCGGGGGGATAGAGAGGGGGGCCGGGGGGAGAGCGAGGGGGGCCGGGGGGAGAGAGAGGGGGGCCGGGGGCAGAGAGAGGGGGGCCGGGGGCAGAGAGAGGGGGGCCGAGGGCAGAGAGAGTGGGGCCGGGGGCAGAGAGAGGGGGGCCGGGGGCAGAGAGAGGGGGGCCGGGGGGAGAGAGAGGGGGGCCGGGGGGAGAGAGAGGGGGGCCGGGGGAGAGAGAGGGGGGCCGTGGGGAGAGAGAGGGGGGCCGTGGGGAGAGAGAGGGGAGCCGGGGGGAGAGAGAGGGGGGCCGGCGGGAGAGAGAGGGGGGCCGTAGGGAGAAAGAGGGGGGCCGGGGGGAGAGAGAGGGGGGCCGGGGGGAAAGAGAGGGGGCCGTGTGGAGAGAGAGGGGGGCCGTGGGGAGAGAGAGGGGGGCCTTGGGGAGAGAGAGGGGGCCGTGGGGAGAGAGAAAAGGGCCGTGTGGAGAGAGAGGGGGCCGTGTGAAGAGAGAGGGCGGCCGGGGGGAGAGAGAGGGGGGGCGGGGGCAGAGAGCAGCAGGCCTGGGGGAGAGAGAGGGGGCCGGGGGGATAGAGAGGGGGGCCGGGGGCAGAGAGAGGGGGGCCGGGGGGATCGAGAGGGGGGCCGGTGGGAGAGAGAGGGGGGCCATGGGGAGAGAGAAGGGGGCCGTGCAGAGAGAGAGGGGGGCCGTGGGGAGAGAGAGGGGGGCCGTGGGGAGAGCGAGGGGGGCCGGGGGGAGAAAGAGGGGGGCCGGGAGCAGAGAGAGGGGGGCCGGGGGCAGAGAGACGGGGGCCGAGGGCAGAGAGAGGGGGGCCGGGGGAAGAGAGAGGGGGGCCGGGGGCAGAGAGAGGGGGGCCGGGGGGAGAGAGAGGAGGGCTGGGGGGAGAGAGAGGTGGGCCGGGGGGAGAGAGAGGGGGGCCGGGGGAAGAGAGAGGGGGGCCATGGGGAGAGAGAGGGGGGCCGTGGGGAGAGAGAGGGGAGCCGGGGGGAGAGAGAGGGGGGCCAGCGGGCGAGAGAGGGGGACCGTGGGGAGAAAGAGGGGGGCCGGGGGGAGAGAGAGGGGGGCCGGGGGGAAAGACAGGGGGGCCGTGGGGAGAGAGAGGGGGGCCGTGGGGAGAGAGAGGGGGCCGTGGGTAGAGAGAGGGGGGCCGTGGGGAGAGAGAAAGGGGCCGTGTGGAGAGAGAGGGGGGCCGTGTAAAAAAGAGGGGGGCCGGGGGGAGAGAGAAGGGGGCCGGGGGCAGAGAGAGGGGGGGCCGGGGGGAGAGAGAGGGGGGCGGGGGGATAGAGAGGGGGGCCGGGGGCAAAGAGAGGGGGGCCGGGGGGAGAGAGAGGGGGGCCGGGGGGAGAGAGAGGGGGGCCGGGGGGAGAGAGAGGGGGGCCGGTGGGAGAGAGAGGGGAGCCGTGGGGAGAGAGAAGGGGGCCGTGGAGAGAGAGAGGGGGGCCGTGGGGAGAGAGAGGGGGGCCGTGGGGAGAGAGAGGGGGGCCGTGAGGAGAGAGAGGGGGGCCGGGGGGAGAGAGAGGGGGGCCGGGGGCAGAGAGAGGGGGGCCGGGGGCAGAGAGAGGGGGGCCGGGGGCAGAGAGAGGGGGGCCGGGGGCAGAGAGAGGGGGGCCGGGGGGAGAGAGAGGGGGGCCGGGGGGAGAGAGAGGGGGTCCGGGGGTAGAGAGAGGGGGGCCGTGGGGAGAGAGAGGGGGGCCGTGGGGAGAGAGGGGAGCCGGGGGAAGAGAGAGGGGGGCCGGCGGGAGAGAGAGGGGGGCCGTGGGGAGAAAGAGAGGGGGCAGGGGGGAGAGAGAAGGGGGCCGGGGGGAAAGAGAGGGATGCCGTGGGGAGAGAGAGGGGGGCCGTGGGGAGAGAGAGGGGGGCCGTGGGGAGAGAGAGGGGGGCCTTGGGGAGAGAGAGGGGGGCCGTGGGGAGAGAGAAAAGGGCCGTGTGGAGAGAGAGGGGGGCCGTGTGAAGAGAGAGGGGGGCCGGGGGGAGAGAGAGGGGGGCCGGGGGCAGAGAGCGGGAGGCCGGGGGGAGAGAGAGGGGGCCGGGGGGATAGAGAGGGGGGCCGGGGGCAGAGAGAGGGGGGCCGGGGGGGATCGAGAGGGGGGCCGGTGGGAGAGAGAGGGGGGCCATGGGGAGAGAGAAGTGGGCCGTGGAGAGAGAGAGGGGGGCCGTGGGGAGAGAGAGGGGGGCCGTGGGGAGAGAGAGGGGGGCCGGGGGGAGAGAGAGGGGGCCCGGGAGCAGAGAGAGGGGGGCCGGGGGCAGAGAGAGGGGGGCCGAGGGCAGAGAGAGGGGGGCCGGGGGAATAGAGAGGGGGGCCGGGGACAGAGAGAGAGAGGCCGGGGGGAGAGAGAGGAGGGCTGGGGGGAGAGAGAGGGGGGCCGGGGGGAGAGAGAGGGGGGCCGGGGGGAGAGAGAGGGGGGCCGTGGGGAGAGAGAGGGGGGCCGTGGGGAGAAAGAGGGCAGCCGGGGGGAGAGCGAGGGGGGCCGGCGGGCGAGAGAGAGGGGCCGTGGGGAGAAAGAGGGGGGCCTGGGGGAGAGAGAGGGGGGCCGGGGGGAAAGAGAGGGGGGCCGTGGGGAGAGAGAGGGGGGCCGTGGGGAGAGAGAGGGGGGCCGTGGGGAGAGAGAGGGGGGCCGTGGGGAGAGAGAAAGGGGCCGTGTGGAGAGAGAGGGTGGCCGTGTAAAAAAAGAGGGGGGCTGGGGGGAGAGAGAGGAGGGCCGGGGGCAGAGAGAGGGGGGCCGGGGGGAGAGAGAGAGGGGCCGGGGGGATAGAGAGGGGGGCCGGGGGCAGAGAGAGGGGGGCCGGGGGGAGAGAGAGGGGGGCCGGGGGGAGAGAGAGGGGGGCCGGGGGGAGAGAGAGGGGGGCCGGGGGGAAAGAGAGGGAGGCCAGGGCGAGAGAGAGGGGGGCCGGTGGGAGAGAGAGGGGGGCCGTGGGGAGAGAGAAGGGGGCCGTGGAGAGAGAGAGGGGGGCCGTGGGGAGAGAGAGGGGGCCGTGGGGAGAGAGAGGGGGGCCGGGGGCAGAGAGAGGGGGGCCGGGGGCAGAGAGAGGGGGGCCGGGGAGAGAGAGAGGGGGGCCGGGGGGAGAGAGAGGGGGGCTGGGGGGAGAGAGAGGGGGTCCGGGGGTAGAGAGAGGGGGGGCCGTGGGGAGAGAGAGGGGGGCCGTGGGGAGAGAGGGGAGCCGGGGGTAGAGAGAGGGGAGCCGGCGGGAGAGAGAGGGGGGCCGTGGGGAGAAAGAGAGGGGGCAGGGGGGAGAGAGAAGGGGGCCAGGGGGAAAGAGAGGGGGCCGTGGGGAGAGAGAGGGGGGCCGTGGGGAGAGAGAGGGGGGCCGTGGGGAGAGAGAGGGGGACCGGGGGGAGAGAGAGAGGGCCGGGGGGAGAGAGAGGGGGGCCGGGGGGAGAGAGAGGGGGGCCGGGGGGAGAGAGAGGGGGGCCGGCGGGAGAGAGAGGGGGGCCGGGGGGAGAGAGAGGGGGCCCGGGGGGAGAGAGAGAGGGGCCGGGGGCAGAGAGAGGGGGGAGAGAGAGGGGGGCAGGGGGGAGAGAGAGGGGGGCCGGGGAGAGAGAGAGGGGGCCGTGGGGAGAGAGAGGGGGGCCGTGGGGAGAGAGAGGGGGCCGTGGGGAGAGAGAGGGAGGCCGTGGGGAGAGAGAGGGGGGCCGGGGGGAGAGAGAGGCGGGCCGGGGGGAGAGAGAGGGGGGAGGTGGGAAAGAGAGGGGGGCCGGGGAGAGAGAGAGGGGGGCCGGGGGGAGAGAGAGAGGGGGCCGGTGGGAGAGAGAGGGGGGCCGGGGGGAGAGAGAGGGGGGCCGGGGGCAGAGAGAGGGGGGCCGGGGGGACAGAGTGGCGGGCCAGAGGGAGAGAGAGGGTGGCCGGGGGGAGAGAGAGGGGGGCCGGGGGGGATAGAGAGGGGGGCCGGGGGCAGAGAGAGGGGGGCCGGGGGGAGAGAGAGGGGGCCGGGGGAGAGAGAGGGGAGCCGGGGGGAGAGAGAGGCGGGCCGGGGGGAGAGAGAGGGGGGCCGGGGGGAGAGAGAGGGGGGCCGGGGTGATAGAGAGGGGGGCCGGGGGCAGAGAGAGGGGGGCCGGGGGGAGAGAGAGGGGGGCCGGGGGGAGAGAGAGGGGGGCCGGGGGGAGAGAGAGGAGGGCCAGGGGGAGTGAGAGGGGGGCCGGCGGGAGAGAGAGGGGGGCCGGGGGGAGAGAGAGGGGGGCCGGCGGGAGAGAGAGGGGGGCCGGGGGGAGAGAGAGGGGGGCCGGGGGGAGAGAGAGGCGGGCCGGGGGGAGAGAGAGGGGGGCCGGGGGGAGAGAGAGGGGGGCCGGGGGGAGAGAGAGGGGGGCCTGGGGGAGAGAGAGGGGGGCCGGGGGCAGAGAGAGGGGGGCCGGGGGGACAGAGAGGCGGGCCGGGGGGAGAGAGAGGGGGGCCGTGGGGAGAGAGACGGGGGCCGTGGGGAGAGAGAGGGGGGCCGGGGGGAGAGAGAGGGGTGCCGGGGGGAGAGAGAGGGGGGCCGGGGGGAGAGAGAGGGGGGCCGGGGGGAGAGAGAGGGGGGCCGGTGGGAGAGAGAGGGGGGCCGCCGGGAGAGAGAGGGGGGCCGGGGGGAGAGAGAGGGGGGCCGGGGGGAGAGAGAGAGAGGCCGGGGGCAGAGAGAGGGGGCAGAGAGAGGGGGGCAGTGGGGAGAGAGAGGGGGACCGGGGGGAGAGAGAGGGGGGCCGTGGGGAGAGAGAGGGGGGCCGTGGGGAGAGAGAGGGGGGCCGTGGGGAGAGAGACGGGGGCCGGGGGGAGAGAGAGGGGGGCCGGGGGGAGAGAGAGGGGGGCCGGGGGGAGAGAGAGGGGGGCCGGGGGGAGAGAGAGGGGGGCCGGGGGGAGAGAGAGGGGGGCCGGGGGGACAGAGAGGCGGGCCGGGGGGAGAGAGAGGGGGGCCGTGGGGAGAGAGATGGGGGCCGGGGGGAGAGAGAGGGGGGCCGGGGGGAGAGAGAGGGGGGCTGGGGGGAGAGAGAGGGGGGCCGGGGGGAGAGAGAGGGGGGCCGGGGGGAGAGAGAGGGGGGCCGGTGGGAGAGAGAGGGGGGCCGGCGGGAGAGAGAGGGGGGCCGGGGTGAGAGAGAGGGGGGCCGGGGGGAGAGAGAGAGGGGCCGGGGGTAGAGAGAGGGGGCAGAGAGAGGGGGGCAGGGGGGAGAGAGAGGGGGGCCGGGGGGAGAGAGAGGGGGGCCGTGGGGAGAGAGAGGGGGGCCGTGGGGAGAGAGAGGGGGGCCGTGGGGAGAGAGAGGGAGGCCGTGGGGAGAGAGAGGGGGGCCGGGGGGAGAGAGAGGGGGGCCGGGGGGAGAGAGAGGGGGGAGGTGGGAAAGAGAGGGGGGCCGGGGAGAGAGAGAGGGGGGCCGGGGGCAGAGAGAGGGGGGCCGGGGGGACAGAGTGGCGGGCCAGGGGGAGAGAGAGGGGGGCGGGGGGAGAGAGAGGGGGGCCGGGGGGGATAGAGAGGGGGGCCAGGGAAAGAGAGAGGGGGGCCGGGGGGAGAGAGAGGGGGGCCGGGGGGAGAGAGAGGGGGGCCGGGGGGAGAGAGAGGCGGGCCGGGGGGAGAGAGAGGGGGGCCGGGGGGAGAGAGAGGGGGGCCGGGGTGATAGAGAGGTGGGCCAGGGGCAGAGAGAGGGGGGCCGGGGGGAGAGAGAGGGGGGCCGGGGGGAGAGAGAGGGGGGCCGGGGGGAGAGAGAGGAGGGCCAGGGGGAGTGAGAGGGGGGCCGGCGGGAGAGAGAGGGGGGGGCGGGGGGAGAGAGAGGGGGGCCGGCGGGAGAGAGAGGGGGGCCGGGGGGAGAGAGAGGGGGCCCGGGGGGAGAGAGAGGCGGGCCGGGGGGAGAGAGAGGGGGGCCGGGGGGAGAGAGAGGGGGGCCGGGGGGAGAGAGAGGGGGGCCGGGGGGAGAGAGAGGGGGGCCGGGGGGGATAGAGAGGGGGGCCGGGGGCAGAGAGAGGGGGGCCGGGGGGAGAGAGAGGGGGCCGGGGGAGAGAGAGGGGAGCCGGGGGGAGAGAGAGGCGGGCCGGGGGGAGAGAGAGGGGGGCCGGGGGGAGAGAGAGGGGGGCCGGGGTGATAGAGAGGGGGGCCGGGGGCAGAGAGAGGGGGGCCGGGGGGAGAGAGAGGGGGGCCGGGGGGAGAGAGAGGGGGGCCGGGGGGAGAGAGAGGAGGGCCAGGGGGAGTGAGAGGGGGGCCGGCGGGAGAGAGAGGGGGGCCGGGGGGAGAGAGAGGGGGGCCGGCGGGAGAGAGAGGGGGGCCGGGGGGAGAGAGAGGGGGGCCGGGGGGAGAGAGAGGCGGGCCGGGGGGAGAGAGAGGGGGGCCGGGGGGAGAGAGAGGGGGGCCGGGGGGAGAGAGAGGGGGGCCTGGGGGAGAGAGAGGGGGGCCGGGGGCAGAGAGAGGGGGGCCGGGGGGACAGAGAGGCGGGCCGGGGGGAGAGAGAGGGGGGCCGTGGGGAGAGAGACGGGGGCCGTGGGGAGAGAGAGGGGGGCCGGGGGGACAGAGTGGCGGGCCAGAGGGAGAGAGAGGGTGGCCGGGGGGAGAGAGAGGGGGGCCGGGGGGGATAGAGAGGGGGGCCGGGGGCAGAGAGAGGGGGGCCGGGGGGAGAGAGAGGGGGCCGGGGGAGAGAGAGGGGAGCCGGGGGGAGAGAGAGGCGGGCCGGGGGGAGAGAGAGGGGGGCCGGGGGGAGAGAGAGGGGGGCCGGGGTGATAGAGAGGGGGGCCGGGGGCAGAGAGAGGGGGGCCGGGGGGAGAGAGAGGGGGGCCGGGGGGAGAGAGAGGGGGGCCGGGGGGAGAGAGAGGAGGGCCAGGGGGAGTGAGAGGGGGGCCGGCGGGAGAGAGAGGGGGGCCGGGGGGAGAGAGAGGGGGGCCGGCGGGAGAGAGAGGGGGGCCGGGGGGAGAGAGAGGGGGGCCGGGGGGAGAGAGAGGCGGGCCGGGGGGAGAGAGAGGGGGGCCGGGGGGAGAGAGAGGGGGGCCGGGGGGAGAGAGAGGGGGGCCTGGGGGAGAGAGAGGGGGGCCGGGGGCAGAGAGAGGGGGGCCGGGGGGACAGAGAGGTGGGCCGGGGGGAGAGAGAGGGGGGCCGTGGGGAGAGAGACGGGGGCCGTGGGGAGAGAGAGGGGGGCCGGGGGGGAGAGAGAGGGGTGCCGGGGGGAGAGAGAGGGGGGCCGGGGGGAGAGAGAGGGGGGCCGGGGGGAGAGAGAGGGGGGCCGGTGGGAGAGAGAGGGGGGCCGCCGGGAGAGAGAGGGGGGCCGGGGGGAGAGAGAGGGGGGCCGGGGGGAGAGAGAGAGAGGCCGGGGGCAGAGAGAGGGGGCAGAGAGAGGGGGGCAGTGGGGAGAGAGAGGGGGACCGGGGGGAGAGAGAGGGGGGCCGTGGGGAGAGAGAGGGGGGCCGTGGGGAGAGAGAGGGGGGCCGTGGGGAGAGAGACGGGGGCCGGGGGGAGAGAGAGGGGGGCCGGGGGGAGAGAGAGGGGGGCCGGGGGGAGAGAGAGGGGGGCCGGGGGGAGAGAGAGGGGGGCCGGGGGGAGAGAGAGGGGGGCCGGGGGGACAGAGAGGCGGGCCGGGGGGAGAGAGAGGGGGGCCGTGGGGAGAGAGATGGGGGCCGGGGGGAGAGAGAGGGGGGTCGTGGGGAGAGAGAGGGGGGCTGGGGGGAGAGAGAGGGGGGCCGGGGGGAGAGAGAGGGGGGCCGGGGGGAGAGAGAGGGGGGCCGGTGGGAGAGAGAGGGGGGCCGGCGGGAGAGAGAGGGGGGCCGGGGTGAGAGAGAGGGGGGCCGGGGGGAGAGAGAGAGGGGCCGGGGGTAGAGAGAGGGGGCAGAGAAAGGGGGGCAGGGGGGAGAGAGAGGGGGGCCGGGGGGAGAGAGAGGGGGGCCGTGGGGAGAGAGAGGGGGGCCGTGGGGAGAGAGAGGGGGGCCGTGGGGAGAGAGAGGGAGGCCGTGGGGAGAGAGAGGGGGGCCGGGGGGAGAGAGAGGGGGGCCGGGGGGAGAGAGAGGGGGGAGGTGGGAAAGAGAGGGGGGCCGGGGAGAGAGAGAGGGGGGCCGGGGGCAGAGAGAGGGGGGCCGGGGGGACAGAGTGGCGGGCCAGGGGGAGAGAGAGGGGGGCGGGGGGAGAGAGAGGGGGGCCGGGGGGGATAGAGAGGGGGGCCAGGGAAAGAGAGAGGGGGGCCGGGGGGAGAGAGAGGGGGGCCGGGGGGAGAGAGAGGGGGGCCGGGGGGAGAGAGAGGCGGGCCGGGGGGAGAGAGAGGGGGGCCGGGGGGAGAGAGAGGGGGGCCGGGGTGATAGAGAGGTGGGCCAGGGGCAGAGAGAGGGGGGCCGGGGGGAGAGAGAGGGGGGCCGGGGGGAGAGAGAGGGGGGCCGGGGGGAGAGAGAGGAGGGCCAGGGGGAGTGAGAGGGGGGCCGGCGGGAGAGAGAGGGGGGGGCGGGGGGAGAGAGAGGGGGGCCGGCGGGAGAGAGAGGGGGGCCGGGGGGAGAGAGAGGGGGCCCGGGGGGAGAGAGAGGCGGGCCGGGGGGAGAGAGAGGGGGGCCGGGGGGAGAGAGAGGGGGGCCGGGGGGAGAGAGAGGGGGGCCGGGGGGAGAGAGAGGGGGGCCGTGGGAAAGAGAGGGGGGCCGGGTTGAGAGAGAGGGGGGCCGGGGGGAGAGAGAGGGGGGCCGGGGGGAGAGAGAGGGGGGCCGGGGGCAGAGAGAGGGGGGCCGGGGGGACAGAGAGGCGGGCCGGGGGGAGAGAGAGGGGGGCTGGGGGGAGAGAGAGGGGGGCCGGGGGGGATAGAGAGGGGGGCCGGGGGCAGAGAGAGGGGGGCCGGGGCGAGAGAGAGGGGGGCCGGGGGAAGAGAGAGGCGGGCCGGGGGGAGAGAGAGGGGGGGGCCGGGGGGAGAGAGAGGGGGGCCGGGGGGATAGAGAGGGGTGCCGGGGGCAGAGAGAGGGGGGCCGGGGGGAGAGAGAGGGGGGCCGGGGGGAGAGAGAGGGGGGCCGGGGGGAGAGACAGGAGGGCCGGGGGGAGTTAGAGGGGGGCCGGCGGGAGAGAGAGGGGGGCCGGCGGGAGAGAGAGGGGGGCCGGGGGGAGAGAGAGGGGGGCCGGGGGGAGAGAGAGGCGGGCCGGGGGGAGAGAGAGGGGGGCCGGGGGGAGAGAGAGGGGGGCCGGGGGGAGAGAGAGGGGGTTTGGCGGGAGAGAGAGGGGGGCCGGGGGGAGAGAGAGGGGGCCAGGGGGAGAGAGAGGGGGGGGCGGGGGCAGAGAGAGGGGGGCCGGGGGCAGAGAGAGGGGGGCCGGGGGGAGAGAGAAGGGGGCCGGGGGGAGAGAGAGGGAGGACGGGGGGAGAGAGAGGGGGGCCGGGGGGAAAGAGAGGGGGGCCGTGGGGAGAGAGAGGGGGGCCGTGGGGAGAGAGAGGGGGGCCGTGGGGAGAGAGAGGGGGGCCGTGGGGAGAGAGAAAGGGGCCGTGTGGAGAGAGAGGGTGGCCGTGTAAAAAAAGAGGGGGGCTGGGGGGAGAGAGAGGAGGGCCGGGGGCAGAGAGAGGGGGGCCGGGGGGAGAGAGAGGGGGGCCGGGGGGATAGAGAGGGGGGCCGGGGGCAGAGAGAGGGGGGCCGGGGGGAGAGAGAGGGGGGCCGGGGGGAGAGAGAGGGGGGGCGGGGGAGAGAGAGGGGGGCCGGGGGGAGAGAGAGGGAGGCCAGGGTGAGAGAGAGGGGGGCCGGTGGGAGAGAGAGGGGGGCCGTGGGGAGAGAGAAGGGGGCCGTGGAGAGAGAGAGGGGGGCCGTGGGGAGAGAGAGGGGGGCCGTGGGGGAGAGAGAGGGGGGCCGCGGGCAGAGAGAGGGGGGCCGGGGGCAGAGAGAGGGGGGCCGGGGGCAGAGAGAGGGGGGCCGGGGAGAGAGAGAGGGGGGCCGGGGGGAGAGAGAGGGGGGCTGGGGGGAGAGAGAGGGGGTCCGGGGGTAGAGAGAGGGGGGCCGTGGGGAGAGAGAGGGGGGCCGTGGGGAGAGAGGGGAGCCGGGGGTAGAGAGAGGGGGGCCGGCGGGAGAGACAGGGGGGCCGTGGGGAGAAAGAGAGGGGGCAGGAAGAAGAGAGAAGGGGGCCGGGGGGAAAGAGAGGGGGGCCGTGGGGAGAGAGAGGGGGGCCGTGGGGAGAGAGAGGGGGGCCGTGGGGAGAGAGAGGGGGACCGGGGGGAGAGAGAGAGGGGCCGGGGGGAGAGAGAGGGGGGCCGGGGGGAGAGAGAGGAGGGCCGGGGGGGAGAGAGAGGGGGGCCGGCGGGAGAGAGAGGGGGGCCGGGGGGAGAGAGAGTGGGCCCGGGGGGAGAGAGAGAGGGGCCGGGGGCAGAGAGAGGGGGGAGAGAGAGGGGGGCAGGGGGGAGAGAGAGGGGGGCCGGGGAGAGAGAGAGGGGGGCCGTGGGGAGAGAGAGGGGGGCCGTGGGGAGAGAGAGGGGGGCCGTGGGGAGAGAGAGGGAGGCCGTGGGGAGAGAGAGGGGGGCCGGGGGGAGAGAGAGGGGGGCCGGGGGGAGAGAGAGGGGGGAGGTGGGAAAGAGAGGGGGGCCGGGGAGAGAGAGAGGGGGGCCGGGGGGAGAGAGAGAGGGGGGCCGGTGGGAGAGAGAGGGGGGCCGGGGGGAGAGAGAGGGGGGCCGGGGGCAGAGAGAGGGGGGCCGGGGGAACAGAGTGGCGGGCCAGAGGGAGAGAGAGGGTGGCCGGGGGGAGAGAGAGGGGGGCCGGGGGGGATAGAGAGGGGGGCCGGGGGCAGAGAGAGGGGGGCCGGGGGGAGAGAGAGGGGGCCGGGGGAGAGAGAGGGGAGCCGGGGGGAGAGAGAGGCGGGCCGGGGGGAGAGAGAGGGGGGCCGGGGGGAGAGAGAGGGGGGCCGGGGTGATAGAGAGGGGGGCCGGGGGCAGAGAGAGGGGGGCCGGGGGGAGAGAGAGGGGGGCCGGGGGGAGAGAGAGGGGGGCCGGGGGGAGAGAGAGGAGGGCCAGGGGGAGTGAGAGGGGGGCGGCGGGAGAGAGAGGGGGGCCGGGGGGCGAGAGAGGGGGGCCGGCGGGAGAGAGAGGGGGGCCGGGGGGAGAGAGAGGGGGGCCGGGGGGAGAGAGAGGCGGGCCGGGGGGAGAGAGAGGGGGGCCGGGGGGAGAGAGAGGGGGGGCCGGGGGGAGAGAGAGGGGGGCCGGGGGAGAGAGAGGGGGGCCGGGGGCAGAGAGAGGGGGGCCGGGGGGACAGAGAGGCGGGCCGGGGGGAGAGAGAGGGGGGCCGTGGGGAGAGAGACGGGGGCCGTGGGGAGAGAGAGGGGGGCCGGGGGGAGAGAGAGGGGCGCCGGGGGGAGAGAGAGGGGGGCCGGGGGGAGAGAGAGGGGGGCCGGGGGGAGAGAGAGGGGGGCCGGTGGGAGAGAGAGGGGGGCCGGCGGGAGAGAGAGGGGGGCCGGGGGGAGAGAGAGGGGGGCCGGGGGGAGAGAGAGAGGGGCCGGGGGCAGAGAGAGGGGGCAGAGAGAGGGGGGCAATGGGGAGAGAGAGGGGGGCCGGGGGGAGAGAGAGGGGGGCCGTGGGGAGAGAGAGGGGGGCCGTGGGGAGAGAGAGGGGGGGCCGTGGGGAGAGAGACGGGGGCCGGGGGGAGAGAGAGGGGGGCCGGGGGGAGAGAGAGGGGGGCCGGGGGGAGAGAGAGGGGGGCCGGGGGGAGAGAGAGGGGGGCCGGGGGGAGAGAGAGGGGGGCCGGGGGGACAGAGAGGCGGGCCGGGGGGAGAGAGAGGGGGGCCGTGGGGAGAGAGATGGGGGCCGGGGGGAGAGAGAGGGGGGCCGGGGGGAGAGAGAGGGGGGCTGGGGGCAGAGAGAGGGGGGCCGGGGGGAGAGAGAGGGGGGCCGGGGGGAGAGAGAGGGGGGCCGGTGGGAGAGAGAGGGGGGCCGGCGGGAGAGAGAGGGGGGCCGGGGTGAGAGAGAGGGGGGCCGGGGGGAGAGAGAGAGGGGCCGGGGGTAGAGAGAGGGGGCAGAGAGAGGGGGGCAGGGGGGAGAGAGAGGGGGGCCGGGGGGAGAGAGAGGGGGGCCGTGGGGAGAGAGAGGGGGGCCGTGGGGAGAGAGAGGGGGGCCGTGGGGAGAGAGAGGGAGGCCGTGGGGAGAGAGAGGGGGGCCGGGGGGAGAGAGAGGGGGGCCGGGGGGAGAGAGAGGGGGGAGGTGGGAAAGAGAGGGGGGCCGGGGAGAGAGAGAGGGGGGCCGGGGGCAGAGAGAGGGGGGCCGGGGGGACAGAGTGGCGGGCCAGGGGGAGAGAGAGGGGGGCCGGGGGGAGAGAGAGGGGGGCCGGGGGGGATAGAGAGGGGGGCCGGGGAAAGAGAGAGGGGGGCCGGGGGGAGAGAGAGGGGGGCCGGGGGGAGAGAGAGGGGGGCCGGGGGGAGAGAGAGGTGGGCCGGGGGGAGAGAGAGGGGGTCCGGGGGGAGAGAGAGGGGGGCCGGGGTGATAGAGAGGTGGGCCAGGGGCAGAGAGAGGGGGGCCGGGGGGAGAGAGAGGGGGGCCGGGGGGAGAGAGAGGGGGGCCGGGGGGAGAGAGAGGAGGGCCAGGGGGAGTGAGAGGGGGGCCGGCGGGAGAGAGAGGGGGGGCGGGGGGAGAGAGAGGGGGGCCGGCGGGAGAGAGAGGGGGCCGGGGGGAGAGAGAGGGGGCCCGGGGGGAGAGAGAGGGGGCCCGGGGGGAGAGAGAGGGGGCCCGGGGGGAGAGAGAGGCGGGCCGGGGGGAGAGAGAGGGGGGCCGGGGGGAGAGAGAGGGGGGCCGGGGGGAGAGAGAGGGGGGCCGGGGGGAGAGAGAGGGGGGCCGTGGGAAAGAGAGGGGGGCCGGGTTGAGAGAGAGGGGGGCCGGGGGGAGGGAGAGGGGGGCCGGGGGGAGAGAGAGGGGGGCCGGGGGCAGAGAGAGGGGGGCCGGGGGGACAGAGAGGCGGGCCGGGGGGAGAGAGAGGGGGGCTGGGGGGAGAGAGAGGGGGGCCGGGGGGGATAGAGAGGGGGGCCGGGGGCAGAGAGAGGGGGGCCGGGGCGAGAGAGAGGGGGGCCGGGGGAAGAGAGAGGCGGGCCGGGGGGAGAGAGAGGGGGGGCCGGGGGGAGAGAGAGGGGGGCCGGGGGGATAGAGAGGGGTGCCGGGGGCAGAGAGAGGGGGGCCGGGGGGAGAGAGAGGTGGGCCGGGGGGAGAGACAGGAGGGCCGGGGGGAGAGAGAGGGAGTCGGGAGAGAGAGGGGGGCCGGCGGGAGAGAGAGGGGGGCCGGCGGGAGAGAGAGGGGGGCCGGGGGGAGAGAGAGGCGGGCCGGGGGGAGAGAGAGGGGGGCCGGGGGGAGAGAGAGGGGGGCCGGGGGGAGAGAGAGGGGGTTTGGCGGGAGAGAGAGGGGGGCCGGGGGAGAGAGAGGGGGGCCGGGGGGAGAGAGAGGGGGGGGCGGGGGCAGAGAGAGGGGGGCCGGGGGCAGAGAGAGGGGGGCCGGGGGGAGAGAGAAGGGGGCCGGGGGGAGAGAGAGGGAGGACGGGGGGAGAGAGAGGGAGGACGGGGGGAGAGAGAGGGGGGCCGGGGGGAGAGAGAGGGGGGCCGGGGCAGAGAGAGGGGGGCCGGGGGGAGAGAGAGGGGGGCCGGGGGGAGAGAGAGGGGGGCCGGGGGAAGAGAGAGGGGGGCCGGGGGCAGAGAGAGGGGGGCCGGGGGCAGAGAGAGGGGGGCGGGGGCAGAGAGAGGGAGGCCCGGGGAAGAGAGAGGGGGGCCACGGGGAGAGAGAGGGGGGCCGGGGGGAGATAGAGGGGGGCCGGGGCGAGAGAGAGGGGGGCCAGGGGGAGAGAGAGGGGGGCCGGGGGGAGAGAAAGGGGGGCCGGGGGGAGAGAGAGGGGGGCCGGGGGGAGAGAGAGGGGGGCCGGGGGGCGAGAGAGGGGGGCTGGGGGGAGAAAGAGGGGGGCCGGGGGGAGAGAGAGGGGGGCGGGGGGCGAGAGAGGGGGGCCGGTGGGTGAGAGAGGGGGGCCGGGGAGGGCGAGAGAGGGGGGCCGGGGTTCGAGAGAGGGGGGCCGGGGGGCGAGAGAGGAGGCCGGGGGGCGAGAGAGGGGGGCCGGTGGTTGAGAGAAGGGGGCCGGGGTGCGAGAGAGGGGGGCCGGGGGGCGAGAGAGGGGGGCCGGGGGGCGAGAGAGGGGGGCCAGGGGGCGAGAGAGGGGGGCCGGGGGGCGAGAGAGGGGGGCCGGGGGGAGAGAGAGGGGGGCCGGGGGGAGAGAGAGGGGGGCCGGGGGGAGAGAGAGGGGGCCGGGGGGAGAGAGAGGGGGGCCGGGGGGAGAGAGAGGGCGGCTGGGGAGAGAGAGAGGGGGGCCGGGGGGAGAGAGAGGGGGGCCGGGGGGAGAGAGAGGGGGGCCGGGGGGAGAGAGAGGGGGGCCGCGGGGAGAGAGAGGGGGGCCGGGGCGAGAGAGAGGGGGGCCGGGGCGAGAGAGAGGGAGGCCGAGGGGAGAGAGAGGGAGGCCGGGGGGAGAGAGAGGGGGGCCGGGGGGAGAGAGACGGGGGCCGGGGGGAGAGAGATGGGGGCCGAGGGGGAGAGAGAGGGGGGCCGGGTGGCGAGAGAGGGGGGCCGGGGGGTGAGAGAGGGTGGCCGGGGGGAGAGAGAGGGGGCCGGGTGGAGAGAGAGGGGGGCCGGGGGGCGAGAGAGGGGGGCCGGGGGGAGAGAGAGGGGGGCCGGGGGCAGAGAGAGGGGGGCCGGGGGAGAGAGAGGGGGGCCGGGGGCAGAGAGAGCGGGGCCGGGGGCAGAGAGAGGGGGGCCGGGGGCAGAGAGAGGGGTGCGGGGGGAGAGAGAGGGGGGCCGGGGGGAGAGAGAGGGGGGCCGGGGGGAGAGAGAGGGGGGCCAGGGGGAGAGAGGGGGGCCGGGGGGAGAAAGAGGGGGCCGGGCGCAGAGAGAGGGGGGTCGGGGGGATAGAGAGGGGGGCCGGGGGGAGAGAGAGGGGGGCCGGGGGCAGAGAGAGGTGGGCCGGGGGCAGAGAGAGGGGGGCCGGGGGCAGAGAGAGGGGGCCGGGGGCAGAGAGAGCGGGGCCGGGGGCAGAGAGAGGGGGGCCGGGGGGAGAGAGAGGGGGGCCGGGGGGAGAGAGAGGGAGGCCGGCGGGAGAGAGAGGGAGGCCGGGGAGAGAGAGAGGGAGGCCGGGGGGAGAGAGAGGGGGGCATCTGGACGCCGCAGCATCCTACGCCAGGATCCTGTTTGTGGACTTCAGCTCTGCCTTCAACACCATCATCCCTGCCCGTCTTCAGGACAAGCTCTTCCAGCTGAACGTGCCCTACTCCACCTGCAGGTGGATCACAGACTTCCTGTCTGACAGGAAGCAGTGCGTTAAGCTGGGAACAGAAGTCTCTGACTCCAGGTCCATCATCACCGGAACTCCTCAGGGCTGCGTCCTTTCCCCACTGCTCTTCTCCCTGTATACCAACAGCTGCACCTCCAATCATCTGTCCGTCAAACTCTTGAAGTTTGTCGGACGACACCACCCTCATTGGGCTGATCTCTGGTGGGGATGAGTCTGACTATAGGTGGGAAGCTGACAACCTGGTGACCTGGTGTAGCCAGAACAACTTAGAGCTAAATGCTCTAAATACAGTTGAGATGGTTGTGGACTTCAGGAAGAATACAGCCCCACTCACCCCCATCACCCTGTTAGACTCCCCAGTCAAAATTGAAGAGTCCTTCCGCTTCCTGGGCACTATTCTCTCCCGGGACCTCAAGTGGGAACTGAACATCAGCTCCCTCACCAAGAGAGCTCCACAGAGGATGTACTTTCTACGGCAGCTGAAGAAATTCAACCTGCCAAAGACAATGATGGTGTAAATCTATACAGCGATCATTGAATCCATCCTCACCTCCTCCATAACCGGCTGGTACGCTGCTGCAACTGCCAAGGACAAGAGCAGACTGCAGCGTATCATCCACACTGCTGAGAAGGTAATTGCCTGCAATCTACCAACCCTCGAGGACCTGCACACGACAAGGACCATGAGGCGAGCGAGGAAGATTGTGGCCGATTCCTCCCACCCTGGACACTCTTTGTTTCAGCTACTCCCCTCCGGCAGAAGGCTTCGGTCCATCAGGACCAAAACCTCACGCCATAAAGACAGTTTCTTCCCATCTGCTGCTGGCCTGTTAACATTTTATCTACATAATGACACCTTGCCGATATTAACTATGCTAACCTATTTGTATTTTTTATTTTAAAATTATATCTTAAACCTATTTTATATTCGATATTTATTAAATTTTATATACTTCAGCCCCTTGGTGTTAGTTAGACTTATAAGCCTTATTATTATAGTATAAGACTTGTTTTAAAACTTATTTAAGATTTTAGATTCCTATATGTTCAATGTATGCACCATCCCGCCAAAGTAAATTCCGTGTCGGTGTAAACTTTCATGGCGAATAAAACCCTTTCTGATTCTGATTCTGAATGGGAAAACGGGTCATTTTCGCGTTGCTACCCCCGACATAGGAATTTGCAGGTGAAAAATTGCACTTTGACAGACACCCAGAGCATGGCCAGGCGGCTCCCCTAACCGTTTTTTTCCGACCGAGCAAAGTCCGCCGAGACCTCCAGTATCCCACGGGGATGTCGGCGTGCTCTTTTAGGACGAAGAATAATTGTCACATGAGTGCGTATGGGTTCTTTTAGGAGCCGCGGTGCCCATGGGTGGCGCCAGGACAAAGCCTTGTCTCGAGGGCTGACTTTCAGTAGATCGCAGCGAGAAAGCTGCTCTGCTACTTACGAAACCCCGAGCCAGAACCAGGTCGTTTACGAATGATTTGCCACACAGCTTCCCCGCGAACGTGCTGTCGAGCGACTGAGGAGAGGGCCACTGAACGCTTGCGGCACCCCCCCCCCCACCCCCTCCCCCCCCCCACCCCCTCCCCCCCCCCCACCCCCTCCCCCCCCCCCACCCCCTCCCCCCCCCCCACCCCCTCCCCCCCCCCCACCCACCCCCTCCCCCCCCCCCACCCCTCCCCCCCCCCCCCACCCCCTCCCCCCCCCCCACCCCCTCCCCCCCCCCCCCACCCCCTCCCCCCCCCCACCCCCCCCCCCCCCCCCCAACCCCCCCATCCCCCCCCCCCACCCCCCCCCACACCCCCCCCCCCCCCCACCTTTAGGTTCCCCACCCCCACCCCCCCCCCCCCCCCCCCCCCTCCCCCCCCCCCCCCCCCCCCACCCCCCCCCCCCCCCACCCCCCCTCCCCCCCCCCCCCCCCCCCCCCCCCCCCCCCCCCCCCCACCCCCCCCCCCCACCCCTCCCCCCCACCCCTCCCCCCCCCCCCCCACCCCCTCCCCCCCCCACCCCCTCCCCCCCCCACCCCCTCCCCCCCCCCACCCCCCTCCCCCCCCCCCCCCACCCCCTCCCCCCCCCCCACCCCTCCCCCCCCCCCACCCCCTCCCCCCCCCCCCCCCCCCCCCCCCCCTCCCCCCCACCCCTCCCCCCCCCCCCCCTCCCCCCCCCCCCCCCACCCCCTCCCCCCCCCCACCCCCTCCCCCCCCCCCCCCCCTCCCCCCCCCCCACCCCCTCCCCCCCCCCACCCCCTCCCCCCCCCCCACCCCCTCCCCCCCCCCCACCCCCTCCCCCCCCCCCTCTCCCCCCCCCCCCCCCACCCCCTCCCCCCCCCCCCCTCCCCCCCCCCCCACAGTACACAAAATCCGTGATTTAGTTCCATCTGTAAAAGATGCTCTTCCAGACATACAGTACCCGGGCGTTTACAAACTAAAGTGCCTCTGTGGTAGTAGCTACATTGGAGAAACCAAAAGACATATCTCGGACCGCATCCGCGAACATAAAGCAGACTTGAAACACGGTAAGACGAACTCCTCTGCCGTGGCAGATCACTGTTACAATTCAGTGGGCTCACATGACATTGACTTCTCCAAGACGGAGGTTCTTTGCAAACCAACTGGCTACCATGAGAGATTCGTTCATGAGGCCATTCACATATACAAGCACAGAGACAATTTCAACCGAGAAGATGGATTCAGGCTTAGTAACCACTGGAAAGATGTGTTAAATCATTTCTGTTCTTAATTAATTGTAATTTTACGATGACCTTCAGACCGCAGCTCTTTCGCCAGCATTGCCTCTTAATACCTCTCACACCACGGTTAATGGTATGGTTTACAACATGGAGTATACTAGGGCTTCGCAGCTGTCTCTCTCCCCCTCCTCTGTTCCGACCATGGACGAACTCGTCCGTCTGAACGGGGCCCGTAGCTATCCGTGGTACGGAAATTTGAGGGCTCTTTGTTCCTCTCACACAGCTTAAAAGCCGTGATCTGAACGTGGCTCTCTCACTCCAGCGCTGTCCTACCAGACAGTCTCGCTCCCTTCACCTGATGAAGGCCGCTTGTGTTGTGGCCGAAACGTCGTGAGAATATTATTGTGTTATTTTATTTTATCAATTTATTATTTTATTCTCATTCTACGTGACTTTACCGAAAGAACCAAAGAAGATGAATCATTGCAGTCACGAAAGCTTTAAATCGAAAAATAAAATAACACAATAATATTCTCACGACGTTTCGGCCACAACACATCGGCCTTCTGATGAGAATATTATTGCGTCATTTTATTTTATCAATTTATTATTTTATTCTCATTCTACGTGACTTTACCGAAAGAACCAAAGAAGATGAATCATTGCAGTCATGAAAGCTTTAAATCGAAATCTGGGACTATTGTTTTTTGTTTTGCTGCCTTGCCCCAAGAATGCATTCAGTGTTGCAAATTTGGACTTCATAATTTGTTTGGTTATGTATTTATGTTTTGTGACTTTCTTACCTTTTCTATATTTTGCACGATTTTCCTTAAGACCAAAACAGGTGAATTTATACACAATGCTTGCTGCCGCCTGATGATGCTAGTTCTGAGCGTTGCTCCTCCAACCTCTGCTGTTGTTAGAGGGTGACGGCCTCCAACTGCCCAATAGACTCACAGTGCACCTACCCTGGCACTGCCCAGTAGCGTCCTTCACGAGCCTGCTCCTCTGCCTCCTCTACAGAGGCCGACCTATGCTGTGTAGCAAACAAAGACAAAGATCCCCGCTGAAGCCTTAACAGCACCATTCCCAGCCGCCTTTGTCTCCTCAGTGGCGAAGCTTACTACAAACCGCACTAGGTACTCATTTAAGGCTAAGTCGACCAAGGGGAGGCCTGGGACCGGTTCAGATAACCATCGCAGGTGTTGACCGTGAACGGGAATCGAACCTGGATTGCCGGGTTTGTATCACAGCACGTTAACCATAGCACTACCGCAACCTGAAATGTGTAGCACCATAGGCTGTAATGTATGAATTGTTTATCCTGACGCAAACATGAGGATATAATCTGTTAGCGGAGATTAGAGTATGTAGTCTTCCATATTCAACGCGCCCCTGTGTTACAACTTGCCCAATAATCTAACGGAGATAGACCCCACATCGAAGTTCTGTGTGGAAGCCACTGTCCCCGCAATATCCCCATGCACCCGCGCAATGCAATAATCCACGAGCTTACATTCCAACGTTCAAAGTCCACTCTATTTGTCCTCCACGTGGATTTCTAGATTTTCTCAACTCATCCCCCATTTCAAGACGAGAGTCTGTGTAATATCGGCAGTTCACCAACACTGATTCAAGGGAGCCCGATGCTGCTGACGAGGCACCATACGTCGTAAGCGGTCAAGACGTTTTGGTGTCTTCATTTATTAAGGAGCATAAACCATGGCTTAAAGCTTTCGTGACTGCAGGAATCCATACTTTTTGGTTATTTCGGTAAAAGTTACGTAGGTATGGCCCGGTGGTTCTTCAGTTCCATTGCTGGATTATTTTTTTCTGTCTGAGAATGACCGATTGTGTTGCAATCGAAACGTCGTGATATATAATTTTTATTTTTTTATTTTTATACCTACGTTCCTTTTCGAAAGAACCAAAGAGTATCTTTTGGTAAAGTCACGCAGAACAAAATTATAAAACAAAAAACTATGACGTTTCGATCGCAACATAAGCAATCGTCATCAGGAGGAAAAAGGAGGGGGAAAGCTGCTGAGGCAGACTTTTTATAGGTTTGAAATGGGTGTAGCCCAAGGGTCATAAACAAAGTGGGCGGGGCTAGTGATGTTAAATGAGAAATTTGCATGTTAATGTAAGATGGGAGGGCGACTTCCACGCCGAGGGCACAGAGGTGGCTATTGTAATGTGAGAGATTAGCATGTTAATGTAAGATTGCAAAGCCGCCGCGATGTCGAGGACGTGAGCGATGGTGGCTGTGTTAGTGTGAGACATTTAACCTATTAATGTAAAATCAGAAAGTCGAAAATAACAACTAACATCGGAAGGTAGGATGGAAACATCACAGCCAGTTATGACTTGAACTGGTTAATAACGTCCTTCAAATGATTGCTCAGTTTGTACCCATATTCTCGGTTGAAATAGTGTCTGTGTCTATATATCTGGATGGCTTCATGAACGAATCTTTGGTGATAGCCGGTGGGTTTGCAAAGTACTTTCGTTTTGGATAAATCAATTTCGTGTGAGCTCATCGCATTTAAACAGTGATCAGCCACAGCCGAGGTATTGGTCCTACCATGTTTCAGATCTGCCTTATGTTCCCGAACACGGTCCGAGACATGTCGCTTAGTTTCCCCAATGTAACTACTGCCACAGACACAGCTTAGTTTGTAGACGCCGGGGTATTGCATGTCAGAGATCACATCCTTCGCAGATTATGAATGATTTTGGAAATATTTTTGGTGACCCCTGCTATGTATGGCAAGGTGACGGTATTGATTGGGTCCTCAGATGGTTCTTTCTCAGCGGTTGGGGTGATAGCTTTAAGCATTGTGTAGTCTGAATATCCATTCATCTTGAGAGCTTGGTGTACGTGTTCCAGTTCACTGGCTAGGAGATGATGGTCGGAAATACATCGAGCTCTATGGTGTAGAGTTTTGATGAGGGAATTCTTCTGGGATGGATGGTGGTGGGAGTCAGGTTTTAGGTAGGCATTCATATGGGTGGCTTTCCTGTAGACAGTGTCCCATTGAGTCATCTGGTCTCTTTTCGATTAAAACATCCAAGAATGGTAACTTGCCATCCTTTTCCACCTCCATGGTGAATTTGATGGCTGGGTGTATGGAATTGGTTGAGGAACTGGTTCAGAGCTGGTCGGTCACATGGCCAGATGACGAACGTGTCATCTGCGTACCTCTTCCACAAGGACGGACATACAGTGCATGCCTGTATGGCATCTGTCACAAATTTTTCCGTGAAAACATCAGCTACAACAAAGTTAGAGGTTGACACGATTGTTATCATTCAGAGTAACAGTCCAATTTCCGACAGCCTAAAATCGGTTCTAGCCAAAGGGTTGAATTTTGCAGTCACCCCTAAACACATCCCAGTTGATGATATCATTGCCCAGGTCTAAGGAGACCTTAAGGGTTTGGGACATATTACTGCAGACGTGGCAAGATCGGAAATCGCTGCAATCCTTAAAAACGCTAAGTCACCTACTAGCAACATCGGTAAGGATGAGCACTTTGAGCTTTCTCAATTCAAAAAGATAGAGCACATCGTCATTCTCTCAGCTGGACCTCGGGGCTGTTGCTGGAAGTGGGATCCCCATCGTGCTTCTCAAGTACATCGTCGTCACCATCTCGTCGTCATCACCATCTCCTCGTCGTCGTCTCCATCTTCACCATCATGGGGCGCGGCTAGTCAGACAGCCTACCAACAGTTCTAACTGAGTAGTGGTTGCTGACAATAGACAGACTTAATAATAATAGTGTTCACCCACGTCAGGTGTGTGTCATCCTGAAGGTCCTTTTGAAATAAAATAAGTGCCTCAAAGTCTTACTGTCTCCGAATTGAGTCACTACATTTGGTGCTAGAAACGGAAAGAAAAAAAATATTGATATTGAAAGCAGCGACGTGGAAGAACCCACGTGTAGTGTCCTCAGAGGACGATGATAACAGAAACGTTATCCCCTTAACAGCCCCGGAATCCGGGAACCCGGCCATGTGTCCTGAGGCAGCGGCCGACGAGGGATCACGCGAACTCACCGGGTGCCTCGGACAACTGTTCTCCTCTGCTGCACAGCTGGTCATCCAAATTGGGCTGGCTGCACCCGCCGGAGGATCCGCAGCGCAGGGGCTGCAGGCGGATGGGTCGCCTTCCACCGCCGCGCCCACGCGGGAACCAGTGGTTGTTTCGCCCGCGCACGCGGGTGGCCACCAGCAGCCAGAGCTATACCCCTACATCACCCCTCCCCCATGAAAAAAAAAAACAGCTGTCTCGGCTAACATAATTACTTTAACAGGGGTTAGCGGACATCAGCAACAAGACCCCGTAATTATTTAACCAGAACCGTGAGGGAAGTGCAACAATTCATGACGTCCGCAGGCACGCCGCAGTCACGAGCATTAGGGTGGATCCCAGATCAAACGGAAGCTGCAGTCTGGCTTGCGGTGGTGGCCACCAGCCGGATGACGTCGGAACACAATTGTCATGATGGGAAGGGAGCTGTTCAGCGCAAACGAAGCACTCTTGGAGCGAGTCCTCGACGCCAGTCCCCCACCACGAGCAGGAACTTGCGCGCTGGGAACCACCGGAACATCACAAATGGCCTAAAGGGTGCGGCTCCTCCCTGGGAGAAGAAGATGGCAACTGGGCTTCCATGCACGGTCCTTCACACGGAAGCGCTGCCGGGGGATCCCTGGACTTCAGCTTCTGGGCTCAGTCGCCCCGACTCGTCGGACACATCCGACGCCCGCCGCTCTGGAGATGGAGATGAACTATCTAATAGGGTGGAACATAGGGTTTTAACCGTGACGGGTGCACAAAATAGCGATGGCGACCGACCTGTATATACACAAACTGCGGCCTCTTGACCTTGATCACCTCAACAGGGCCCTGCAACGGCCAGTATAATTTAGGGGACATACCCAGGGACACCTGGGGACAATGCAACGACGCCTTGTCCCCAGTTGTCCATGGGGCCCCGGACTCCCGTTGCCCCACGAGCTTCTCATTTGCATGCTGCCGTTTGGCCGAATTTTCCTGAGACGCCTCCCGCGCCTCCTTCAAACGCCTAAGCATGACCTGCATGGGCATGGGCATGACGGCCCTCTTTTTACCCAAGTCCATGCCCAACTGTGCTTCCATGGGGGGATCACTCTCCCTCCTGTACATGATATTAAACGGGGAGAATCCTGTTAAAGCATGATGGGCCAATCTATATGCAGCCAGGACACCGGGGATGTGCAAATTCCAGTCCAACTGCACCTCATTAACTCTTTGGCACAACATGGACATAAGAGTCCTGTGCAAGCGTTCCACCATCCCATCCGTCTGAGGATGGTAGAGCGAAGTTCTAATTTTTCTTGTACCCAGCGAGTCACACACCTCCCATAACAATTTAGAAGAAAAATTCCACCCCTGATCTGTAATAAGTTGTTCAGGAGCTCCTTTATCCATTACGTAGACGTGCAGAAATTTGTCCGCAATGGATGTGGCCGACTGGTCTGGCAGAGGCCATGCCATCGGCCACCGGGAAAGATATTCCACCCCGACCAGGAGAAATGTTTTCCCCTCTGAGTAGTGGGAATGGCCCGAGAACATCTAATTTGACTAGCTCGTTAATTTGAGACACCGTGATATTTGTGATAGTGGCTTGTGGCGTGTGCAGTCAGTACAACATTTCACCATGTAGTATACATGATCCATCATACCGGGCCAATAGAAGTCACGCTTCAGCATTAGCAAAGTTTTACGGACTCTGAGACAAACACGAACCGCAGATGCTTATAAATGCTCCTGAAACTTTGACTTAAAACGTTCGTGACTGCAGGAATTCATATTCTTGGTTCTTTCGGTAAAATCACGTATATAGAAACAAAAAGAAATAAAAAATAATAATAATAATAATAAAAGAAAGAAAAAAACAATAAAAATAAAAAGTTAAAATTGTAAAATTAAATGTAAATTACAAATTAAAATATGGCTTACTAAAAATCCATGAAGAAGGTATACCCCTTCGTCTCATCGTCTCCACCATTGACTCACGCACCTACAAACTGGCCCGATATCTGTCGGAGACCTTGCATCATTCACTGGCAAGACCACCTCTTCTATTCTTAACTCAGCTCACCTGGTTTCACTGTCCCCAGGTGATTTGCTCGTTAGTTTCAATGTAGTTTCTTTGTTCACCAAAGTTCCTGTGCCCGATACCATTGCAATAATTGAAGATTTGGTCCAACAAGGACTGAATGCTGATGTAACAGCCCTGATGAGACACTGCCTCACCAATACAGTCTTCACTTGGAATGGACCATTCTACAAACAAACTGAAGGCACCCCAATGGGTTCTCCCTCATCTCCGGTTGTGGCCAACATTTGAATGGAAAAATTTTAGACGGACGCCATCCAGGCATCCACTCTACGCCCGTCTTTGTGGAAGACGTACGTGGATGACACGTTTGTCATCTGGCCACATGGCCGACCAGCTCTGAAATAATTCCTCAACCACATCAATTCCATACACCCAGCAAACAAATTCACTATGGAGATAGAAAAAGATGGCATGAGACCAGATGGCTCAATGAGCCACTCTGTCTACACGAAAGTAAACCTGATTCCCACCACCATCCATCCCAGAAAAATGCCCTCATCAAAACGCTACACCATAGAGCTCAATGTATCCCCGACCATGAACACCTGACCAGTGAACTCAAGCACGTACACCAAGCTCTCAAGGCGAATGGATATTCTGACTACACTATCCACAAAGCCATCACCCCAACCGTGAAGGAGCCATCTGAGGATCCAATCAAAACCATCACCTTGCCATACATAGCAGGGGTAACCAAAAATATTTCCAAAATAATGAACAAACACAAGATCCAGATTCGATTTAACACAGTGCATAAAATTTGTGACCTGATCCCATCTGTGAAGGACAAAATTCCTGACATGCAATATCCCGACGTCTACAAACTAAGCTGTATTTGTAGCAGCAGTTACATTGGGGAAACTAAGCAACATGTCTCTGACCGTGTTCTTGAACATAAGGCAGATCTCAAACACGACAGGACCAATACTTCTGTCGTGGCTGATCATTACTTTAATGCAGCTGGCTCACATGAAATTGATTTCTCTAAGACAATGGTACTTTCCAAGCCGACTGACTATCAACAAAGATTCGTTCACGAAGCCATCCATATATACAGACACAGTCACAATTTCAACCGAGACGACGGTTTTAAACCCAGCAATCATTGGAAAGATGTCATCAACCACTTTGGGTCATGACTTGTGTTTTCTTGTCAACCTTTACCGTCAGTAGTGTGGATGTGTGGAGCGAGTTGAAATGCCCCCCCCATCTCTACCCCCTGCTCCCCCCCTATTTCTGACCCCCCCTCCACCATCCTCTCCCCCTATCTCTGCCCCCTTCCTCCCCCCCATTGTCTGCTCCTACATTACCGCTGGCTGACTGGCTACCCCGCCCATGCTGGTTGCGCTGCACAAGCTCCTGCATTAGCGTGTTGCTTGCGCAGCTCTCGTCCCCCGCCCACTCACTTTGGAACCCTTATACATTTGGAGGCTTGCCGCCTCTTTTCTCTCCGCCTGATGAAGAACACTTGTATTGTGATCGAAACGTCTTAGGTTTTTTGTATTTATTCTTTTTAATTTATTTATAATTTTATTTTACTATTTTTATTTTTTATTTTCATTGTGTTTTTTTGCTTTCATAATATTTAATTCATCATTATTTTTATTATTTTTTTAAAAAATGTATTAAAATTTTCTTATTTATATTTTTCTATCTACGTGATTTTACCAAAAGAACCAAGAATATGCTCCTGAAATGTGTCCCCGAATACAATGCCATCGTCCAGGTAAATGAGGCACAAGTCCCATTGAAGACCTGCCAAGACCATTTCCATAAGCTGCTGGAATGTGGCAGAAGCCGATTGCAGCCCCATAGGGAGGCAATTAACTTGGAACAATCCTTGGGGTATATTCTTAGTTTTTTCGGTAAAGTCACATGGTTTTAGGCTTGGATTCTTCATCCAAAGGCAAGTGCCAAAACCCGGACAACAAATCGAGGGTTAAAAAGAACCGTGTACACAACAAAGCATCCAAGGAGTCATCCATCCAAGGGAGTGGATATGCGTCCGCCACAGAAAATGTGTTCTGCTTGCGGAAATCAATGCAAAATCGCAGACTCCCATAAAATGGAAGCCCCCCATGGGCTGATAGAGGGGGAAATAATGTCCGCACCCCGGGATGGTGAAGACGGAGACGACAATGAGGACATGGTGATGACGACGAGATGGCGATGACAATGGTCTTGAACAACCATGACGGGGATTCCACTTCCTGCACCAGCCCCGAGCAATGCAATGGTGTAGTCATAGCAGGATACCACCGCAGTCAGTATGCAATGCTGAAGTCATAGCAGGATACCACTGCAGTCAGTATGCAATGCTGTAGTCATAGCAGGATACCACAACAGTCAGCATGCAATGCTGTAGTCATAGCAGGATACCACTACAGTCAGTATGCAATGCTGTAGTCATAGCAGGATACCACCACAGTCAGCATGCAATGGTGTAGTCATAGCAGGATACCACCACAGTCAGCATGCAATGCTGTAGTCATAGCAGGATACCACCAGTCAGCAAGCAATGCTGTAGTCATAGCACGATACCACCACAGTCAGCATGCAATGCTGTAGTCATAGCAGGATACAACCACAGTCAGCATCACAATGCTGTAGTCATAGCAGGATACGACCAGTCAGCATGCAATGCTGTAGTCATAGCCGGATACCACCACAGTCAGTATGCAATGCTGTAGTCATAGCAGAATACCACCACAGTCAGTATGCAATCCTGTAGTCATAGCAGGATACCACCATAGTCAGCATGCACTGCTATAGTCATAGCAGGATACAACCACAGTCAGCATGCAATGCTGTAGTCATAGCAGAATACCACCACAGTCAGCATGCAATGTTGTAGTCATAGCAGGATACCACCACAGTCAGCAAGCAATGCTGTAGTCATAGCAGGATACCACCACAGTCAGAATGCAATGCTGTAGTCATAGCAGGATACCACCACAGTCAGTATGCAATGCTGTCATCATAGCAGGTCCCACCACAGTCAGTATGCACTGGTGTAATCATAGCAGGTACCACAACAATATGCACTGCTGTAATCATAGCAGGTACCACCAGTCACTATGCACTGATGTAATCATAGCAGGTACCACAGTCAGTATGCACTGCTGTAATCATAGCAGGATACCACCACAGTCAGAATGCAATGCTGTAGTCCTAGCAGGATACCACCACAGTCAGTATGCAATGCTGTCATCATAGCAGGTCCCACCACAGTCAGTATGCACTGGTGTAATCATAGCAGGTACCACAACAATATGCACTGCTGTAATCATAGCAGGTACCACCAGTCAGTATGCACTGCTGTAATCATAGCAGGTACCACAGTCAGTATGCACTGCTGTAATCATAGCAGGATACCACCACCGTCAGCATGCAATACTGTAGTCATAGCAGGAAACCACCAGTCAGCATCCAATGCTGTAGTCATAGCAGGAGACCACCGCAGTCAGTATGCAATGCTGTAGTCATAGCAGGATACCACCACATGTCAGTATGCAATGCTGTAGTCATAGCAGGATACCACCACAGTCAGTATGCAATGCTGTAGTCATAGCAGGACACCACCAGTCAGCATGCAATGCTGTAGTCATAGCAGGATAACACCAGTCAGGATGCAATGCTGTAGTCATAGCAGGATATTACCATAGTCAGCATGCACTGCTATAGTCATAGCAGGATACAACCACAGTCAGCATGCAATGCTGAAGTCATAGCAGGATACAACGGCAGTCAGCATGCAATGCTGTAGTCATAGCAGGATACCACCGCAGTCAGTATGCAATGCTGAAGTCATAGCAGGATACCACCACAGTCAGCATGCAATGCTGTAGTCATAGCAGGATACCACCACAGTCAGCATACAATGCTGTAGTCATAGCAGGATACCACCACAGTCAGCATGTAATGCTGTAGTCAAAGCAGGATACCACCACAGTCAGCATACAATGCTGTAGTCATAGCAGGATACCACCAAAGTCAGCATGCAATGCTTGAGTCATAGCAGGAAATGACCTCAGTCAGCATGCAATGCTGTAGTCATAGCAGGATACCACCACAGTCAACAAGCAATGCTGTAGTCATAGCAGGATACCACCACAGTCAGCATGCAATGCTGTAGTCATTGCAGGATACTACCACAGTCAGCATGCAATGCTGTAGTCATAGCAGGATACCACCACAGTCAGCATGCAATGCTGTAGTCACAGCAGGATACCACCACAGTGAGCATGCACTGCTATAGTCATAGCAGGATACAACCACAGTCAGCATGCAATGCTGTAGTCATAGCAGGATACAACCACAGTCATCATGCAATGCTGCAGTCATAGCAGGATACCACCACAGTCAGTATGCAATGCTGTAGTCATAGCAGGATACCACCACAGTCAGCATGCAATGCTGTAGTCATAGCAGGATACCACCACAGTCAGCATGCAATGCTGTAGTCAAAGCAGGATACAACCACAGTCAGCATGTAATGCTGTAGTCATAGCAGGATACCACCACAGTCAGTATGCAATGCTGTCATCATAGCAGGTCCCACCACAGTCAGTATGCACTGCTGTAATCATAGCAGGTACCACGACAATATGCACTGCTGTAATCATAGCAGGTACCACAACAGCAGTTTCCACTGCTGTAATCATAGCAGGTACCACCAGTCAGTATGCACTGCTGTAATCATAGCAGGTACCACAGTAAGTATGCACTGCTGTAATCATAGCAGCATACCACCACCGTCAGCATGCAATACTGTAGTCATAGCAGGAAACCACCAGTCAGTATGCAATGCTGTAGTCATAGCAGGAGACCACCTCAGTCAGTATGCAATGCTGTAGTCATAGCAGGATACCACCACTGTCAGTATGCAATGCTGTAGTCATAGCAGGATACCACCACAGTCAGTATGCAATGCTGTAGTCATAGCAGGACACCACCAGTCAGCATGCAATGCTGTAGTCAAAGCAGGATACCACCACAGTCAGGATGCAATGCTGTAATCATAGCAGGATACCACCACAGTCAGTATGCAATGCTGTAGTCATAGCAGGATATCACCATAGTCAGCATGCACTGCTATAGTCATTGCAGGATACAACCACAGTCAGCATGCAATGCTGAAGTCAAAGCAGGATACAACGGCAGACAGCATGCAATGCTGTAGTCATAGCAGGATACCACCGCAGTCAGTATGCAATGCTGTAGTCATAGCAGGATACCACTACCGTCAGTATGCAATGCTGTAGTCATAGCAGGATACCACCACAGTCAGCATGCGATGCTGTAGTCATAGCAGGATACCACCACCGTCAGTATGCAATGCTGTAGTCATAGCAGGATACCACCACAGTCAGCATGCAATGCTGTAGTCATAGCAGGATACCACCACAGTCAGCATGTAATGCTGTAGTCATAGCAGGATACCACCACAGTCAGCATACAATGCTGTAGTCATAGCAGGATACCACCACAGTCAGCATGCAATGCTTGAGTCATAGCAGGAAACGACCACAGTCAGCATGCAATGCTGTAGTCATAGCAGGATACCACCACAGTCAGCACGCAATGCTGTAGTCATAGCAGGATACCACCACAGTCAGCATGCAATGCTGTAGTCATAGCAGGATACCACCACAGTCAGTATCACAATGCTGTAGTCATAGCAGGATACCACGATAGTCAGCATGCACTGCTATAGTCATAGCAGGATACCACCACAGTCAGCATGCAATGCTGTAGTCATAGCAGGATACAACTACAGTCAGCATGCAATGCTGTAGTCATAGCAGGATACCACAGCAGTCAGTATGCAATGCTGAAGTTATAGAAGGATACCACTGCAGTCAGTATGCAATGCTGTAGTCATAGCAGGATACCACCACAGTCAGCATGCAATGCTGTAGTCATAGCAGGATACCACCACAGTCAGCATACAATGCTGTAGTCATAGCACAATACCACCACAGTCAGCATGCAATGCTGTAGTCATAGCAGGATACAACCACAGTCAGCATCACAATGCTGTAGTCATAGCAGGATACCACCACAGTCAGTATGCAATGCTGTAGTCATAGCAGGATACCACTACCGTCAGTATGCAATGCTGTAGTCATAGCAGGATACCACCACAGTCAGCATGCGATGCTGTAGTCATAGCAGGATACCACTACCGTCAGTATGCAATGCTGTAGTCATAGCAGGATACCACCACAGTCAGCATGCAATGCTGTAGTCATAGCAGGATACCACCACAGTCAGCATGTAATGCTGTAGTCATAGCAGGATACCACCACAGTCAGCATACAATGCTGTAGTCATAGCAGGATACCACCACAGTCAGCATGCAATGCTTGAGTCATAGCAGGAAACGACCACAGTCAGCATGCAATGCTGTAGTCATAGCAGGATACCACCACAGTCAGCACGCAATGCTGTAGTCATAGCAGGATACCACCACAGTCAGCATGCAATGCTGTAGTCATAGCAGGATACCACCACAGTCAGTATCACAATGCTGTAGTCATAGCAGGATACCACCATAGTCAGCATGCACTGCTATAGTCATAGCAGGATACCACCACAGTCAGCATGCAATGCTGTAGTCATAGCAGGATACAACTACAGTCAGCATGCAATGCTGTAGTCATAGCAGGATACCACAGCAGTCAGTATGCAATGCTGAAGTTATAGAAGGATACCACTGCAGTCAGTATGCAATGCTGTAGTCATAGCAGAATACCACCACAGTCAGCATGCAATGCTGTAGTCATAGCAGGTACCACGACAATATGCAGTGCTGTAATCATAGCAGGTACCACAACAGCAGTTTCCACTGCTGTAATCATAGCAGGTACCACCAGTCAGTATGCACTGCTGTAATCATAGCAGGTACCACAGTAAGTATGCACTGCTGTAATCATAGCAGGATACCACCACCGTCAGCATGCAATACTGTAGTCATAGCAGGAAACCACCAGTCAGCATGCAATGCTGTAGTCATAGCAGGAGACCACCGCAGTCAGTATGCAATGCTGTAGTCATAGCAGGATACCACCACTGTCAGTATGCAATGATGTAGTCATAGCAGGATACCACCACAGTCAGTATGCAATGCTGTAGTCATAGCAGGACACCACCAGTCAGCATGCAATGCTGTAGTCAAAGCAGGATACCACCACAGTCAGGATGCAATGCTGTAATCATAGTAGGATACCACCACAGTCAGTATGCAATGCTGTAGTCATAGCAGGATATCACCATAGTCCCCATGCACTGCTATAGTCATAGCAGGATACAACCACAGTCAGCATGCAATGCTGAAGTCATAGCAGGATACAACGGCAGTCAGCATGCAATGCTGTAGTCATAGCAGGATACCACCGCAGTCAGTATGCAATGCTGTAGTTATAGCAGTATACCACTACCGTCATTATGCAATGCTGTAGTCATAGCAGGATACCACCACAGTCAGCATGCGATGCTGTAGTCATAGCAGGATACCACCACCGGCAGTATGCAATGCTGTAGTCATAGCAGGATACTACCACAGTCAGCATGCAATGCTGTAGTCATAGCAGGATACCACCACAGTCAGCATACAATGCTGTAGTCATAGCAGGATACCACCACAGTCAGCATGCAATGCTTGAGTCATAGCAGGAAACGACCACAGTCAGCATGCAATGCTGTAGTCATAGCAGGATACCACCACAGTCAGCACGCAATGCTGTAGTCATAGCAGGATACCACCACAGTCAGCATGCAATGCTGTAGTCATAGCAGGATATCACCACAGTCAGCATCACAATGCTGTAGTCATAGCAGGATACCACCATAGTCAGCATGCACTGCTATAGTCATAGCAGGTTACCACCACAGTCAGCATGCAATGCTGTAGTCATAGCAGGATACAACTACAGTCAGCATGCAATGCTGTAGTCATAGCAGGATACCACCGCAGTCAGTATGCAATGCTGAAGTTATAGAAGGATACCACTGCAGTCAGTATGCAATGCTGTAGTCATAGCAGGATACCACCACAGTGAGCATGCAATGCTGTAGTCATAGCAGGATACCACCAGTCAGCAAGCAATGCTGTAGTCATAGCACGATACCACCACAGTCAGCATGCAATGCTGTAGTCATAGCAGGATACAACCACAGTCAGCATCACAATGCTGTAGTCATAGCAGGATACCACCAGTCAGCATGCAATGCTGTAGTCATAGCCGGATACCACCACAGTCAGTATGCAATGCTGTAATCATAGCAGAATACCACCACAGTCAGTATGCAAGGCTGTAGTCATAGCAGGATACCACCATAGTCAGCATGCACTCATATAGTCATAGCAGGATACAACCACAGTCAGCATGCAATGCTATAGTCATAGCAGGATACCACCACAGTCAGCATGCAATGTTGTAGTCATAGCAGGATACCACCACAGTCAGCAAGCAATGCTGTAGTCATAGCAGGATACCACCACAGTCAGCATACAATGCTGTAGTCATAGCAGGATACCACCACAGTCAGTATGCAATGCTGTCATCATAGCAGGTCCCACCACAGTCAGTATGCACTGGTGTAATCATAGCAGGTACCACAGTCAGTATGCACTGCTGTAATCATAGCAGGATACCACCACCGTCAGCATGCAATACTGTAGTCATAGCAGGAAACCACCAGTCAGCATCCAATGCTGTAGTCATAGCAGGAGACCACCACAGTCAGTATGCAATGCTGTAGTTATAGCAGGATACCACCACTGTCAGTATGCAATGCTGTAGTCATAGCAGGATACCACCACAGTCAGGATGCAATGCTGTAGTCATAGCAGGACACCACCAGTCAGCATGCAATGCTGTAGTCATAGCAGGATAACACCAGTCAGGATGCAATGCTGTAGTCATAGCAGGATATTACCATAGTCAGCATGCACTGTTATAGTCATAGCAGGATACAACCACAGTCAGCATGCAATGCTGAAGTCATAGCAGGAAACCACCAGTCAGCATGCAATGCTGTAGTCATAGCAGGAGACCACCGCAGTCAGTATGCAATGCTGTAGTCATAGCAGGATACCACCACTGTCAGTATGCAATGATGTAGTCATAGCAGGATACCACCACAGTCAGTATGCAATGCTGTAGTCATAGCAGGACACCACCAGTCAGCATGCAATGCTGTAGTCAAAGCAGGATACCACCACAGTCAGGATGCAATGCTGTAATCATAGTAGGATACCACCACAGTCAGTATGCAATGCTGTAGTCATAGCAGGATATCACCATAGTCCCCATGCACTGCTATAGTCATAGCAGGATACAACCACAGTCAGCATGCAATGCTGAAGTCATAGCAGGATACAACGGCAGTCAGCATGCAATGCTGTAGTCATAGCAGGATACCACCGCAGTCAGTATGCAATGCTGTAGTTATAGCAGTATACCACTACCGTCATTATGCAATGCTGTAGTCATAGCAGGATACCACCACAGTCAGCATGCGATGCTGTAGTCATAGCAGGATACCACCACCGGCAGTATGCAATGCTGTAGTCATAGCAGGATACTACCACAGTCAGCATGCAATGCTGTAGTCATAGCAGGATACCACCACAGTCAGCATACAATGCTGTAGTCATAGCAGGATACCACCACAGTCAGCATGCAATGCTTGAGTCATAGCAGGAAACGACCACAGTCAGCATGCAATGCTGTAGTCATAGCAGGATACCACCACAGTCAGCACGCAATGCTGTAGTCATAGCAGGATACCACCACAGTCAGCATGCAATGCTGTAGTCATAGCAGGATATCACCACAGTCAGCATCACAATGCTGTAGTCATAGCAGGATACCACCATAGTCAGCATGCACTGCTATAGTCATAGCAGGTTACCACCACAGTCAGCATGCAATGCTGTAGTCATAGCAGGATACAACTACAGTCAGCATGCAATGCTGTAGTCATAGCAGGATACCACCGCAGTCAGTATGCAATGCTGAAGTTATAGAAGGATACCACTGCAGTCAGTATGCAATGCTGTAGTCATAGCAGGATACCACCACAGTGAGCATGCAATGCTGTAGTCATAGCAGGATACCACCAGTCAGCAAGCAATGCTGTAGTCATAGCACGATACCACCACAGTCAGCATGCAATGCTGTAGTCATAGCAGGATACAACCACAGTCAGCATCACAATGCTGTAGTCATAGCAGGATACCACCAGTCAGCATGCAATGCTGTAGTCATAGCCGGATACCACCACAGTCAGTATGCAATGCTGTAATCATAGCAGAATACCACCACAGTCAGTATGCAAGGCTGTAGTCATAGCAGGATACCACCATAGTCAGCATGCACTCATATAGTCATAGCAGGATACAACCACAGTCAGCATGCAATGCTATAGTCATAGCAGGATACCACCACAGTCAGCATGCAATGTTGTAGTCATAGCAGGATACCACCACAGTCAGCAAGCAATGCTGTAGTCATAGCAGGATACCACCACAGTCAGCATACAATGCTGTAGTCATAGCAGGATACCACCACAGTCAGTATGCAATGCTGTCATCATAGCAGGTCCCACCACAGTCAGTATGCACTGGTGTAATCATAGCAGGTACCACAGTCAGTATGCACTGCTGTAATCATAGCAGGATACCACCACCGTCAGCATGCAATACTGTAGTCATAGCAGGAAACCACCAGTCAGCATCCAATGCTGTAGTCATAGCAGGAGACCACCACAGTCAGTATGCAATGCTGTAGTTATAGCAGGATACCACCACTGTCAGTATGCAATGCTGTAGTCATAGCAGGATACCACCACAGTCAGGATGCAATGCTGTAGTCATAGCAGGACACCACCAGTCAGCATGCAATGCTGTAGTCATAGCAGGATAACACCAGTCAGGATGCAATGCTGTAGTCATAGCAGGATATTACCATAGTCAGCATGCACTGTTATAGTCATAGCAGGATACAACCACAGTCAGCATGCAATGCTGAAGTCATAGCAGGATACAACGGCAGTCATCATGCAATGCTGTAGTCATAGCAGGATACCACCGCAGTCAGTATGCAATGCTGAAGTCATAGCAGGATACCACCACAGTCAGCATGCAATGCTGTAGTCATAGCAGGATACCACCACCGTCAGTATGCAATGTTGTAGTCATTGCAGGATACTACCACAGTCAGCATGCAATGCTGTAGTCATAGCAGGATACCACCACAGTCAGCATGCAATGCTGTAGTCACAGCAGGATACCACCACAGTGAGCATGCACTGCTATAGTCATAGCAGGATACAACCACAGTCAGCATGCAATGCTGTAGTCATAGCAGGATACAACCACAGTCATCATGCAATGCTGCAGTCATAGCAGGATACCACCACAGTCAGTATGCAATGCTGTAGTCATAGCAGGATACCACCACAGTCAGCATGCAATGCTGTAGTCATAGCAGGATACCACCACAGTCAGCATGCAATGCTGTAGTCAAAGCAGGATACAACCACAGTCAGCATGTAATGCTGTAGTCATAGCAGGATACCACCACAGTCAGTATGCAATGCTGTCATCATAGCAGGTCCCACCACAGTCAGTATGCACTGCTGTAATCATAGCAGGTACCACGACAATATGCACTGCTGTAATCATAGCAGGTACCACAACAGCAGTTTCCACTGCTGTAATCATAGCAGGTACCACCAGTCAGTATGCACTGCTGTAATCATAGCAGGTACCACAGTAAGTATGCACTGCTGTAATCATAGCAGCATACCACCACCGTCAGCATGCAATACTGTAGTCATAGCAGGAAACCACCAGTCAGCATGCAATGCTGTAGTCATAGCAGGAGACCACCTCAGTCAGTATGCAATGCTGTAGTCATAGCAGGATACCACCACTGTCAGTATGCAATGCTGTAGTCATAGCAGGATACCACCACAGTCAGTATGCAATGCTGTAGTCATAGCAGGACACCACCAGTCAGCATGCAATGCTGTAGTCAAGGCAGGATACCACCACAGTCAGGATGCAATGCTGTAATCATAGCAGGATACCACCGCAGTCAGTATGCAATGCTGTAGTCATAGCAGGATACCACTACCGTCAGTATGCAATGCTGTAGTCATAGCAGGATACCACCACAGTCAGCATGCGATGCTGTAGTCATAGCAGGATACCACCACCGTCAGTATGCAATGCTGTAGTCATAGCAGGATACCACCACAGTCAGCATGCAATGCTGTAGTCATAGCAGGATACCACCACAGTCAGCATGTAATGCTGTAGTCATAGCAGGATACCACCACAGTCAGCATACAATGCTGTAGTCATAGCAGGATACCACCACAGTCAGCATGCAATGCTTGAGTCATAGCAGGAAACGACCACAGTCAGCATGCAATGCTGTAGTCATAGCAGGATACCACCACAGTCAGCACGCAATGCTATAGTCATAGCAGGATACCACCACAGTCAGCATGCAATGCTGTAGTCATAGCAGGATACCACCACAGTCAGTATCACAATGCTGTAGTCATAGCAGGATACCACGATAGTCAGCATGCACTGCTATAGTCATAGCAGGATACCACCACAGTCAGCATGCAATGCTGTAGTCATAGCAGGATACAACTACAGTCAGCATGCAATGCTGTAGTCATAGCAGGATACCACAGCAGTCAGTATGCAATGCTGAAGTTATAGAAGGATACCACTGCAGTCAGTATGCAATGCTGTAGTCATAGCAGGATACCACCACAGTCAGCATGCAATGCTGTAGTCATAGCAGGATACCACCACAGTCAGCATACAATGCTGTAGTCATAGCACAATACCACCACAGTCAGCATGCAATGCTGTAGTCATAGCAGGATACAACCACAGTCAGCATCACAATGCTGTAGTCATAGCAGGATACCACCACAGTCAGTATGCAATGCTGTAGTCATAGCAGGATACCACTACCGTCAGTATGCAATGCTGTAGTCATAGCAGGATACCACCACAGTCAGCATGCGATGCTGTAGTCATAGCAGGATACCACTACCGTCAGTATGCAATGCTGTAGTCATAGCAGGATACCACCACAGTCAGCATGCAATGCTGTAGTCATAGCAGGATACCACCACAGTCAGCATGTAATGCTGTAGTCATAGCAGGATACCACCACAGTCAGCATACAATGCTGTAGTCATAGCAGGATACCACCACAGTCAGCATGCAATGCTTGAGTCATAGCAGGAAACGACCACAGTCAGCATGCAATGCTGTAGTCATAGCAGGATACCACCACAGTCAGCACGCAATGCTGTAGTCATAGCAGGATACCACCACAGTCAGCATGCAATGCTGTAGTCATAGCAGGATACCACCACAGTCAGTATCACAATGCTGTAGTCATAGCAGGATACCACCATAGTCAGCATGCACTGCTATAGTCATAGCAGGATACCACCACAGTCAGCATGCAATGCTGTAGTCATAGCAGGATACAACTACAGTCAGCATGCAATGCTGTAGTCATAGCAGGATACCACAGCAGTCAGTATGCAATGCTGAAGTTATAGAAGGATACCACTGCAGTCAGTATGCAATGCTGTAGTCATAGCAGAATACCACCACAGTCAGCATGCAATGCTGTAGTCATAGCAGGTACCACGACAATATGCAGTGCTGTAATCATAGCAGGTACCACAACAGCAGTTTCCACTGCTGTAATCATAGCAGGTACCACCAGTCAGTATGCACTGCTGTAATCATAGCAGGTACCACAGTAAGTATGCACTGCTGTAATCATAGCAGGATACCACCACCGTCAGCATGCAATACTGTAGTCATAGCAGGAAACCACCAGTCAGCATGCAATGCTGTAGTCATAGCAGGAGACCACCGCAGTCAGTATGCAATGCTGTAGTCATAGCAGGATACCACCACTGTCAGTATGCAATGATGTAGTCATAGCAGGATACCACCACAGTCAGTATGCAATGCTGTAGTCATAGCAGGACACCACCAGTCAGCATGCAATGCTGTAGTCAAAGCAGGATACCACCACAGTCAGGATGCAATGCTGTAATCATAGTAGGATACCACCACAGTCAGTATGCAATGCTGTAGTCATAGCAGGATATCACCATAGTCCCCATGCACTGCTATAGTCATAGCAGGATACAACCACAGTCAGCATGCAATGCTGAAGTCATAGCAGGATACAACGGCAGTCAGCATGCAATGCTGTAGTCATAGCAGGATACCACCGCAGTCAGTATGCAATGCTGTAGTTATAGCAGTATACCACTACCGTCATTATGCAATGCTGTAGTCATAGCAGGATACCACCACAGTCAGCATGCGATGCTGTAGTCATAGCAGGATACCACCACCGGCAGTATGCAATGCTGTAGTCATAGCAGGATACTACCACAGTCAGCATGCAATGCTGTAGTCATAGCAGGATACCACCACAGTCAGCATACAATGCTGTAGTCATAGCAGGATACCACCACAGTCAGCATGCAATGCTTGAGTCATAGCAGGAAACGACCACAGTCAGCATGCAATGCTGTAGTCATAGCAGGATACCACCACAGTCAGCACGCAATGCTGTAGTCATAGCAGGATACCACCACAGTCAGCATGCAATGCTGTAGTCATAGCAGGATATCACCACAGTCAGCATCACAATGCTGTAGTCATAGCAGGATACCACCATAGTCAGCATGCACTGCTATAGTCATAGCAGGTTACCACCACAGTCAGCATGCAATGCTGTAGTCATAGCAGGATACAACTACAGTCAGCATGCAATGCTGTAGTCATAGCAGGATACCACCGCAGTCAGTATGCAATGCTGAAGTTATAGAAGGATACCACTGCAGTCAGTATGCAATGCTGTAGTCATAGCAGGATACCACCACAGTGAGCATGCAATGCTGTAGTCATAGCAGGATACCACCAGTCAGCAAGCAATGCTGTAGTCATAGCACGATACCACCACAGTCAGCATGCAATGCTGTAGTCATAGCAGGATACAACCACAGTCAGCATCACAATGCTGTAGTCATAGCAGGATACCACCAGTCAGCATGCAATGCTGTAGTCATAGCCGGATACCACCACAGTCAGTATGCAATGCTGTAATCATAGCAGAATACCACCACAGTCAGTATGCAAGGCTGTAGTCATAGCAGGATACCACCATAGTCAGCATGCACTCATATAGTCATAGCAGGATACAACCACAGTCAGCATGCAATGCTATAGTCATAGCAGGATACCACCACAGTCAGCATGCAATGTTGTAGTCATAGCAGGATACCACCACAGTCAGCAAGCAATGCTGTAGTCATAGCAGGATACCACCACAGTCAGCATACAATGCTGTAGTCATAGCAGGATACCACCACAGTCAGTATGCAATGCTGTCATCATAGCAGGTCCCACCACAGTCAGTATGCACTGGTGTAATCATAGCAGGTACCACAGTCAGTATGCACTGCTGTAATCATAGCAGGATACCACCACCGTCAGCATGCAATACTGTAGTCATAGCAGGAAACCACCAGTCAGCATCCAATGCTGTAGTCATAGCAGGAGACCACCACAGTCAGTATGCAATGCTGTAGTTATAGCAGGATACCACCACTGTCAGTATGCAATGCTGTAGTCATAGCAGGATACCACCACAGTCAGGATGCAATGCTGTAGTCATAGCAGGACACCACCAGTCAGCATGCAATGCTGTAGTCATAGCAGGATAACACCAGTCAGGATGCAATGCTGTAGTCATAGCAGGATATTACCATAGTCAGCATGCACTGTTATAGTCATAGCAGGATACAACCACAGTCAGCATGCAATGCTGAAGTCATAGCAGGATACAACGGCAGTCATCATGCAATGCTGTAGTCATAGCAGGATACCACCGCAGTCAGTATGCAATGCTGAAGTCATAGCAGGATACCACCACAGTCAGCATGCAATGCTGTAGTCATAGCAGGATACCACCACCGTCAGTATGCAATGTTGTAGTCATAGCAGGATACCACCACAGTCAGCATGCAATGCTGTAGTCATAGCAGGATACCACCACAGTCAGCATGTAATGCTATAGTCATAGCAGGATACCACCACAGTCAGCATGCAATGCTGTATTCATAGCAGGATACCACCACAGTCAGCAAGCAATGCTGTAGTCATAGCAGGATACCACCACAGTCAGCATGCAATGCTGTAGTCATAGCAGGATACCACCACAGTCAGCATGCAATGCTGTAGTCATAGCAGGATACCACCACAGTGAGCATGCACTGCTATAGTCATAGCAGGATACAACCACAGTCAGCAAGCAATGCTGTAGTCATAGCAGGATACAACCACAGTCATCATGCAATGCTGTAGTCATAGCAGGATACCACCGCAGTCAGTATGCAATGCTGTAGTCATATCAGGATACCACCACAGTCAGCATGAAATGCTGTAGTCATAGCAGGATACCACCACAGTCAGCATGCAATGCTGTAGTCAAAGCAGGATACAACCACAGTCAGCATGCAATGCTGTAGTCATAGCAGGATACCACCACAGTCAGTATGCAATGCTGTCATCATAGCAGGTCCCACCACAGTCAGTATGCACTGCTGTAATCACAGCAGGTACCACGACAATATGCACTGCTGTAATCATAGCAGGTACCACAACAGCAGTTTCCACTGCTGTAATCATAGCAGGTACCACCAGTCAGTATGCACTGCTGTAATCATAGCAGGTACCACAGTAAGTATGCACTGCTGTAATCATAGCAGGATACCACCACCGTCAGCATGCAATACTGTAGTCATAGAAGGAAACCACCAGTCAGCATGCAATGCTGTAGTCATAGCAGGAGACCACCGCAGTCAGAATACAATGCTGTAGTCATAGCAGGATACCACCACTGTCAGTATGCAATGCTGTAGTCATAGCCGGATACCACCACAGTCAGTATGCAATGCTGTAGTCATAGCAGGACACCACCAGTCAGCATGCAATGCTGTAGTCAAAGCAGGATACCACCACAGTCAGGATGCAATGCTGTAATCACAGCAGGATACCACCACAGTCAGTATGCAATGCTGTAGTCATAGCAGGATATCACCATAGTCAGCATGCACTGCTATAGTCATAGCAGGATACAACCACAGTCAGCATGCAATGCTGTAGTCATAGCAGGATACCACCACAGTCAGCATGCAATGCTGTAGTCATAGCAGGATACCACCACAGTCAGCATGTAATGCTGTAGTCATAGCAGGATACCACCACAGTCAGCATACAATGCTGTAGTCATAGCAGGATACCACCAAAGTCAGCATGCAATGCTTGAGTAATAGCAGGAAACGACCACAGTCAGCATGCAATGCGGTAGTCATAGCAGGATACCACCACAGTTAGCAAGCAATGCTGTAGTCATAGCAGGATACCACCACAGTCAGCATGCAATGCTGTAGTCATTGCAGGATACCACCACAGTCAGCATGCAATGCTGTAGTCATAGCAGGATACAACCACAGTCATCATGCAATGCTGTAGTCATAGCAGGATACCACCGCAGTCAGTATGCAATGCTGTAGTCATAGCAGGATACCACCACAGTCAGCATGCAATGCTGTAGTCATAGCAGGATACCACCATAGTCAGCATGCAATGCTGTAGTCAAAGCAGGATACAACCACAGTCAGCATGCAATGCTGTAGTCATAGCAGGATACCACCACAGTCAGTATGCAATGCTGTCATCATAGCAGGTCACACCACAGTCAGTATGCACTGCTGTAATCATAGCAGGTACCACGACAATATGCACTGCTGTAATCATAGCAGGTACCACAACAGCAGTTTCCACTGCTGTAATCATAGCAGGTAACACCAGTCAGTATGCACTGCTGTAATCATAGCAGGTACCACAGTAAGTATGCACTGCTGTAATCATAGCAGGATACCACCACCGTCAGCATGCAATACTGTAGTCATAGAAGGAAACCACCAGTCAGCATGCAATGCTGTAGTCATAGCAGGAGACCACCGCAGTCAGAATGCAATGCTGTAGTCATAGCAGGATACCACCACTGTCAGTATGCAATGCTGTAGTCATAGCAGGATACCACCACAGTCAGTATGCAATGCTGTAGTCATAGCAGGACACCACCAGTCAGCATGCAATGCTGTAGTCAAAGCAGGATACCACCACAGTCAGCATGCAATGCTGTAGTCATAGCAGGATACCACCACAGTCAGCATGCAATGCTGTAGTCATGGCAGGATACCACCACAGTCAGCATGTAATGCTGTAGTCATAGCAGGATACCACCACAGTCAGCATACAATGCTGTAGTCATAGCAGGATACCACCAGTCAGCAAGCAATGCTGTAGTCATAGCACGATACCACCACAGTCAGCATGCAATGCTGTAATCATAGCAGAATACCACCACAGTCAGTATGCAAGGCTGTAGTCATAGCAGGATACCACCATAGTCAGCATGCACTCATATAGTCATAGCAGGATACAACCACAGTCAGCATGCAATGCTATAGTCATAGCAGGATACCACCACAGTCAGCATGCAATGTTGTAGTCATAGCAGGATACCACCACAGTCAGCAAGCAATGCTGTAGTCATAGCAGGATACCACCACAGTCAGCATACAATGCTGTAGTCATAGCAGGATACCACCACAGTCAGTATGCAATGCTGTCATCATAGCAGGTCCCACCACAGTCAGTATGCACTGGTGTAATCATAGCAGGTACCACAGTCAGTATGCACTGCTGTAATCATAGCAGGATACCACCACCGTCAGCATGCAATACTGTAGTCATAGCAGGAAACCACCAGTCAGCATCCAATGCTGTAGTCATAGCAGGAGACCACCACAGTCAGTATGCAATGCTGTAGTTATAGCAGGATACCACCACTGTCAGTATGCAATGCTGTAGTCATAGCAGGATACCACCACAGTCAGGATGCAATGCTGTAGTCATAGCAGGATACCACCAAAGTCAGCATGCAATGCTTGAGTCATAGCAGGAAACGACCACAGTCAGCATGCAATGCGGTAGTCATAGCAGGATACCACCACAGTTAGCAAGCAATGCTGTAGTCATAGCAGGATACCACCAGTCAGCAAGCAATGCTGTAGTCATAGCACGATACCACCACAGTCAGCATGCAATGCTGTAGTCATAGCAGGATACAACCACAGTCAGCATCACAATGCTGTAGTCATAGCAGGATACCACCAGTCAGCATGCAATGCTGTAGTCATAGCCGGATACCACCACAGTCAGTATGCAATGCTGTAATCATAGCAGAATACCACCACAGTCAGTATGCAAGGCTGTAGTCATAGCAGGATACCACCATAGTCAGCATGCACTCATATAGTCATAGCAGGATACAACCACAGTCAGCATGCAATGCTATAGTCATAGCAGGATACCACCACAGTCAGCATGCAATGTTGTAGTCATAGCAGGATACCACCACAGTCAGCAAGCAATGCTGTAGTCATAGCAGGATACCACCACAGTCAGCATACAATGCTGTAGTCATAGCAGGATACCACCACAGTCAGTATGCAATGCTGTCATCATAGCAGGTCCCACCACAGTCAGTATGCACTGGTGTAATCATAGCAGGTACCACAGTCAGTATGCACTGCTGTAATCATAGCAGGATACCACCACCGTCAGCATGCAATACTGTAGTCATAGCAGGAAACCACCAGTCAGCATCCAATGCTGTAGTCATAGCAGGAGACCACCACAGTCAGTATGCAATGCTGTAGTTATAGCAGGATACCACCACTGTCAGTATGCAATGCTGTAGTCATAGCAGGATACCACCACAGTCAGGATGCAATGCTGTAGTCATAGCAGGACACCACCAGTCAGCATGCAATGCTGTAGTCATAGCAGGATAACACCAGTCAGGATGCAATGCTGTAGTCATAGCAGGATATTACCATAGTCAGCATGCACTGCTATAGTCATAGCAGGATACAACCACAGTCAGCATGCAATGCTGAAGTCATAGCAGGATACAACGGCAGTCATCATGCAATGCTGTAGTCATAGCAGGATACCACCGCAGTCAGTATGCAATGCTGAAGTCATAGCAGGATACCACCACAGTCAGCATGCAATGCTGTAGTCATAGCAGGATACCACCACCGTCAGTATGCAATGTTGTAGTCATAGCAGGATACCACCACAGTCAGCATGCAATGCTGTAGTCATAGCAGGATACCACCACAGTCAGCATGTAATGCTATAGTCATAGCAGGATACCACCACAGTCAGCATACAATGCTGTAGTCAAAGCAGGATACCACCAAAGTCAGCATGCAATGCTTGAGTCATAGCAGGAAACGACCACAGTCAGCATGCAATGCTGTAGTCATAGCAGGATACCAACACAGTCAGCAAGCAATGCTGTAGTCATAGCAGGATATCACCACAGTCAGCATGCAATGCTGTAGTCATAGCAGGATACCACCACAGTCAGCATGCAATGCTGTAGTCATAGCAGGATACCACCACAGTCAGCATGCAATGCTGTAGTCACAGCAGGATACCACCACAGTGAGCATGCACTGCTATAGTCATAGCAGGATACAACCACAGTCAGCAAGCAATGCTGTAGTCATAGCAGGATACAACCACAGTCATCATGCAATGCTGTAGTCATAGCAGGATACCACCGCAGTCAGTATGCAATGCTGTAGTCATATCAGGATACCACCATAGTCAGCATGCAATGCTGTAGTCAAAGCAGGATACAACCACAGTCAGCATGCAATGCTGTAGTCATAGCAGGATACCACCACAGTCAGTATGCAATGCTGTCATCATAGCAGGTCCCACCACAGTCAGTATGCACTGCTGTAATCATAGCAGGTACCACGACAATATGCACTGCTGTAATCATAGCAGGTACCACAACAGCAGTTTCCACTGCTGTAATCATAGCAGGTAACACCAGTCAGTATGCACTGCTGTAATCATAGCAGGTACCACAGTAAGTATGCACTGCTGTAATCATAGCAGGATACCACCACCGTCAGCATGCAATACTGTAGTCATAGAAGGAAACCACCAGTCAGCATGCAATGCTGTAGTCATAGCAGGAGACCACCGCAGTCAGAATGCAATGCTGTAGTCATAGCAGGATACAACCACTGTCAGTATGCAATGCTGTAGTCATAGCAGGATACCACCACAGTCAGTATGCAATGCTGTAGTCATAGCAGGACACCACCAGTCAGCATGCAATGCTGTAGTCAAAGCAGGATACCACCACAGTCAGGATGCAATGCTGTAATCACAGCAGGATACCACCACAGTCAGTATGCAATGCTGTAGTCATAGCAGGATATCACCATAGTCAGCATGCACTGCTATAGTCATAGCAGGATACAACCACAGTCAGCATGCAATGCTGTAGTCATAGCAGGATACCACCACAGTCAGCATGCAATGCTGTAGTCATAGCAGGATACCACCACAGTCAGCATGTAATGCTGTAGTCATAGCAGGATACCACCACAGTCAGCATACAATGCTGTAGTCATAGCAGGATACCACCAAAGTCAGCATGCAATGCTTGAGTCACAGCAGGAAACGACCACAGTCAGCATGCAATGCGGTAGTCATAGCAGGATACCACCACAGTTAGCAAGCAATGCTGTAGTCATAGCAGGATACCACCAGTCAGCAAGCAATGCTGTAGTCATAGCACGATACCACCACAGTCAGCATGCAATGCTGTAGTCATAGCAGGATACAACCACAGTCAGCATCACAATGCTGTAGTCATAGCAGGATACCACCAGTCAGCATGCAATGCTGTAGTCATAGCAGGATACCACCACAGTCAGTATGCAATGCTGTCATCATAGCAGGTCCCACCACAGTCAGTATGCACTGGTGTAATCATAGCAGGTACCACAACAATATGCACTGCTGTAATCATAGCAGGTACCACCAGTCACTATGCACTGATGTAATCATAGCAGGTACCACAGTCAGTATGCACTGCTATAATCATAGCAGGATACCACCACAGTCAGAATGCAATGCTGTAGTCCTAGCAGGATACCACCACAGTCAGTATGCAATGCTGTCATCATAGCAGGTCCCACCACAGTCAGTATGCACTGGTGTAATCATAGCAGGTACCACAACAATATGCACTGCTGTAATCATAGCAGGTACCACCAGTCAGTATGCACTGCTGTAATCATAGCAGGTACCACAGTCAGTATGCACTGCTGTAATCATAGCAGGATACCACCACCGTCAGCATGCAATACTGTAGTCATAGCAGGAAACCACCAGTCAGCATCCAATGCTGTAGTCATAGCAGGAGACCACCGCAGTCAGTATGCAATGCTGTAGTCATAGCAGGATACCACCACATGTCAGTATGCAATGCTGTAGTCATAGCAGGATACCACCACAGTCAGTATGCAATGCTGTAGTCATAGCAGGACACCACCAGTCAGCATGCAATGCTGTAGTCATAGCAGGATAACACCAGTCAGGATGCAATGCTGTAGTCATAGCAGGATATTACCATAGTCAGCATGCACTGCTATAGTCATAGCAGGATACAACCACAGTCAGCATGCAATGCTGAAGTCATAGCAGGATACAACGGCAGTCAGCATGCAATGCTGTAGTCATAGCAGGATACCACCGCAGTCAGTATGCAATGCTGAAGTCATAGCAGGATACCACCACAGTCAGCATGCAATGCTGTAGTCATAGCAGGATACCACCACAGTCAGCATACAATGCTGTAGTCATAGCAGGATACCACCACAGTCAGCATGTAATGCTGTAGTCAAAGCAGGATACCACCACAGTCAGCATACAATGCTGTAGTCATAGCAGGATACCACCAAAGTCAGCATGCAATGCTTGAGTCATAGCAGGAAATGACCTCAGTCAGCATGCAATGCTGTAGTCATAGCAGGATACCACCACAGTCAACAAGCAATGCTGTAGTCATAGCAGGATACCACCACAGTCAGCATGCAATGCTGTAGTCATTGCAGGATACTACCACAGTCAGCATGCAATGCTGTAGTCATAGCAGGATACCACCACAGTCAGCATGCAATGCTGTAGTCACAGCAGGATACCACCACAGTGAGCATGCACTGCTATAGTCATAGCAGGATACAACCACAGTCAGCATGCAATGCTGTAGTCATAGCAGGATACAACCACAGTCATCATGCAATGCTGCAGTCATAGCAGGATACCACCACAGTCAGTATGCAATGCTGTAGTCATAGCAGGATACCACCACAGTCAGCATGCAATGCTGTAGTCATAGCAGGATACCACCACAGTCAGCATGCAATGCTGTAGTCAAAGCAGGATACAACCACAGTCAGCATGTAATGCTGTAGTCATAGCAGGATACCACCACAGTCAGTATGCAATGCTGTCATCATAGCAGGTCCCACCACAGTCAGTATGCACTGCTGTAATCATAGCAGGTACCACGACAATATGCACTGCTGTAATCATAGCAGGTACCACAACAGCAGTTTCCACTGCTGTAATCATAGCAGGTACCACCAGTCAGTATGCACTGCTGTAATCATAGCAGGTACCACAGTAAGTATGCACTGCTGTAATCATAGCAGCATACCACCACCGTCAGCATGCAATACTGTAGTCATAGCAGGAAACCACCAGTCAGCATGCAATGCTGTAGTCATAGCAGGAGACCACCGCAGTCAGTATGCAATGCTGTAGTCATAGCAGGATACCACCACTGTCAGTATGCAATGCTGTAGTCATAGCAGGATACCACCACAGTCAGTATGCAATGCTGTAGTCATAGCAGGACACCACCAGTCAGCATGCAATGCTGTAGTCAAAGCAGGATACCACCACAGTCAGGATGCAATGCTGTAATCATAGCAGGATACCACCACAGTCAGTATGCAATGCTGTAGTCATAGCAGGATATCACCATAGTCAGCATGCACTGCTATAGTCATTGCAGGATACAACCACAGTCAGCATGCAATGCTGAAGTCAAAGCAGGATACAACGGCAGACAGCATGCAATGCTGTAGTCATAGCAGGATACCACCGCAGTCAGTATGCAATGCTGTAGTCATAGCAGGATACCACTACCGTCAGTATGCAATGCTGTAGTCATAGCAGGATACCACCACAGTCAGCATGCGATGCTGTAGTCATAGCAGGATACCACCACCGTCAGTATGCAATGCTGTAGTCATAGCAGGATACCACCACAGTCAGCATGCAATGCTGTAGTCATAGCAGGATACCACCACAGTCAGCATGTAATGCTGTAGTCATAGCAGGATACCACCACAGTCAGCATACAATGCTGTAGTCATAGCAGGATACCACCACAGTCAGCATGCAATGCTTGAGTCATAGCAGGAAACGACCACAGTCAGCATGCAATGCTGTAGTCATAGCAGGATACCACCACAGTCAGCACGCAATGCTGTAGTCATAGCAGGATACCACCACAGTCAGCATGCAATGCTGTAGTCATAGCAGGATACCACCACAGTCAGTATCACAATGCTGTAGTCATAGCAGGATACCACGATAGTCAGCATGCACTGCTATAGTCATAGCAGGATACCACCACAGTCAGCATGCAATGCTGTAGTCATAGCAGGATACAACTACAGTCAGCATGCAATGCTGTAGTCATAGCAGGATACCACAGCAGTCAGTATGCAATGCTGAAGTTATAGAAGGATACCACTGCAGTCAGTATGCAATGCTGTAGTCATAGCAGGATACCACCACAGTCAGCATGCAATGCTGTAGTCATAGCAGGATACCACCACAGTCAGCATACAATGCTGTAGTCATAGCACAATACCACCACAGTCAGCATGCAATGCTGTAGTCATAGCAGGATACAACCACAGTCAGCATCACAATGCTGTAGTCATAGCAGGATACCACGACAGTCAGTATGCAATGCTGTAGTCATAGCAGGATACCACTACCGTCAGTATGCAATGCTGTAGTCATAGCAGGATACCACCACAGTCAGCATGCGATGCTGTAGTCATAGCAGGATACCACTACCGTCAGTATGCAATGCTGTAGTCATAGCAGGATACCACCACAGTCAGCATGCAATGCTGTAGTCATAGCAGGATACCACCACAGTCAGCATGTAATGCTGTAGTCATAGCAGGATACCACCACAGTCAGCATACAATGCTGTAGTCATAGCAGGATACCACCACAGTCAGCATGCAATGCTTGAGTCATAGCAGGAAACGACCACAGTCAGCATGCAATGCTGTAGTCATAGCAGGATACCACCACAGTCAGCACGCAATGCTGTAGTCATAGCAGGATACCACCACAGTCAGCATGCAATGCTGTAGTCATAGCAGGATACCACCACAGTCAGTATCACAATGCTGTAGTCATAGCAGGATACCACCATAGTCAGCATGCACTGCTATAGTCATAGCAGGATACCACCACAGTCAGCATGCAATGCTGTAGTCATAGCAGGATACAACTACAGTCAGCATGCAATGCTGTAGTCATAGCAGGATACCACAGCAGTCAGTATGCAATGCTGAAGTTATAGAAGGATACCACTGCAGTCAGTATGCAATGCTGTAGTCATAGCAGAATACCACCACAGTCAGCATGCAATGCTGTAGTCATAGCAGGATACCACCACAGTCAGCATACAATGCTGTAGTCATAGCACGATACCACCACAGTCAGCATGCAATGCTGTAGTCATAGCAGGATACAACCACAGTCAGCATCACGATGCTGTAGTCATAGCAGGATACCACCACAGTCAGCATGCAATGCTGTAGTCATTGCAGGATACCATCACAGTCAGCATGCAATGCTGTAGTCATAGCAGGATACCACCACAGTCAGCATGCAATGCTTTAGTCACAGCAGGATACAACCACAGTCATCATGCAATGCTGTAGTCATAGCAGGATACCACCGCAGTCAGTATGCAATGATGTAGTCATAGCAGGATACCACCACAGTCAGCATGCAATGCTGTAGTCATATCAGGATACCACCACAGTCAGCATGCAATGCTGTAGTCAAAGCAGGATACAACCACAGTCAGCATGCAATGCTGTAGTCATAGCAGGATACCACCACAGTCAGTATGCAATGCTGTCATCATAGCAGGTCCCACCACAGTCAGTATGCACTGCTGTAATCATAGCAGGTACCACGACAATATGCAGTGCTGTAATCATAGCAGGTACCACAACAGCAGTTTCCACTGCTGTAATCATAGCAGGTACCACCAGTCAGTATGCACTGCTGTAATCATAGCAGGTACCACAGTAAGTATGCACTGCTGTAATCATAGCAGGATACCACCACCGTCAGCATGCAATACTGTAGTCATAGCAGGAAACCACCAGTCAGCATGCAATGCTGTAGTCATAGCAGGAGACCACCGCAGTCAGTATGCAATGCTGTAGTCATAGCAGGATACCACCACTGTCAGTATGCAATGATGTAGTCATAGCAGGATACCACCACAGTCAGTATGCAATGCTGTAGTCATAGCAGGACACCACCAGTCAGCATGCAATGCTGTAGTCAAAGCAGGATACCACCACAGTCAGGATGCAATGCTGTAATCATAGTAGGATACCACCACAGTCAGTATGCAATGCTGTAGTCATAGCAGGATATCACCATAGTCCCCATGCACTGCTATAGTCATAGCAGGATACAACCACAGTCAGCATGCAATGCTGAAGTCATAGCAGGATACAACGGCAGTCAGCATGCAATGCTGTAGTCATAGCAGGATACCACCATAGTCAGCATGCACTGCTATAGTCATAGCAGGATACCACCACAGTCAGCATGCAATGCTGTAGTCATAGCAGGATACAACTACAGTCAGCATGCAATGCTGTAGTCATAGCAGGATACCACAGCAGTCAGTATGCAATGCTGAAGTTATAGAAGGATACCACTGCAGTCAGTATGCAATGCTGTAGTCATAGCAGAATACCACCACAGTCAGCATGCAATGCTGTAGTCATAGCAGGATACCACCACAGTCAGCATACAATGCTGTAGTCATAGCACGATACCACCACAGTCAGCATGCAATGCTGTAGTCATAGCAGGATACAACCACAGTCAGCATCACAATGCTGTAGTCATAGCAGGATACCACCACAGTCAGCATGCAATGCTGTAGTCATTGCAGGATACCATCACAGTCAGCATGCAATGCTGTAGTCATAGCAGGATACCACCACAGTCAGCATGCAATGCTTTAGTCACAGCAGGATACAACCACAGTCATCATGCAATGCTGTAGTCATAGCAGGATACCACCGCAGTCAGTATGCAATGATGTAGTCATAGCAGGATACCACCACAGTCAGCATGCAATGCTGTAGTCATATCAGGATACCACCACAGTCAGCATGCAATGCTGTAGTCAAAGCAGGATACAACCACAGTCAGCATGCAATGCTGTAGTCATAGCAGGATACCACCACAGTCAGTATGCAATGCTGTCATCATAGCAGGTCCCACCACAGTCAGTATGCACTGCTGTAATCATAGCAGGTACCACGACAATATGCAGTGCTGTAATCATAGCAGGTACCACAACAGCAGTTTCCACTGCTGTAATCATAGCAGGTACCACCAGTCAGTATGCACTGCTGTAATCATAGCAGGTACCACAGTAAGTATGCACTGCTGTAATCATAGCAGGATACCACCACCGTCAGCATGCAATACTGTAGTCATAGCAGGAAACCACCAGTCAGCATGCAATGCTGTAGTCATAGCAGGAGACCACCGCAGTCAGTATGCAATGCTGTAGTCATAGCAGGATACCACCACTGTCAGTATGCAATGATGTAGTCATAGCAGGATACCACCACAGTCAGTATGCAATGCTGTAGTCATAGCAGGACACCACCAGTCAGCATGCAATGCTGTAGTCAAAGCAGGATACCACCACAGTCAGGATGCAATGCTGTAATCATAGTAGGATACCACCACAGTCAGTATGCAATGCTGTAGTCATAGCAGGATATCACCATAGTCCCCATGCACTGCTATAGTCATAGCAGGATACAACCACAGTCAGCATGCAATGCTGAAGTCATAGCAGGATACAACGGCAGTCAGCATGCAATGCTGTAGTCATAGCAGGATACCACCGCAGTCAGTATGCAATGCTGTAGTTATAGCAGTATACCACTACCGTCATTATGCAATGCTGTAGTCATAGCAGGATACCACCACAGTCAGCATGCGATGCTGTAGTCATAGCAGGATACCACCACCGGCAGTATGCAATGCTGTAGTCATAGCAGGATACTACCACAGTCAGCATGCAATGCTGTAGTCATAGCAGGATACCACCACAGTCAGCATACAATGCTGTAGTCATAGCAGGATACCACCACAGTCAGCATGCAATGCTTGAGTCATAGCAGGAAACGACCACAGTCAGCATGCAATGCTGTAGTCATAGCAGGATACCACCACAGTCAGCACGCAATGCTGTAGTCATAGCAGGATACCACCACAGTCAGCATGCAATGCTGTAGTCATAGCAGGATATCACCACAGTCAGCATCACAATGCTGTAGTCATAGCAGGATACCACCATAGTCAGCATGCACTGCTATAGTCATAGCAGGTTACCACCACAGTCAGCATGCAATGCTGTAGTCATAGCAGGATACAACTACAGTCAGCATGCAATGCTGTAGTCATAGCAGGATACCACCGCAGTCAGTATGCAATGCTGAAGTTATAGAAGGATACCACTGCAGTCAGTATGCAATGCTGTAGTCATAGCAGGATACCACCACAGTGAGCATGCAATGCTGTAGTCATAGCAGGATACCACCAGTCAGCAAGCAATGCTGTAGTCATAGCACGATACCACCACAGTCAGCATGCAATGCTGTAGTCATAGCAGGATACAACCACAGTCAGCATCACAATGCTGTAGTCATAGCAGGATACCACCAGTCAGCATGCAATGCTGTAGTCATAGCCGGATACCACCACAGTCAGTATGCAATGCTGTAATCATAGCAGAATACCACCACAGTCAGTATGCAAGGCTGTAGTCATAGCAGGATACCACCATAGTCAGCATGCACTCATATAGTCATAGCAGGATACAACCACAGTCAGCATGCAATGCTATAGTCATAGCAGGATACCACCACAGTCAGCATGCAATGTTGTAGTCATAGCAGGATACCACCACAGTCAGCAAGCAATGCTGTAGTCATAGCAGGATACCACCACAGTCAGCATACAATGCTGTAGTCATAGCAGGATACCACCACAGTCAGTATGCAATGCTGTCATCATAGCAGGTCCCACCACAGTCAGTATGCACTGGTGTAATCATAGCAGGTACCACAGTCAGTATGCACTGCTGTAATCATAGCAGGATACCACCACCGTCAGCATGCAATACTGTAGTCATAGCAGGAAACCACCAGTCAGCATCCAATGCTGTAGTCATAGCAGGAGACCACCACAGTCAGTATGCAATGCTGTAGTTATAGCAGGATACCACCACTGTCAGTATGCAATGCTGTAGTCATAGCAGGATACCACCACAGTCAGGATGCAATGCTGTAGTCATAGCAGGACACCACCAGTCAGCATGCAATGCTGTAGTCATAGCAGGATAACACCAGTCAGGATGCAATGCTGTAGTCATAGCAGGATATTACCATAGTCAGCATGCACTGTTATAGTCATAGCAGGATACAACCACAGTCAGCATGCAATGCTGAAGTCATAGCAGGATACAACGGCAGTCATCATGCAATGCTGTAGTCATAGCAGGATACCACCGCAGTCAGTATGCAATGCTGAAGTCATAGCAGGATACCACCACAGTCAGCATGCAATGCTGTAGTCATAGCAGGATACCACCACCGTCAGTATGCAATGTTGTAGTCATAGCAGGATACCACCACAGTCAGCATGCAATGCTGTAGTCATAGCAGGATACCACCACAGTCAGCATGTAATGCTATAGTCATAGCAGGATACCACCACAGTCAGCATACAATGCTGTAGTCATAGCAGGATACCACCAAAGTCAGCATGCAATGCTTGAGTCATAGCAGGAAACGACCACAGTCAGCATGCAATGCTGTAGTCATAGCAGGATACCACCACAGTCAGCAAGCAATGCTGTAGTCATAGCAGGATACCACCACAGTCAGCATGCAATGCTGTAGTCATAGCAGGATACCACCACAGTCAGCATGCAATGCTGTAGTCATAGCAGGATACCACCACAGTGAGCATGCACTGCTATAGTCATAGCAGGATACAACCACAGTCAGCAAGCAATGCTGTAGTCATAGCAGGATACAACCACAGTCATCATGCAATGCTGTAGTCATAGCAGGATACCACCGCAGTCAGTATGCAATGCTGTAGTCATATCAGGATACCACCACAGTCAGCATGAAATGCTGTAGTCATAGCAGGATACCACCACAGTCAGCATGCAATGCTGTAGTCAAAGCAGGATACAACCACAGTCAGCATGCAATGCTGTAGTCATAGCAGGATACCACCACAGTCAGTATGCAATGCTGTCATCATAGCAGGTCCCACCACAGTCAGTATGCACTGCTGTAATCACAGCAGGTACCACGACAATATGCACTGCTGTAATCATAGCAGGTACCACAACAGCAGTTTCCACTGCTGTAATCATAGCAGGTACCACCAGTCAGTATGCACTGCTGTAATCATAGCAGGTACCACAGTAAGTATGCACTGCTGTAATCATAGCAGGATACCACCACCGTCAGCATGCAATACTGTAGTCATAGAAGGAAACCACCAGTCAGCATGCAATGCTGTAGTCATAGCAGGAGACCACCACAGTCAGAATACAATGCTGTAGTCATAGCAGGATACCACCACTGTCAGTATGCAATGCTGTAGTCATAGCAGGATACCACCACAGTCAGTATGCAATGCTGTAGTCATAGCAGGACACCACCAGTCAGCATGCAATGCTGTAGTCAAAGCAGGATACCACCACAGTCAGGATGCAATGCTGTAATCACAGCAGGATACCACCACAGTCAGTATGCAATGCTGTAGTCATAGCAGGATATCACCATAGTCAGCATGCACTGCTATAGTCATAGCAGGATACAACCACAGTCAGCATGCAATGCTGTAGTCATAGCAGGATACCACCACAGTCAGCATGCAATGCTGTAGTCATAGCAGGATACCACCACAGTCAGCATGTAATGCTGTAGTCATAGCAGGATACCACCACAGTCAGCATACAATGCTGTAGTCATAGCAGGATACCACCAAAGTCAGCATGCAATGCTTGAGTAATAGCAGGAAACGACCACAGTCAGCATGCAATGCGGTAGTCATAGCAGGATACCACCACAGTTAGCAAGCAATGCTGTAGTCATAGCAGGATACCACCACAGTCAGCATGCAATGCTGTAGTCATTGCAGGATACCACCACAGTCAGCATGCAATGCTGTAGTCATAGCAGGATACAACCACAGTCATCATGCAATGCTGTAGTCATAGCAGGATACCACCGCAGTCAGTATGCAATGCTGTAGTCATAGCAGGATACCACCACAGTCAGCATGCAATGCTGTAGTCATAGCAGGATACCACCATAGTCAGCATGCAATGCTGTAGTCAAAGCAGGATACAACCACAGTCAGCATGCAATGCTGTAGTCATAGCAGGATACCACCACAGTCAGTATGCAATGCTGTCATCATAGCAGGTCACACCACAGTCAGTATGCACTGCTGTAATCATAGCAGGTACCACGACAATATGCACTGCTGTAATCATAGCAGGTACCACAACAGCAGTTTCCACTGCTGTAATCATAGCAGGTAACACCAGTCAGTATGCACTGCTGTAATCATAGCAGGTACCACAGTAAGTATGCACTGCTGTAATCATAGCAGGATACCACCACCGTCAGCATGCAATACTGTAGTCATAGAAGGAAACCACCAGTCAGCATGCAATGCTGTAGTCATAGCAGGAGACCACCGCAGTCAGAATGCAATGCTGTAGTCATAGCAGGATACCACCACTGTCAGTATGCAATGCTGTAGTCATAGCAGGATACCACCACAGTCAGTATGCAATGCTGTAGTCATAGCAGGACACCACCAGTCAGCATGCAATGCTGTAGTCAAAGCAGGATACCACCACAGTCAGGATGCAATGCTGTAATCACAGCAGGATACCACCACAGTCAGTATGCAATGCTGTAGTCATAGCAGGATATCACCATAGTCAGCATGCACTGCTATAGTCATAGCAGGATACAACCACAGTCAGCATGCAATGCTGTAGTCATAGCAGGATACCACCACAGTCAGCATGCAATGCTGTAGTCATAGCAGGATACCACCACAGTCAGCATGTAATGCTGTAGTCATAGCAGGATACCACCACAGTCAGCATACAATGCTGTAGTCATAGCAGGATACCACCAAAGTCAGCATGCAATGCTTGAGTCACAGCAGGAAACGACCACAGTCAGCATGCAATGCGGTAGTCATAGCAGGATACCACCACAGTTAGCAAGCAATGCTGTAGTCATAGCAGGATACCACCAGTCAGCAAGCAATGCTGTAGTCATAGCACGATACCACCACAGTCAGCATGCAATGCTGTAATCATAGCAGAATACCACCACAGTCAGTATGCAAGGCTGTAGTCATAGCAGGATACCACCATAGTCAGCATGCACTCATATAGTCATAGCAGGATACAACCACAGTCAGCATGCAATGCTATAGTCATAGCAGGATACCACCACAGTCAGCATGCAATGTTGTAGTCATAGCAGGATACCACCACAGTCAGCAAGCAATGCTGTAGTCATAGCAGGATACCACCACAGTCAGCATACAATGCTGTAGTCATAGCAGGATACCACCACAGTCAGTATGCAATGCTGTCATCATAGCAGGTCCCACCACAGTCAGTATGCACTGGTGTAATCATAGCAGGTACCACAGTCAGTATGCACTGCTGTAATCATAGCAGGATACCACCACCGTCAGCATGCAATACTGTAGTCATAGCAGGAAACCACCAGTCAGCATCCAATGCTGTAGTCATAGCAGGAGACCACCACAGTCAGTATGCAATGCTGTAGTTATAGCAGGATACCACCACTGTCAGTATGCAATGCTGTAGTCATAGCAGGATACCACCACAGTCAGGATGCAATGCTGTAGTCATAGCAGGATACCACCAAAGTCAGCATGCAATGCTTGAGTCATAGCAGGAAACGACCACAGTCAGCATGCAATGCGGTAGTCATAGCAGGATACCACCACAGTTAGCAAGCAATGCTGTAGTCATAGCAGGATACCACCAGTCAGCAAGCAATGCTGTAGTCATAGCACGATACCACCACAGTCAGCATGCAATGCTGTAGTCATAGCAGGATACAACCACAGTCAGCATCACAATGCTGTAGTCATAGCAGGATACCACCAGTCAGCATGCAATGCTGTAGTCATAGCCGGATACCACCACAGTCAGTATGCAATGCTGTAATCATAGCAGAATACCACCACAGTCAGTATGCAAGGCTGTAGTCATAGCAGGATACCATCATAGTCAGCATGCACTCATATAGTCATAGCAGGATACAACCACAGTCAGCATGCAATGCTATAGTCATAGCAGGATACCACCACAGTCAGCATGCAATGTTGTAGTCATAGCAGGATACCACCACAGTCAGGATGCAATGCTGTAATCACAGCAGGATACCACCACAGTCAGTATGCAATGCTGTAGTCATAGCAGGATATCACCATAGTCAGCATGCACTGCTATAGTCATAGCAGGATACAACCACAGTCAGCATGCAATGCTGTAGTCATAGCAGGATACCACCACAGTCAGCATGCAATGCTGTAGTCATAGCAGGATACCACCACAGTCAGCATGTAATGCTGTAGTCATAGCAGGATACCACCACAGTCAGCATACAATGCTGTAGTCATAGCAGGATACCACCAAAGTCAGCATGCAATGCTTGAGTAATAGCAGGAAACGACCACAGTCAGCATGCAATGCGGTAGTCATAGCAGGATACCACCACAGTTAGCAAGCAATGCTGTAGTCATAGCAGGATACCACCACAGTCAGCATGCAATGCTGTAGTCATTGCAGGATACCACCACAGTCAGCATGCAATGCTGTAGTCATAGCAGGATACAACCACAGTCATCATGCAATGCTGTAGTCATAGCAGGATACCACCGCAGTCAGTATGCAATGCTGTAGTCATAGCAGGATACCACCACAGTCAGCATGCAATGCTGTAGTCATAGCAGGATACCACCATAGTCAGCATGCAATGCTGTAGTCAAAGCAGGATACAACCACAGTCAGCATGCAATGCTGTAGTCATAGCAGGATACCACCACAGTCAGTATGCAATGCTGTCATCATAGCAGGTCACACCACAGTCAGTATGCACTGCTGTAATCATAGCAGGTACCACGACAATATGCACTGCTGTAATCATAGCAGGTACCACAACAGCAGTTTCCACTGCTGTAATCATAGCAGGTAACACCAGTCAGTATGCACTGCTGTAATCATAGCAGGTACCACAGTAAGTATGCACTGCTGTAATCATAGCAGGATACCACCACCGTCAGCATGCAATACTGTAGTCATAGAAGGAAACCACCAGTCAGCATGCAATGCTGTAGTCATAGCAGGAGACCACCGCAGTCAGAATGCAATGCTGTAGTCATAGCAGGATACCACCACTGTCAGTATGCAATGCTGTAGTCATAGCAGGATACCACCACAGTCAGTATGCAATGCTGTAGTCATAGCAGGACACCACCAGTCAGCATGCAATGCTGTAGTCAAAGCAGGATACCACCACAGTCAGGATGCAATGCTGTAATCACAGCAGGATACCACCACAGTCAGTATGCAATGCTGTAGTCATAGCAGGATATCACCATAGTCAGCATGCACTGCTATAGTCATAGCAGGATACAACCACAGTCAGCATGCAATGCTGTAGTCATAGCAGGATACCACCACAGTCAGCATGCAATGCTGTAGTCATAGCAGGATACCACCACAGTCAGCATGTAATGCTGTAGTCATAGCAGGATACCACCACAGTCAGCATACAATGCTGTAGTCATAGCAGGATACCACCAAAGTCAGCATGCAATGCTTGAGTCACAGCAGGAAACGACCACAGTCAGCATGCAATGCGGTAGTCATAGCAGGATACCACCACAGTTAGCAAGCAATGCTGTAGTCATAGCAGGATACCACCAGTCAGCAAGCAATGCTGTAGTCATAGCACGATACCACCACAGTCAGCATGCAATGCTGTAATCATAGCAGAATACCACCACAGTCAGTATGCAAGGCTGTAGTCATAGCAGGATACCACCATAGTCAGCATGCACTCATATAGTCATAGCAGGATACAACCACAGTCAGCATGCAATGCTATAGTCATAGCAGGATACCACCACAGTCAGCATGCAATGTTGTAGTCATAGCAGGATACCACCACAGTCAGCAAGCAATGCTGTAGTCATAGCAGGATACCACCACAGTCAGCATACAATGCTGTAGTCATAGCAGGATACCACCACAGTCAGTATGCAATGCTGTCATCATAGCAGGTCCCACCACAGTCAGTATGCACTGGTGTAATCATAGCAGGTACCACAGTCAGTATGCACTGCTGTAATCATAGCAGGATACCACCACCGTCAGCATGCAATACTGTAGTCATAGCAGGAAACCACCAGTCAGCATCCAATGCTGTAGTCATAGCAGGAGACCACCACAGTCAGTATGCAATGCTGTAGTTATAGCAGGATACCACCACTGTCAGTATGCAATGCTGTAGTCATAGCAGGATACCACCACAGTCAGGATGCAATGCTGTAGTCATAGCAGGATACCACCAAAGTCAGCATGCAATGCTTGAGTCATAGCAGGAAACGACCACAGTCAGCATGCAATGCGGTAGTCATAGCAGGATACCACCACAGTTAGCAAGCAATGCTGTAGTCATAGCAGGATACCACCAGTCAGCAAGCAATGCTGTAGTCATAGCACGATACCACCACAGTCAGCATGCAATGCTGTAGTCATAGCAGGATACAACCACAGTCAGCATCACAATGCTGTAGTCATAGCAGGATACCACCAGTCAGCATGCAATGCTGTAGTCATAGCCGGATACCACCACAGTCAGTATGCAATGCTGTAATCATAGCAGAATACCACCACAGTCAGTATGCAAGGCTGTAGTCATAGCAGGATACCACCATAGTCAGCATGCACTCATATAGTCATAGCAGGATACAACCACAGTCAGCATGCAATGCTATAGTCATAGCAGGATACCACCACAGTCAGCATGCAATGTTGTAGTCATAGCAGGATACCACCACAGTCAGCAAGCAATGCTGTAGTCATAGCAGGATACCACCACAGTCAGCATACAATGCTGTAGTCATAGCAGGATACCACCACAGTCAGTATGCAATGCTGTCATCATAGCAGGTCCCACCACAGTCAGTATGCACTGGTGTAATCATAGCAGGTACCACAGTCAGTATGCACTGCTGTAATCATAGCAGGATACCACCACCGTCAGCATGCAATACTGTAGTCATAGCAGGAAACCACCAGTCAGCATCCAATGCTGTAGTCATAGCAGGAGACCACCACAGTCAGTATGCAATGCTGTAGTTATAGCAGGATACCACCACTGTCAGTATGCAATGCTGTAGTCATAGCAGGATACCACCACAGTCAGGATGCAATGCTGTAGTCATAGCAGGACACCACCAGTCAGCATGCAATGCTGTAGTCATAGCAGGATAACACCAGTCAGGATGCAATGCTGTAGTCATAGCAGGATATTACCATAGTCAGCATGCACTGCTATAGTCATAGCAGGATACAACCACAGTCAGCATGCAATGCTGAAGTCATAGCAGGATACAACGGCAGTCATCATGCAATGCTGTAGTCATAGCAGGATACCACCGCAGTCAGTATGCAATGCTGAAGTCATAGCAGGATACCACCACAGTCAGCATGCAATGCTGTAGTCATAGCAGGATACCACCACCGTCAGTATGCAATGTTGTAGTCATAGCAGGATACCACCACAGTCAGCATGCAATGCTGTAGTCATAGCAGGATACCACCACAGTCAGCATGTAATGCTATAGTCATAGCAGGATACCACCACAGTCAGCATACAATGCTGTAGTCATAGCAGGATACCACCAAAGTCAGCATGCAATGCTTGAGTCATAGCAGGAAACGACCACAGTCAGCATGCAATGCTGTAGTCATAGCAGGATACCAACACAGTCAGCAAGCAATGCTGTAGTCATAGCAGGATATCACCACAGTCAGCATGCAATGCTGTAGTCATAGCAGGATACCACCACAGTCAGCATGCAATGCTGTAGTCATAGCAGGATACCACCACAGTCAGCATGCAATGCTGTAGTCACAGCAGGATACCACCACAGTGAGCATGCACTGCTATAGTCATAGCAGGATACAACCACAGTCAGCAAGCAATGCTGTAGTCATAGCAGGATACAACCACAGTCATCATGCAATGCTGTAGTCATAGCAGGATACCACCGCAGTCAGTATGCAATGCTGTAGTCATATCAGGATACCACCATAGTCAGCATGCAATGCTGTAGTCAAAGCAGGATACAACCACAGTCAGCATGCAATGCTGTAGTCATAGCAGGATACCACCACAGTCAGTATGCAATGCTGTCATCATAGCAGGTCCCACCACAGTCAGTATGCACTGCTGTAATCATAGCAGGTACCACGACAATATGCACTGCTGTAATCATAGCAGGTACCACAACAGCAGTTTCAACTGCTGTAATCATAGCAGGTAACACCAGTCAGTATGCACTGCTGTAATCATAGCAGGTACCACAGTAAGTATGCACTGCTGTAATCATAGCAGGATACCACCACCGTCAGCATGCAATACTGTAGTCATAGAAGGAAACCACCAGTCAGCATGCAATGCTGTAGTCATAGCAGGAGACCACCGCAGTCAGAATGCAATGCTGTAGTCATAGCAGGATACCACCACTGTCAGTATGCAATGCTGTAGTCATAGCAGGATACCACCACAGTCAGTATGCAATGCTGTAGTCATAGCAGGACACCACCAGTCAGCATGCAATGCTGTAGTCAAAGCAGGATACCACCACAGTCAGGATGCAATGCTGTAATCACAGCAGGATACCACCACAGTCAGTATGCAATGCTGTAGTCATAGCAGGATATCACCATAGTCAGCATGCACTGCTATAGTCATAGCAGGATACAACCACATTCAGCATGCAATGCTGTAGTCATAGCAGGATACCACCACAGTCAGCATGCAATGCTGTAGTCATAGCAGGATACCACCACAGTCAGCATGTAATGCTGTAGTCATAGCAGGATACCACCACAGTCAGCATACAATGCTGTAGTCATAGCAGGATACCACCAAAGTCAGCATGCAATGCTTGAGTCACAGCAGGAAACGACCACAGTCAGCATGCAATGCGGTAGTCATAGCAGGATACCACCACAGTTAGCAAGCAATGCTGTAGTCATAGCAGGATACCACCAGTCAGCAAGCAATGCTGTAGTCATAGCACGATACCACCACAGTCAGCATGCAATGCTGTAGTCATAGCAGGATACAACCACAGTCAGCATCACAATGCTGTAGTCATAGCAGGATACCACCAGTCAGCATGCAATGCTGTAGTCATAGCCGGATACCACCACAGTCAGTATGCAATGCTGTAATCATAGCAGAATACCACCACAGTCAGTATGCAAGGCTGTAGTCATAGCAGGATACCACCATAGTCAGCATGCACTCATATAGTCATAGCAGGATACAACCACAGTCAGCATGCAATGCTATAGTCATAGCAGGATACCACCACAGTCAGCATGCAATGTTGTAGTCATAGCAGGATACCACCACAGTCAGCAAGCAATGCTGTAGTCATAGCAGGATACCACCACAGTCAGCATACAATGCTGTAGTCATAGCAGGATACCACCACAGTCAGTATGCAATGCTGTCATCATAGCAGGTCCCACCACAGTCAGTATGCACTGGTGTAATCATAGCAGGTACCACAGTCAGTATGCACTGCTGTAATCATAGCAGGATACCACCACCGTCAGCATGCAATACTGTAGTCATAGCAGGAAACCACCAGTCAGCATCCAATGCTGTAGTCATAGCAGGAGACCACCACAGTCAGTATGCAATGCTGTAGTTATAGCAGGATACCACCACTGTCAGTATGCAATGCTGTAGTCATAGCAGGATACCACCACAGTCAGGATGCAATGCTGTAGTCATAGCAGGATACCACCAAAGTCAGCATGCAATGCTTGAGTCATAGCAGGAAACGACCACAGTCAGCATGCAATGCGGTAGTCATAGCAGGATACCACCACAGTTAGCAAGCAATGCTGTAGTCATAGCAGGATACCACCAGTCAGCAAGCAATGCTGTAGTCATAGCACGATACCACCACAGTCAGCATGCAATGCTGTAGTCATAGCAGGATACAACCACAGTCAGCATCACAATGCTGTAGTCATAGCAGGATACCACCAGTCAGCATGCAATGCTGTAGTCATAGCCGGATACCACCACAGTCAGTATGCAATGCTGTAATCATAGCAGAATACCACCACAGTCAGTATGCAAGGCTGTAGTCATAGCAGGATACCACCATAGTCAGCATGCACTCATATAGTCATAGCAGGATACAACCACAGTCAGCATGCAATGCTATAGTCATAGCAGGATACCACCACAGTCAGCATGCAATGTTGTAGTCATAGCAGGATACCACCACAGTCAGCAAGCAATGCTGTAGTCATAGCACGATACCACCACAGTCAGCATACAATGATGTAGTCATAGCAGGATACCACCACAGTCAGTATGCAATGCTGTCATCATAGCAGGTCCCACCACAGTCAGTATGCACTGGTGTAATCATAGCAGGTACCACAGTCAGTATGCACTGCTGTAATCATAGCAGGATACCACCACCGTCAGCATGCAATACTGTAGTCATAGCAGGAAACCACCAGTCAGCATCCAATGCTGTAGTCATAGCAGGAGACCACCACAGTCAGTATGCAATGCTGTAGTTATAGCAGGATACCACCACTGTCAGTATGCAATGCTGTAGTCATAGCAGGATACCACCACAGTCAGGATGCAATGCTGTAGTCATAGCAGGACACCACCAGTCAGCATGCAATGCTGTAGTCATAGCAGGATAACACCAGTCAGGATGCAATGCTGTAGTCATAGCAGGATATTACCATAGTCAGCATGCACTGCTATAGTCATAGCAGGATACAACCACAGTCAGCATGCAATGCTGAAGTCATAGCAGGATACAACGGCAGTCATCATGCAATGCTGTAGTCATAGCAGGATACCACCGCAGTCAGTATGCAATGCTGAAGTCATAGCAGGATACCACCACAGTCAGCATGCAATGCGGTAGTCATAGCAGGATACCACCACAGTTAGCAAGCAATGCTGTAGTCATAGCAGGATACCACCAGTCAGCAAGCAATGCTGTAGTCATAGCACGATACCACCACAGTCAGCATGCAATGCTGTAGTCATAGCAGGATACAACCACAGTCAGCATCACAATGCTGTAGTCATAGCAGGATACCACCAGTCAGCATGCAATGCTGTAGTCATAGCCGGATACCACCACAGTCAGTATGCAATGCTGTAATCATAGCAGAATACCACCACAGTCAGTATGCAAGGCTGTAGTCATAGCAGGATACCACCATAGTCAGCATGCACTCATATAGTCATAGCAGGATACAACCACAGTCAGCATGCAATGCTATAGTCATAGCAGGATACCACCAAAGTCAGCATGCAATGTTGTAGTCATAGCAGGATACCACCACAGTCAGCAAGCAATGCTGTAGTCATAGCAGGATACCACCACAGTCAGCATACAATGCTGTAGTCATAGCAGGATACCACCACAGTCAGTATGCAATGCTGTCATCATAGCAGGTCCCACCACAGTCAGTATGCACTGGTGTAATCATAGCAGGTACCACAGTCAGTATGCACTGCTGTAATCATAGCAGGATACCACCACCGTCAGCATGCAATACTGTAGTCATAGCAGGAAACCACCAGTCAGCATCCAATGCTGTAGTCATAGCAGGAGACCACCACAGTCAGTATGCAATGCTGTAGTTATAGCAGGATACCACCACTGTCAGTATGCAATGCTGTAGTCATAGCAGGATACCACCACAGTCAGGATGCAATGCTGTAGTCATAGCAGGATACCACCAAAGTCAGCATGCAATGCTTGAGTCATAGCAGGAAACGACCACAGTCAGCATGCAATGCGGTAGTCATAGCAGGATACCACCACAGTTAGCAAGCAATGCTGTAGTCATAGCAGGATACCACCAGTCAGCAAGCAATGCTGTAGTCATAGCACGATACCACCACAGTCAGCATGCAATGCTGTAGTCATAGCAGGATACAACCACAGTCAGCATCACAATGCTGTAGTCATAGCAGGATACCACCAGTCAGCATGCAATGCTGTAGTCATAGCCGGATACCACCACAGTCAGTATGCAATGCTGTAATCATAGCAGAATACCACCACAGTCAGTATGCAAGGCTGTAGTCATAGCAGGATACCACCATAGTCAGCATGCACTCATATAGTCATAGCAGGATACAACCACAGTCAGCATGCAATGCTATAGTCATAGCAGGATACCACCACAGTCAGCATGCAATGTTGTAGTCATAGCAGGATACCACCACAGTCAGCAAGCAATGCTGTAGTCATAGCACGATACCACCACAGTCAGCATACAATGATGTAGTCATAGCAGGATACCACCACAGTCAGTATGCAATGCTGTCATCATAGCAGGTCCCACCACAGTCAGTATGCACTGGTGTAATCATAGCAGGTACCACAGTCAGTATGCACTGCTGTAATCATAGCAGGATACCACCACCGTCAGCATGCAATACTGTAGTCATAGCAGGAAACCACCAGTCAGCATCCAATGCTGTAGTCATAGCAGTAGACCACCACAGTCAGTATGCAATGCTGTAGTTATAGCAGGATACCACCACTGTCAGTATGCAATGCTGTAGTCATAGCAGGATACCACCACAGTCAGGATGCAATGCTGTAGTCATAGCAGGACACCACCAGTCAGCATGCAATGCTGTAGTCATAGCAGGATAACACCAGTCAGGATGCAATGCTGTAGTCATAGCAGGATATTACCATAGTCAGCATGCACTGCTATAGTCATAGCAGGATACAACCACAGTCAGCATGCAATGCTGAAGTCATAGCAGGATACAACGGCAGTCATCATGCAATGCTGTAGTCATAGCAGGATACCACCGCAGTCAGTATGCAATGCTGAAGTCATAGCAGGATACCACCACAGTCAGCATGCAATGCTGTAGTCATAGCAGGATACCACCACCGTCAGTATGCAATGTTGTAGTCATAGCAGGATACCACCACAGTCAGCATGCAATGCTGTAGTCATAGCAGGATACCACCACAGTCAGCATGTAATGCTATAGTCATAGCAGGATACCACCACAGTCAGCATACAATGCTGTAGTCATAGCAGGATACCACCAAAGTCAGCATGCAATGCTTGAGTCATAGCAGGAAACGACCACAGTCAGCATGCAATGCTGTAGTCATAGCAGGATACCAACACAGTCAGCAAGCAATGCTGTAGTCATAGCAGGATATCACCACAGTCAGCATGCAATGCTGTAGTCATAGCAGGATACCACCACAGTCAGCATGCAATGCTGTAGTCATAGCAGGATACCACCACAGTCAGCATGCAATGCTGTAGTCACAGCAGGATACCACCACAGTGAGCATGCACTGCTATAGTCATAGCAGGATACAACCACAGTCAGCAAGCAATGCTGTAGTCATAGCAGGATACAACCACAGTCATCATGCAATGCTGTAGTCATAGCAGGATACCACCGCAGTCAGCATGCAATGCTGTAGTCATATCAGGATACCACCACAGTCAGCATGCAATGCTGTAGTCATAGCAGGATACCACCACAGTCAGCATGCAATGCTGTAGTCAAAGCAGGATACAACCACAGTCAGCATGCAATGCTGTAGTCATAGCAGGATACCACCACAGTCAGTATGCAATGCTGTCATCATAGCAGGTCCCACCACAGTCAGTATGCACTGCTGTAATCACAGCAGGTACCACGACAATATGCACTGCTGTAATCATAGCAGGTACCACAACAGCAGTTTCCACTGCTGTAATCATAGCAGGTACCACCAGTCAGTATGCACTGCTGTAATCATAGCAGGTACCACAGTAAGTATGCACTGCTGTAATCATAGCAGGATACCACCACCGTCAGCATGCAATACTGTAGTCATAGAAGGAAACCACCAGTCAGCATGCAATGCTGTAGTCATAGCAGGAGACCACCGCAGTCAGAATGCAATGCTGTAGTCATAGCAGGATACCACCACTGTCAGTATGCAATGCTGTAGTCATAGCAGGATACCACCACAGTCAGTATGCAATGCTGTAGTCATAGCAGGACACCACCAGTCAGCATGCAATGCTGTAGTCAAAGCAGGATACCACCACAGTCAGGATGCAATGCTGTAATCACAGCAGGATACCACCACAGTCAGTATGCAATGCTGTAGTCATAGCAGGATATCACCATAGTCAGCATGCACTGCTATAGTCATAGCAGGATACAACCACAGTCAGCATGCAATGCTGTAGTCATAGCAGGATACCACCACAGTCAGCATGCAATGCTGTAGTCATAGCAGGATACCACCACAGTCAGCATGTAATGCTGTAGTCTTAGCAGGATACCACCACAGTCAGCATACAATGCTGTAGTCATAGCAGGATACCACCAAAGTCAGCATGCAATGCTTGAGTCATAGCAGGAAACGACCACAGTCAGCATGCAATGCGGTAGTCATAGCAGGATACCACCACAGTTAGCAAGCAATGCTGTAGTCATAGCAGGATACCACCACAGTCAGCATGCAATGCTGTAGTCATTGCAGGATACCACCACAGTCAGCATGCAATGCTGTAGTCATAGCAGGATACAACCACAGTCATCATGCAATGCTGTAGTCATAGCAGGATACCACCGCAGTCAGTATGCAATGCTGTAGTCATAGCAGGATACCACCACAGTCAGCATGCAATGCTGTAGTCATAGCAGGATACCACCACAGTCAGCATGCAATGCTGTAGTCAAAGCAGGATACAACCACAGTCAGCATGCAATGCTGTAGTCATAGCAGGATACCACCACAGTCAGTATGCAATGCTGTCATTATAGCAGGTCCCACCACAGTCAGTATGCACTGCTGTAATCATAGCAGGTACCACGACAATATGCACTGCTGTAATCATAGCAGGTACCACAACAGCAGTTTCCACTGCTGTAATCATAGCAGGTAACACCAGTCAGTATGCACTGCTGTAATCATAGCAGGTACCACAGTAAGTATGCACTGCTGTAATCATAGCAGGATACCACCACCGTCAGCATGCAATACTGTAGTCATAGAAGGAAACCACCAGTCAGCATGCAATGCTGTAGTCATAGCAGGAGACCACCGCAGTCAGAATGCAATGCTGTAGTCATAGCAGGATACCACCACTGTCAGTATGCAATGCTGTAGTCATAGCAGGATACCACCACAGTCAGTATGCAATGCTGTAGTCATAGCAGGACACCACCAGTCAGCATGCAATGCTGTAGTCAAAGCAGGATACCACCACAGTCAGGATGCAATGCTGTAATCACAGCAGGATACCACCACAGTCAGTATGCAATGCTGTAGTCATAGCAGGATATCACCATAGTCAGCATGCACTGCTATAGTCATAGCAGGATACAACCACAGTCAGCATGCAATGCTGTAGTCATAGCAGGATACCACCACAGTCAGCATGCAATGCTGTAGTCATAGCAGGATACCACCACAGTCAGCATGTAATGCTGTAGTCATAGCAGGATACCACCACAGTCAGCATACAATGCTGTAGTCATAGCAGGATACCACCAAAGTCAGCATGCAATGCTTGAGTCATAGCAGGAAACGACCACAGTCAGCATGCAATGCGGTAGTCATAGCAGGATACCACCACAGTTAGCAAGCAATGCAGTAGTCATAGCAGGATACCACCACAGTCAGCATGCAATGCTGTAGTCATTGCAGGATACCACCACAGTCAGCATGCAATGCTGTAGTCATAGCAGGATACAACCACAGTCATCATGCAATGCTGTAGTCATAGCAGGATACCACCGCAGTCAGTATGCAATGCTGTAGTCATACCAGGATACCACCACAGTCAGCATGCAATGCTGTAGTCATAGCAGGATACCACCACAGTCAGCATGCAATGCTGTAGTCAAAGCAGGATACAACCACATTCAGCATGCAATGCTGTAGTCATAGCAGGATACCACCACAGTCAGTATGCAATGCTGTCATCATAGCAGGTCCCACCACAGTCAGTATGCACTGCTGTAATCATAGCAGGTACCACGACAATATGCACTGCTGTAATCATAGCAGGTACCACAACAGCAGTTTCCACTGCTGTAATCATAGCAGGTAACACCAGTCAGTATGCACTGCTGTAATCATAGCAGGTACCACAGTAAGTATGCACTGCTGTAATCATAGCAGGATACCACCACCGTCAGCATGCATTACTGTAGTCATAGGAGGAAACCACCAGTCAGCATGCAATGCTGTAGTCATAGCAGGAGACCACCGCAGTCAGTATGCAATGCTGTAGTCATAGCAGGATACCACCACTGTCAGTATGCAATGCTGTAGTCATAGCAGGACACCACCAGTCAGCATGCAATGCTGTAGTCAAAGCAGGATACCACCACAGTCAGGATGCAATGCTGTAATCATAGCAGAATACCACCACAGTCAGTATGCAATGCTGTAGTCATAGCAGGATATCACCATAGTCAGCATGCACTGCTATAGTCATAGCAGGATACAACCACAGTCAGCATGCAATGCTGAAGTCATTACAGGATACAACGGCAGTCAGCATGCAATGCTGTAGTCATAGAAGGATACCACCGCAGTCAGTATGCAATGCTGTAGTCAAAGCAGGATACCACTACCGTCAGTATGCAATGCTGTAGTCATAGCAGGATACCACCACAGTCAGCATGCGATGGTGTAGTCATAGCAGGATACCACCACCGTCAGTATGCAATGATGTAGTCATAGCAGGATACCACCACAGTCAGCATGTAATGCTGTAGTCATAGCAGGATACCTCCACAGTCAGCATACAATGCTGTAGTCATAGCAGGATACCACCACAGTCAGCATGCAATGCTTGAGTCATAGCAGGAAACGACCACAGTCAGCATGCAATGCTGTAGTCATAGCAGGATACCACCACAGTCAGCACGCAATGCTGTAGTCATAGCAGGATACCACCACAGTCAGCATGCAATGCTGTAGTCATAGCAGGATACCACCACAGTCAGCATCACAATGCTGTAGTCATAGCAGGATACCACCATAGTCAGCATGCACTGCTATAGTCATAGCACGATACCACCACAGTCAGCATGCAATGCTGTAGTCATAGCAGGATACAACTACAGTCAGCATGCAATGCTGTAGTCATAGCAGGATACCACCGCAGTCAGTATGCAATGCTGAAGTTATAGAAGGATACCACTGCAGTCAATATGCAACGCTGTAGTCATAGCAGGATACCACCACAGTCAGCATGAAATGCTGTAGTCATAGCAGGATACCACCACAGTCAGCATGCAATGCTGTAGTCATAGCAGGATACCACCACAGTGAGCATGCACTGCTATAGTCATAGCAGGATACAACCACAGTCAGCATGCAATGCTGTAGTCATAGCAGGATACCACCACAGTCAGCAAGCAATGCTGTAGTCATAGCAGGATACATCCACAGTCAGCATGCAATGCTGTAGTCATAGCAGGATACCACCACAGTCAGCATACAATGCTGTAGTCATATCAGGATACAACCACAGTCAGCATGCAATGCTGTAGTCATAGCAGGATACCACCACAGTCAGTATGCAATGCTGTCATCATAGCAGGTCCCACCACAGTCAGTATGCACTGCTGTAATCATAGCAGGTACCACGACAATATGCAGTGCTGTAATCATAGCAGGTACCACAACAGCAGTTTCCACTGCTGTAATCATAGCAGGTACCACCAGTCAGTATGCACTGCTGTAATCATAGCAGGTACCACAGTAAGTATGCACTGCTGTAATCATAGCAGGATACCACCACCGTCAGCATGCAATACTGTAGTCATAGCAGGAAACCACCAGTCAGCATGCAATGCTGTAGTCATAGCAGGAGACCACCGCAGTCAGTATGCAATGCTGTAGTCATAGCAGGATACCACCACTGTCAGTATGCAATGCTGTAGTCATAGCAGGATACCACCACAGTCAGTATGCAATGCTGTAGTCATAGCAGGACACCACCAGTCAGCATGCAATGCTGTAGTCATAGCAGGATAGTACCACAGTCAGGATGCAATGCTGTAATCACAGCAGGATACCACCACAGTCAGTATGCAATGCTGTAGTCATAGCAGGATATCACCATAGTCAGCATGCACTGCTATAGTCATAGCAGGATACAACCACAGTCAGCATGCAATGCTGAAGTCATAGCAGGATACAACGGCAGTCAGCATGCAATGCTGTAGTCATAGCAGGATACCACCGCAGTCAGTATGCAATGCTGTAGTCATAGCAGGATACCACTACCGTCAGTATGCAATGCTGTAGTCATAGCAGGATACCACCACAGTCAGCATGCGATGCTGTAGTCATAGCAGGATACCACCACCGTCAGTATGCAATGCTGTAGTCATAGCAGGATACCACCACAGTCAGCATGTAATGCTGTAGTCATAGCAGGATACCACCACAGTCAGCATACAATGCTGTAGTCATAGCAGGATACCACCACAGTCAGCATGCAATGCTTGAGTCATAGCAGGAAACGACCACAGTCAGCATGCAATGCTGTAGTCATAGCAGGTTACCACCACAGTCAGAACGCAATGCTGTAGTCATAGCAGGATACCACCACAGTCAGCATGCAATGCTGTAATCATAGCAGGATACCACCACAGTCAGCATCGCAATGCTGTAGTCATAGCAGGATACCACCATAGTCAGCATGCACTGCTATAGTCATAACAGGATACCACCAGTCAGCATGCAATGCTGTAGTCATAGCAGGATACAACTACAGTCAGCATGCAATGCTGTAGTCATAGCTGGATACCACCGCAGTCAGTATGCAATGCTGAAGTTATAGAAGGATACCACTGCAGTCAGTATGCAATGCTGTAGTCATAGCAGGATACCACCACAGTGAGCATGCACAGCTATAGTCATAGCAGGATACAACCACAGTCAGCATGCAATGCTGTAGTCATAGCAGGATACCACCACAGTCAGCATGCAATGCTGTAGTCATAGCAGGATACATCCACAGTCAGCATGCAATGCTGTAGTCATAGCAGGATACCACCACAGTCAGCATACAATGCTGTAGTCATAGCAGGATACAACCACAGTCAGCATGCAATGCTGTAGTCATAGCAGGATACCACCACAGTCAGTATGCAATGCTGTCATCATAGCAGGTCCCACCACAGTCAGTATGCACTGCTGTAATCATAGCAGGTACCACGACAATATGCAGTGCTGTAATCATAGCAGGTACCACAACAGCAGTTTCCACTGCTGTAATCATAGCAGGTACCACCAGTCAGTATGCACTGCTGTAATCATAGCAGGTACCACAGTAAGTATGCACTGCTGTAATCATAGCAGGATACCACCACTGTCAGCATGCAATACTGTAGTCATAGCAGGAAACCACCAGTCAGCATGCAATGCTGTAGTCATAGCAGGAGACCACCGCAGTCAGTATGCAATGCTGTAGTCATAGCAGGATACCACCACTGTCAGTATGCAATGCTGTAGTCATAGCAGGATACCACCACAGTCAGTATGCAATGCTGTAGTCATAGCAGGACACCACCAGTCAGCATGCAATGCTGTAGTCATAGCAGGATACTACCACAGTCAGGATGCAATGCTGTAATCACAGCAGGATACCACCACAGTCAGTATGCAATGCTGTAGTCATAGCAGGATATCACCATAGTCAGCATGCACTGCTATAGTCATAGCAGGATACAACCACAGTCAGCATGCAATGCTGAAGTCATAGCAGGATACAACGGCAGTCAGCATGCAATGCTGTAGTCATAGCAGGAGACCACCGCAGTCAGTATGCAATGCTGTAGTCATAGCAGGATACCACCACAGTCAGTATGCAATGCTGTAGTCATTGCAGGACACCACCAGTCAGCATGCAATGCTGTAGTCATAGCAGGATACCACCACTGTCAGTATGCAATGCTGTAGTCATAGCAGGATACCACCACAGTCAGTATGCAATGCTGTAGTCATAGCAGGACACCACCAGTCAGCATGCAATGCTGTAGTCATAGCAGGATAGTACCACAGTCAGGATGCAATGCTGTAATCACAGCAGGATACCACCACAGTCAGTATGCAATGCTGTAGTCATAGCAGGATATCACCATAGTCAGCATGCACTGCTATAGTCATAGCAGGATACAACCACAGTCAGCATGCAATGCTGAAGTCATAGCAGGATACAACGGCAGTCAGCATGCAATGCTGTAGTCATAGCAGGATACCACCGCAGTCAGTATGCAATGCTGTAGTCATAGCAGGATACCACTACCGTCAGTATGCAATGCTGTAGTCATAGCAGGATACCACCACAGTCAGCATGCGATGCTGTAGTCATAGCAGGATACCACCACCGTCAGTATGCAATGCTGTAGTCATAGCAGGATACCACCACAGTCAGCATGTAATGCTGTAGTCATAGCAGGATACCACCACAGTCAGCATACAATGCTGTAGTCATAGCAGGATACCACCACAGTCAGCATGCAATGCTTGAGTCATAGCAGGAAACGACCACAGTCAGCATGCAATGCTGTAGTCATAGCAGGTTACCACCACAGTCAGAACGCAATGCTGTAGTCATAGCAGGATACCACCACAGTCAGCATGCAATGCTGTAATCATAGCAGGATACCACCACAGTCAGCATCGCAATGCTGTAGTCATAGCAGGATACCACCATAGTCAGCATGCACTGCTATATTCATAACAGGATACCACCACAGTCAGCATGCAATGCTGTAGTCATAGCAGGATACAACTACAGTCAGCATGCAATGCTGTAGTCATAGCTGGATACCACCGCAGTCAGTATGCAATGCTGAAGTTATAGAAGGATACCACTGCAGTCAGTATGCAATGCTGTAGTCATAGCAGGATACCACCACAGTGAGCATGCACAGCTATAGTCATAGCAGGATACAACCACAGTCAGCATGCAATGCTGTAGTCATAGCAGGATACCACCACAGTCAGCATGCAATGCTGTAGTCATAGCAGGATACATCCACAGTCAGCATGCAATGCTGTAGTCATAGCAGGATACCACCACAGTCAGCATACAATGCTGTAGTCATAGCAGGATACAACCACAGTCAGCATGCAATGCTGTAGTCATAGCAGGATACCACCACAGTCAGTATGCAATGCTGTCATCATAGCAGGTCCCACCACAGTCAGTATGCACTGCTGTAATCATAGCAGGTACCACGACAATATGCAGTGCTGTAATCATAGCAGGTACCACAACAGCAGTTTCCACTGCTGTAATCATAGCAGGTACCACCAGTCAGTATGCACTGCTGTAATCATAGCAGGTACCACAGTAAGTATGCACTGCTGTAATCATAGCAGGATACCACCACTGTCAGCATGCAATACTGTAGTCATAGCAGGAAACCACCAGTCAGCATGCAATGCTGTAGTCATAGCAGGAGACCACCGCAGTCAGTATGCAATGCTGTAGTCATAGCAGGATACCACCACTGTCAGTATGCAATGCTGTAGTCATAGCAGGATACCACCACAGTCAGTATGCAATGCTGTAGTCATAGCAGGACACCACCAGTCAGCATGCAATGCTGTAGTCATAGCAGGATACTACCACAGTCAGGATGCAATGCTGTAATCACAGCAGGATACCACCACAGTCAGTATGCAATGCTGTAGTCATAGCAGGATATCACCATAGTCAGCATGCACTGCTATAGTCATAGCAGGATACAACCACAGTCAGCATGCAATGCTGAAGTCATAGCAGGATACAACGGCAGTCAGCATGCAATGCTGTAGTCATAGCAGGAGACCACCGCAGTCAGTATGCAATGCTGTAGTCATAGCAGGATACCACCACAGTCAGTATGCAATGCTGTAGTCATTGCAGGACACCACCAGTCAGCATGCAATGCTGTAGTCATAGCAGGATACTACCACAGTCAGCATGCAATGCTGTAGTCATAGCAGGATACCACCACAGTCAGCATGCAATGCTGTAGTCATAGCAGGATACCACCACAGTCAGCATGCAATGCTGTAGTCATAGCAGGATACCACCACAGTCAGCATGTAATGCTGTAGTCATAGCAGGATACCACCACAGTCAGCATACAATGCTGTAGTCATAGCAGGATACCACCAAAGTCAGCATGCAATGCTTGAGTCATAGCAGGAAACGACCACAGTCAGCATGCAATGCTGTAGTCATAGCAGGATACCACCACAGTCAGCAAGCAATGCTGTAGTCATAGCAGGATACCACCACAGTCAGCATGCAATGCTGTAGTCATTGCAGGATACCACCACAGTCAGCATGCAATGCTGTAGTCATAGCAGGATACAACCACAGTCATCATGCAATGCTGTAGTCATAGCAGGATACCACCGCAGTCAGTATGCAATGCTGTAGTCATAGCAGGATACCACCACAGTCAGCATGCAATGCTGTAGTCATTGCAGGATACCACCACAGTCAGCATGCAATGCTGTAGTCAAAGCAGGATACAACCACAGTCAGCATGCAATGCTGTAGTCATAGCAGGATACCACCACAGTCAGTATGCAATGCTGTCATCATAGCAGGTCCCACCACAGTCAGTATGCACTGCTGTAATCATAGCAGGTACCACGACAATATGCACTGCTGTAATCATAGCAGGTACCACAACAGCAGTTTCCACTGCTGTAATCATAGCAGGTACCACCAGTCAGTATGCACTGCTGTAATCATAGCAGGTACCACAGTAAGTATGCACTGCTGTAATCATAGCAGGATACCACCACCGTCAGCATGCATTACTGTAGTCATAGGAGGAAACCACCAGTCAGCATGCAATGCTGTAGTCATAGCAGGAGACCACCGCAGTCAGTATGCAATGCTGTAGTCATAGCAGGATACCACCACTGTCAGTATGCAATGCTGTAGTCATAGCAGGACACCACCAGTCAGCATGCAATGCTGTAGTCAAAGCAGGATACCACCACAGTCAGGATGCAATGCTGTAATCATAGCAGAATACCACCACAGTCAGTATGCAATGCTGTAGTCATAGCAGGATATCACCATAGTCAGCATGCACTGCTATAGTCATAGCAGGATACAACCACAGTCAGCATGCAATGCTGAAGTCATAGCACGATACAACGGCAGTCAGCATGCAATGCTGTAGTCATAGCAGGATACCAACGCAGTCAGTATGCAATGCTGTAGTCAAAGCAGGATACCACTACCGTCAGTATGCAATGCTGTAGTCATAGCAGGATACCACCACAGTCAGCATGCGATGGTGTAGTCATAGCAGGATACCACCACCGTCAGTATGCAATGATGTAGTCATAGCAGGATACCACCACAGTCAGCATGTAATGCTGTAGTCATAGCAGGATACCTCCACAGTCAGCATACAATGCTGTAGTCATAGCAGGATACCAACACAGTCAGCATGCAATGCTTGAGTCATAGCAGGAAACGACCACAGTCAGCATGCAATGCTGTAGTCATAGCAGGATACCACCACAGTCAGCACGCAATGCTGTAGTCATAGCAGGATACCACCACAGTCAGCATGCAATGCTGTAGTCATAGCAGGATACCACCACAGTCAGCATCACAATGCTGTAGTCATAGCAGGATACCACCATAGTCAGCATGCACTGCTATAGTCATAGCAGGAAACCACCAGTCTGCATGCAATGCTGTAGTCATAGCAGGATATCACCATAGTCAGCATGCACTGCTATAGTCATAGCAGGATACAACCACAGTCAGCATGCAATGCTGAAGTCATAGCAGGATACAACGGCAGTCAGCATGCAATGCTGTAGTCATAGCAGGAGACCACCGCAGTCAGTATGCAATGCTGTAGTCATAGCAGGATACCACCACAGTCAGTATGCAATGCTGTAGTCATTGCAGGACACCACCAGTCAGCATGCAATGCTGTAGTCATAGCAGGATACTACCACAGTCAGCATGCAATGCTGTAGTCATAGCAGGATACCACCACAGTCAGCATGCAATGCTGTAGTCATAGCATTATACCACCACAGTCAGCATGCAATGCTGTAGTCATAGCAGGATACCACCACAGTCAGCATGTAATGCTGTAGTCATAGCAGGATACCACCACAGTCAGCATACAATGCTGTAGTCATAGCAGGATACCACCAAAGTCAGCATGCAATGCTTGAGTCATAGCAGGAAACGACCACAGTCAGCATGCAATGCTGTAGTCATAGCAGGATACCACCACAGTCAGCAAGCAATGCTGTAGTCATAGCAGGATACCACCACAGTCAGCATGCAATGCTGTAGTCATTGCAGGATACCACCACAGTCAGCATGCAATGCTGTAGTCATAGCAGGATATCACCATAGTCAGCATGCACTGCTATAGTCATAGCAGGATACAACCACAGTCAGCATGCAATGCTGAAGTCATAGCAGGATACAACGGCAGTCAGCATGCAATGCTGTAGTCATAGCAGGAGACCACCGCAGTCAGTATGCAATGCTGTAGTCATAGCAGGATACCACCACAGTCAGTATGCAATGCTGTAGTCATTGCAGGACACCACCAGTCAGCATGCAATGCTGTAGTCATAGCAGGATACTACCACAGTCAGCATGCAATGCTGTAGTCATAGCAGGATACCACCACAGTCAGCATGCAATGCTGTAGTCATAGCAGGATACCACCACAGTCAGCATGCAATGCTGTAGTCATAGCAGGATACCACCACAGTCAGCATGTAATGCTGTAGTCATAGCAGGATACCACCACAGTCAGCATACAATGCTGTAGTCATAGCAGGATACCACCAAAGTCAGCATGCAATGCTTGAGTCATAGCAGGAAACGACCACAGTCAGCATGCAATGCTGTAGTCATAGCAGGATACCACCACAGTCAGCAAGCAATGCTGTAGTCATAGCAGGATACCACCACAGTCAGCATGCAATGCTGTAGTCATTGCAGGATACCACCACAGTCAGCATGCAATGCTGTAGTCATAGCAGGATACAACCACAGTCATCATGCAATGCTGTAGTCATAGCAGGATACCACCGCAGTCAGTATGCAATGCTGTAGTCATAGCAGGATACCACCACAGTCAGCATGCAATGCTGTAGTCATTGCAGGATACCACCACAGTCAGCATGCAATGCTGTAGTCAAAGCAGGATACAACCACAGTCAGCATGCAATGCTGTAGTCATAGCAGGATACCACCACAGTCAGTATGCAATGCTGTCATCATAGCAGGTCCCACCACAGTCAGTATGCACTGCTGTAATCATAGCAGGTACCACGACAATATGCACTGCTGTAATCATAGCAGGTACCACAACAGCAGTTTCCACTGCTGTAATCATAGCAGGTACCACCAGTCAGTATGCACTGCTGTAATCATAGCAGGTACCACAGTAAGTATGCACTGCTGTAATCATAGCAGGATACCACCACCGTCAGCATGCATTACTGTAGTCATAGGAGGAAACCACCAGTCAGCATGCAATGCTGTAGTCATAGCAGGAGACCACCGCAGTCAGTATGCAATGCTGTAGTCATAGCAGGATACCACCACTGTCAGTATGCAATGCTGTAGTCATAGCAGGACACCACCAGTCAGCATGCAATGCTGTAGTCAAAGCAGGATACCACCACAGTCAGGATGCAATGCTGTAATCATAGCAGAATACCACCACAGTCAGTATGCAATGCTGTAGTCATAGCAGGATATCACCATAGTCAGCATGCACTGCTATAGTCATAGCAGGATACAACCACAGTCAGCATGCAATGCTGAAGTCATAGCAGGATACAACGGCAGTCAGCATGCAATGCTGTAGTCATAGCAGGATACCAACGCAGTCAGTATGCAATGCTGTAGTCAAAGCAGGATACCACTACCGTCAGTATGCAATGCTGTAGTCATAGCAGGATACCACCACAGTCAGCATGCGATGGTGTAGTCATAGCAGGATACCACCACCGTCAGTATGCAATGATGTAGTCATAGCAGGATACCACCACAGTCAGCATGTAATGCTGTAGTCATAGCAGGATACCTCCACAGTCAGCATACAATGCTGTAGTCATAGCAGGATACCAACACAGTCAGCATGCAATGCTTGAGTCATAGCAGGAAACGACCACAGTCAGCATGCAATGCTGTAGTCATAGCAGGATACCACCACAGTCAGCACGCAATGCTGTAGTCATAGCAGGATACCACCACAGTCAGCATGCAATGCTGTAGTCATAGCAGGATACCACCACAGTCAGCATCACAATGCTGTAGTCATAGCAGGATACCACCATAGTCAGCATGCACTGCTATAGTCATAGCAGGAAACCACCAGTCTGCATGCAATGCTGTAGTCATAGCAGGAGACCACCACAGTCAGTATGCAATGCTGTAGTCATAGCAGGATACCACCACTGTCAGTATGCAATGCTGTAGTCATAGCAGGATACCACCACAGTCAGTATGCAATGCTGTAGTCATAGCAGGACACCACCAGTCAGCATGCAATGCTGTAGTCATAGCAGGATACTACCACAGTCAGGATGCAATGCTGTAATCACAGCAGGATACCACCACAGTCAGTATGCAATGCTGTAGTCATAGCAGGATATCACCATAGTCAGCATGCACTGCTATAGTCATAGCAGGATACAACCACAGTCAGCATGCAATGCTGAAGTCATAGCAGGATACAACGGCAGTCAGCATGCAATGCTGTAGTCATAGCAGGAGACCACCGCAGTCAGTATGCAATGCTGTAGTCATAGCAGGATACCACCACAGTCAGTATGCAATGCTGTAGTCATTGCAGGACACCACCAGTCAGCATGCAATGCTGTAGTCATAGCAGGATACTACCACAGTCAGCATGCAATGCTGTAGTCATAGCAGGATACCACCACAGTCAGCATGCAATGCTGTAGTCATAGCAGGATACCACAACAGTCAGCATGCAATGCTGTAGTCATAGCAGGATACCACCACAGTCAGCATGTAATGCTGTAGTCATAGCAGGATACCACCACAGTCAGCATACAATGCTGTAGTCATAGCAGGATACCACCAAAGTCAGTATGCAATGCTTGAGTCATTGCAGGAAACGACCACAGTCAGCATGCAATGCTGTAGTCATAGCAGGATACCACCACAGTCAGCAAGCAATGCTGTAGTCATAGCAGGATACCACCACAGTCAGCATGCAATGCTGTAGTCATTGCAGGATACCACCACAGTCAGCATGCAATGCTGTAGTCATAGCAGGATACAACCACAGTCATCATGCAATGCTGTAGTCATAGCAGGATACCACCGCAGTCAGTATGCAATGCTGTAGTCATAGCAGGATACCACCACAGTCAGCATGCAATGCTGTAGTCATTGCAGGATACCACCACAGTCAGCATGCAATGCTGTAGTCAAAGCAGGATACAACCACAGTCAGCATGCAATGCTGTAGTCATAGCAGGATACCACCACAGTCAGTATGCAATGCTGTCATCATAGCAGGTCCCACCACAGTCAGTATGCACTGCTGTAATCATAGCAGGTACCACGACAATATGCACTGCTGTAATCATAGCAGGTACCACAACAGCAGTTTCCACTGCTGTAATCATAGCAGGTACCACCAGTCAGTATGCACTGCTGTAATCATAGCAGGTACCACAGTAAGTATGCACTGCTGTAATCATAGCAGGATACCACCACCGTCAGCATGCATTACTGTAGTCATAGGAGGAAACCACCAGTCAGCATGCAATGCTGTAGTCATAGCAGGAGACCACCGCAGTCAGTATGCAATGCTGTAGTCATAGCAGGATACCACCACTGTCAGTATGCAATGCTGTAGTCATAGCAGGACACCACCAGTCAGCATGCAATGCTGTAGTCAAAGCAGGATACCACCACAGTCAGGATGCAATGCTGTAATCATAGCAGAATACCACCACAGTCAGTATGCAATGCTGTAGTCATAGCAGGATATCACCATAGTCAGCATGCACTGCTATAGTCATAGCAGGATACAACCACAGTCAGCATGCAATGCTGAAGTCATAGCAGGATACAACGGCAGTCAGCATGCAATGCTGTAGTCATAGCAGGATACCAACGCAGTCAGTATGCAATGCTGTAGTCAAAGCAGGATACCACTACCGTCAGTATGCAATGCTGTAGTCATAGCAGGATACCACCACAGTCAGCATGCGATGGTGTAGTCATAGCAGGATACCACCACCGTCAGTATGCAATGATGTAGTCATAGCAGGATACCACCACAGTCAGCATGTAATGCTGTAGTCATAGCAGGATACCTCCACAGTCAGCATACAATGCTGTAGTCATAGCAGGATACCAACACAGTCAGCATGCAATGCTTGAGTCATAGCAGGAAACGACCACAGTCAGCATGCAATGCTGTAGTCATAGCAGGATACCACCACAGTCAGCACGCAATGCTGTAGTCATAGCAGGATACCACCACAGTCAGCATGCAATGCTGTAGTCATAGCAGGATACCACCACAGTCAGCATCACAATGCTGTAGTCATAGCAGGATACCACCATAGTCAGCATGCACTGCTATAGTCATAGCAGGATACCACCACAGTCAGCATGCAATGCTGTAGTCATAGCAGGATACAACTACAGTCAGCATGCAATGCTGTAGTCATAGCAGGATACCACTGCAGTCAGTATGCAATGCTGTAGTCATAGCAGGATACCACCACAGTCAGCATGAAATGCTGTAGTCATAGCAGGATACCACCACAGTCAGCATGCAATGCTGTAGTCATAGCAGGATACCACCACAGTGAGCATGCACTGCTATAGTCATAGCAGGATACAACCACAGTCAGCATGCAATGCTCTAGTCATAGCAGGATACCACCACAGTCAGCATGCAATGCTGTAGTCATAGCAGGATACATCCACAGTCAGCATGCAATGCTGTAGTCATAGCAGGATACCACCACAGTCAGCATACAATGCTGTAGTCATAGCAGGATACAACCACAGTCAGCATGCAATGCTGTAGTCATAGCAGGATACCACCACAGTCAGTATGCAATGCTGTCATCATAGCAGGTCCCACCACAGTCAGTATGCACTGCTGTAATCATAGCATGTACCACGACAATATGCAGTGCTGTAATCATAGCAGGTACCACAACAGCAGTTTCCACTGCTGTAATCATAGCAGGTACCACCAGTCAGTATGCACTGCTGTAATCATAGCAGGTACCACAGTAAGTATGCACTGCTGTAATCATAGCAGGATACCACCACCGTCAGCATGCAATACTGTAGTCATAGCAGGAAACCACCAGTCAGCATGCAATGCTGTAGTCATAGCAGGAGACCACCGCAGTCAGTATGCAATGCTGTAGTCATAGCAGGATACCACCACTGTCAGTATGCAATGCTGTAGTCATAGCAGGATACCACCACAGTCAGTATGCAATGCTGTAGTCATAGCAGGACACCACCAGTCAGCATGCAATGCTGTAGTCATAGCAGGATACTACCACAGTCAGGATGCAATGCTGTAATCACAGCAGGATACCACCACAGTCAGTATGCAATGCTGTAGTCATAGCAGGATATCACCATAGTCAGCATGCACTGCTATAGTCATAGCAGGATACAACCACAGTCAGCATGCAATTCTGAAGTCATAGCAGGATACAACGGCAGTCAGCATGCAATGCTGTAGTCATAGCAGGAGACCACCGCAGTCAGTATGCAATGCTGTAGTCATAGCAGGATACCACCACAGTCAGTATGCAATGCTGTAGTCATTGCAGGACACCACCAGTCAGCATGCAATGCTGTAGTCATAGCAGGATACTACCACAGTCAGCATGCAATGCTGTAGTCATAGCAGGATACCACCACAGTCAGCATGCAATGCTGTAGTCATAGCAGGATACCACCACAGTCAGCATGCAATGCTGTAGTCATAGCAGGATACCACCACAGTCAGCATGTAATGCTGTCATCATAGTAGGTCCCACCACAGTCAGTATGCACTGCTGTAATCATAGCAGGTACCACGACAATATGCACTGCTGTAATCATAGCAGGTACCACAACAGCAGTTTCCACTGCTGTAATCATAGCAGGTACCACCAGTCAGTATGCACTGCTGTAATCATAGCAGGTACCACAGTAAGTATGCACTGCTGTAATCATAGCAGGATACCACCACCGTCAGCATGCATTACTGTAGTCATAGGAGGAAACCACCAGTCAGCATGCAATGCTGTAGTCATAGCAGGAGACCACCGCAGTCAGTATGCAATGCTGTAGTCATAGCAGGATACCACCACTGTCAGTATGCAATGCTGTAGTCATAGCAGGACACCTCCAGTCAGCATGCAATGCTGTAGTCAAAGCAGGATACCACCACAGTCAGGATGCAATGCTGTAATCATAGCAGAATACCACCACAGTCAGTATGCAATGCTGTAGTCATAGCAGGATATCACCATAGTCAGCATGCACTGCTATAGTCATAGCAGGATACAACCACAGTCAGCATGCAATGCTGAAGTCATAGCAGGATACAACGGCAGTCAGCATGCAATGCTGTAGTCATAGCAGGATACCAACGCAGTCAGTATGCAATGCTGTAGTCAAAGCAGGATACCACTACCGTCAGTATGCAATGCTGTAGTCATAGCAGGATACCAGCACAGTCAGCATGCGATGGTGTAGTCATAGCAGGATACCACCACCGTCAGTATGCAATGATGTAGTCATAGCAGGATACCACCACAGTCAGCATGCAATGCTGTAGTCATAGCAGGATACCTCCACAGTCAGCATACAATGCTGTAGTCATAGCAGGATACCAACACAGTCAGCATGCAATGCTTGAGTCATAGCAGGAAACGACCACAGTCAGCATGCAATGCTGTAGTCATAGCAGGTTACCACCACAGTCAGCACGCAATGCTGTAGTCATAGCAGGATACCACCACAGTCAGCATCACAATGCTGTAGTCATAGCAGGATACCACCATAGTCAGCATGCACTGCTATAGTCATAGCAGGATACCACCACAGTCAGCATGCAATGCTGTAGTCATAGCAGGATACAACTACAGTCAGCATGCAATGCTGTAGTCATAGCAGGATACCACCGCAGTCAGTATGCAATGCTGTAGTCATAGCAGGATACCACCACAGTCAGCATGAAATGCTGTAGTCATAGCAGGATACCACCACAGTCAGCATGCAATTCTGTAGTCATAGCAGGATACCACCACAGTGAGCATGCACTGCTATAGTCATAGCAGGATACAACCACAGTCAGCATGCAATGCTCTAGTCATAGCAGGATACCACCACAGTCAGCATGCAATGCTGTAGTCATAGCAGGATACATCCACAGTCAGCATGCAATGCTGTAGTCATAGCAGGATACCACCACAGTCAGCATACAATGCTGTAGTCATAGCAGGATACAACCACAGTCAGCATGCAATGCTGTAGTCATAGCAGGATACCACCACAGTCAGTATGCAATGCTGTCATCATAGCAGGTCCCACCACAGTCAGTATGCACTGCTGTAATCATAGCAGGTACCACGACAATATGCAGTGCTGTAATCATAGCAGGTACCACAACAGCAGTTTCCACTGCTGTAATCATAGCAGGTACCACCAGTCAGTATGCACTGCTGTAATCATAGCAGGTACCACAGTAAGTATGCACTGCTGTAATCATAGCAGGATACCACCACCGTCAGCATGCAATACTGTAGTCATAGCAGGAAACCACCAGTCAGCATGCAATGCTGTAGTCATAGCAGGAGACCACCGCAGTCAGTATGCAATGCTGTAGTCATAGCAGGATACCACCACTGTCAGTATGCAATGCTGTAGTCATAGCAGGATACCACCACAGTCAGTATGCAATGCTGTAGTCATAGCAGGACACCACCAGTCAGCATGCAATGCTGTAGTCATAGCAGGATACTACCACGGTCAGGATGCAATGCTGTAATCACAGCAGGATACCACCACAGTCAGTATGCAATGCTGTAGTCATAGCAGGATATCACCATAGTCAGCATGCACTGCTATAGTCATAGCAGGATACAACCACAGTCAGCATGCAATGCTGAAGTCATAGCAGGATACAACGGCAGTCAGCATGCAATGCTGTAGTCATAGCAGGATACCACCGCAGTCAGTATGCAATGCTGTAGTCATAGCAGGATACCACTACCGTCAGTATGCAATGCTGTAGTCATAGCAGGATACCACCACAGTCAGCATGCGATGCTGTAGTCATAGCAGGATACCACCACCGTCAGTATGCAATGCTGTAGTCATAGCAGGATACCACCACAGTCAGCATGTAATGCTGTAGTCACAGCAGGATACCACCACAGTCAGCATACAATGCTGTAGTCATAGCAGGATACCACCACAGTAAGCATGCAATGCTTGAGTCATAGCAGGAAACGACCACAGTCAGCATGCAATGCTGTAGTCATAGCAGGTTACCACCACAGTCAGAACGCAATGCTGTAGTCATAGCAGGATACCACCACAGTCAGCATGCAATGCTGTAATCATAGCAGGATACCACCACAGTCAGCATGCAATGCTGTAATCATAGCAGGATACCACCACAGTCAGCATCGCAATGCTATAGTCATAACAGGATACCACCACAGTCAGCATGCAATGCTGTAGTCATAGCAGGATACAACTACAGTCAGCATGCAATGCTGTAGTCATAGCTGGATACCACCGCAGTCAGTATGCAATGCTGAAGTTATAGAAGGATACCACTGCAGTCAGTATGCAATGCTGTAGTCATAGCAGGATACCACCACAGTGAGCATGCACAGCTATAGTCACAGCAGGATACCACCACAGTCAGCATACAATGCTGTAGTCATAGCAGGATACAACCACAGTCAGCATGCAATGCTGTAGTCATAGCAGGATACCACCACAGTCAGTATGCAATGCTGTCATCATAGCAGGTCCCACCACAGTCAGTATGCACTGCTGTAATCATAGCAGGTACCACGACAATATGCAGTGCTGTAATCATAGCAGTTACCTCAACAGCAGTTTCCACTGCTGTAATCATAGCAGGTACCACCAGTCAGTATGCACTGCTGTAATCTTAGCAGGTACCACAGTAAGTATGCACTGCTGTAATCATAGCAGGATACCACCACCGTCAGCATGCAATACTGTAGTCATAGCAGGAAACCACCAGTCAGCATGCAATGCTGTAGTCATAGCAGGAGACCACCGCAGTCAGTATGCAATGCTGTAGTCATAGCAGGATACCACCACTGTCAGTATGCAATGCTGTAGTCATAGCAGGATACCACCACAGTCAGTATGCAATGCTGTAGTCATAGCAGGACACCACCAGTCAGCATGCAATGCTGTAGTCATAGCAGGATACCACCACAGTCAGCATGTAATGCTGTAGTCACAGCAGGATACCACCACAGTCAGCATACAATGCTGTAGTCATAGCAGGATACCACCACAGTCAGCATGCAATGCTTGAGTCATAGCAGGAAACGACCACAGTCAGCATGCAATGCTGTAATCATAGCAGGATACCACCATAGTCAGCATGCACTGCTATAGTCATAACAGGATACCACCACAGTCAGCATGCAATGCTGTAGTCATAGCAGGATACAACTACAGTCAGCATGCAATGCTGTAGTCATAGCTGGATACCACCGCAGTCAGTATGCAATGCTGAAGTTATAGAAGGATACCACTGCAGTCAGTATGCAATGCTGTAGTCATAGCAGGATACCACCACAGTGAGCATGCACAGCTATAGTCATAGCAGGATACAACCACAGTCAGCATGCAATAGTGTAGTCATAGCAGGATACCACCACAGTCAGCATGCAATGCTGTAGTCATAGCAGGATACATCCACAGTCAGCATGCAATGCTGTAGTCATAGCAGGATACCACCACAGTCAGCATACAATGCTGTAGTCATAGCAGGATACAACCACAGTCAGCATGCAATGCTGTAGTCATAGCAGGATACCACCACAGTCAGTATGCAATGCTGTCATCATAGCAGGTCCCAACACAGTCAGTATGCACTGCTGTAATCATAGCAGGTACCATGACAATATGCAGTGCTGTAATCATAGCAGGTACCACATCAGCAGTTTCCACTGCTGTAATCATAGCAGGTACCACCAGTCAGTATGCACTGCTGTAATCATAGCAGGTACCACAGTAAGTATGCACTGCTGTAATCATAGCAGGATACCACCACCGTCAGCATGCAATACTGTAGTCATAGCAGGAAACCACCAGTCAGCATGCAATGCTGTAGTCATAGCAGGAGACCACCGCAGTCAGTATGCAATGCTGTAGTCATAGCAGGATACCACCACTGTCAGTATGCAATGCTGTAGTCATAGCAGGATACCACCACAGTCAGTATGCAATGCTGTAGTCATAGCAGGACACCACCAGTCAGCATGCAATGCTGTAGTCATAGCAGGATACTACCAAATTCAGGATGCAATGCTGTAATCACAGCAGGATCCCACCACAGTCAGTATGCAATGCTGTAGTCATAGCAGGATATCACCATAGTCAACATGCACTGCTATAGTCATAGCAGGATACAACCACAGTCAGCATGCAATGCTGAAGTCATAGCAGGATACAACGGCAGTCAGCATGCAATGCTGTAGTCATAGCAGGAGACCCCCGCAGTCAGTATGCAATGCTGTAGTCATAGCAGGCTACCACCACAGTCAGTATGCAATGCTGTAGTCATTGCAGGACACCACCAGTCAGCATGCAATGCTGTAGTCATAGCAGGATACTACCACAGTCAGCATGCAATGCTGTAGTCATAGCAGGATACCACCACAGTCAGCATGCAATGCTGTAGTCATAGCAGGATACCACCACAGTCAGCATGCAATGCTGTAGTCATAGCAGGATACCACCACAGTCAGCATGTAATGCTGTAGTCATAGCAGGATACCACCACAGTCAGCATACAATGCTGTAGTCATAGCAGGATACCACCAAAGTCAGCATGCAATGCTTGAGTCATAGCAGGAAACGACCACAGTCAGCATGCAATGCTGTAGTCATAGCAGGATACCACCACAGTCAGCAAGCAATGCTGTAGTCATAGCAGGATACCACCACAGTCAGCATGCAATGCTGTAGTCATTGCAGGATACCACCACAGTCAGCATGCAATGCTGTAGTCATAGCAGGATACAACCACAGTCATCATGCAATGCTGTAGTCATAGCAGGATACCACTGCAGTCAGTATGCAATGCTGTAGTCATAGCAGGACACCACCAGTCAGCATGCAATGCTGTAGTCAAAGCAGGATACCACCACAGTCAGGATGCAATGCTGTAATCATAGCAGAATACCACCACAGTCAGTATGCAATGCTGTAGTCATAGCAGGATATCACCATAGTCAGCATGCACTGCTATAGTCATAGCAGGATACAACCACAGTCAGCATGCAATGCTGAAGTCATAGCAGGATACAACGGCAGTCAGCATGCAATGCTGTAGTCATAGCAGGATACCAACGCAGTCAGTATGCAATGCTGTAGTCAAAGCAGGATACCACTACCGTCAGTATGCAATGCTGTAGTCATAGCAGGATACCACCACAGTCAGCATGCGATGGTGTAGTCATAGCAGGATACCACCACCGTCAGTATGCAATGATGTAGTCATAGCAGGATACCACCACAGTCAGCATGTAATGCTGTAGTCATAGCAGGATACCTCCACAGTCAGCATACAATGCTGTAGTCATAGCAGGATACCACCACAGTCAGCATGCAATGCTTGAGTCATAGCAGGAAACGACCACAGTCAGCATGCAATGCTGTAGTCATAGCAGGATACCACCACAGTCAGCACGCAATGCTGTAGTCATAGCAGGATACCACCACAGTCAGCATGCACTGCTATAGTCATAGCAGGATACCACCACAGTCAGCATGCAATGCTGTAGTCATAGCAGGATACCACCACAGTCAGCATCACAATGCTGTAGTCATAGCAGGATACCACCATAGTCAGCATGCACTGCTATAGTCATAGCAGGATACAACTACAGTCAGCATGCAATGCTGTAGTCATAGCAGGATACCACCGCAGTCAGTATGCAATGCTGAAGTTATAGAAGGATACCACTGCAGTCAGTATGCAATGCTGTAGTCATAGCAGGATACCACCACAGTCAGCATGAAATGCTGTAGTCATAGCAGGATACCACCACAGTCAGCATGCAATGCTGTAGTCATAGCAGGATACCACCACAGTGAGCATGCACTGCTATAGTCATAGCAGGATACAACCACAGTCAGCATGCAATGCTCTAGTCATAGCAGGATACCACCACAGTCAGCATACAATGCTGTAGTCATAGCAGGATACCACCACAGTCAGTATGCAATGCTGTCATCATAGCAGGTCCCACCACAGTCAGTATGCACTGCTGTAATCATAGCAGGTACCACGACAATATGCAGTGCTGTAATCATAGCAGGTACCACAACAGCAGTTTCCACTGCTGTAATCATAGCAGGTACAACCAGTCAGTATGCACTGCTGTAATCATAGCAGGTACCACAGTAAGTATGCACTGCTGTAATCATAGCAGGATACCACCACCGTCAGCATGCAATACTGTAGTCATAGCAGGAAACCACCAGTCAGCATGCAATGCTGTAGTCATAGCAGGAGACCACCGCAGTCAGTATGCAATGCTGTAGTCATAGCAGGATACCACCACTGTCAGTATGCAATGCTGTAGTCATAGCAGGATACCACCACAGTCAGTATGCAATGCTGTAGTCATAGCAGGACACCACCAGTCAGCATGCAATGCTGTAGTCATAGCAGGATACTACCACAGTCAGGATGCAATGCTGTAATCACAGCAGGATACCACCACAGTCAGTATGCAATGCTGTAGTCATAGCAGGATATCACCATAGTCAGCATGCACTGCTATAGTCATAGCAGGATACAACGGCAGTCAGCATGCAATGCTGTAGTCATAGCAGGATACCACCGCAGTCAGTATGCAATGCTGTAGTCATAGCAGGATACCACTACCGTCAGTATGCAATGCTGTAGTCATAGCAGGATACCACCACAGTCAGCATGCGATGCTGTAGTCATAGCAGGATACCACCACCGTCAGTATGCAATGCTGTAGTCATAGCAGGATACCACCACAGTCAGCATGTAATGCTGTAGTCACAGCAGGATACCACCACAGTCAGCATACAATGCTGTAGTCATAGCAGGATACCACCACAGTCAGCATGCAATGCTTGAGTCATAGCAGGAAACGACCACAGTCAGCATGCAATGCTGTAGTCATAGCAGGTTACCACCACAGTCAGAACGCAATGCTGTAGTCATAGCAGGATACCACCACAGTCAGCATGCAATGCTGTAATTATAGCAGGATACCACCACAGTCAGCATCGCAATGCTGTAGTCATAGCAGGATACCACCATAGTCAGCATGCACTGCTATAGTCATAACAGGATACCACCACAGTCAGCATGCAATGCTGTAGTCATAGCAGGATACAACTACAGTCAGCATGCAATGCTGTAGTCATAGCTGGATACCACCGCAGTCAGTATGCAATGCTGAAGTTATAGAAGGATACCACTGCAGTCAGTATGCAATGCTGTAGTCATAGCAGGATACCACCACAGTAAGCATGCACAGCTATAGTCACAGCAGGATACAACCACAGTCAGCATGCAATGCTGTAGTCATAGCAGGATACCACCACAGTCAGCATGCAATGCTGTAGTCATAGCAGGATACATCCACAGTCAGCATGCAATACTGTAGTCATAGCAGGATACCACCACAGTCAGTATGCAATGCTGTAGTCATAGCAGGACACCACCAGTCAGCATGCAATGCTGTAGTCATAGCAGGATACTACCACAGTCAGGATGCAATGCTGTAATCACAGCAGGATACCACCACAGTCAGTATGCAATGCTGTAGTCATAGCAGGATATCACCATAGTCAGCATGCACTGCTATAGTCATAGCAGGATACAACGGCAGTCAGCATGCAATGCTGTAGTCATAGCAGGATACCACCGCAGTCAGTATGCAATGCTGTAGTCATAGCAGGATACCACTACCGTCAGTATGCAATGCTGTAGTCATAGCAGGATACCACCACAGTCAGCATGCGATGCTGTAGTCATAGCAGGATACCACCACCGTCAGTATGCAATGCTGTAGTCATAGCAGGATACCACCACAGTCAGCATGTAATGCTGTAGTCACAGCAGGATACCACCACAGTCAGCATACAATGCTGTAGTCATAGCAGGATACCACCACAGTCAGCATGCAATGCTTGAGTCATAGCAGGAAACGACCACAGTCAGCATGCAATGCTGTAGTCATAGCAGGTTACCACCACAGTCAGAACGCAATGCTGTAGTCATAGCAGGATACCACCACAGTCAGCATGCAATGCTGTAATTATAGCAGGATACCACCACAGTCAGCATCGCAATGCTGTAGTCATAGCAGGATACCACCATAGTCAGCATGCACTGCTATAGTCATAACAGGATACCACCACAGTCAGCATGCAATGCTGTAGTCATAGCAGGATACAACTACAGTCAGCATGCAATGCTGTAGTCATAGCTGGATACCACCGCAGTCAGTATGCAATGCTGAAGTTATAGAAGGATACCACTGCAGTCAGTATGCAATGCTGTAGTCATAGCAGGATACCACCACAGTAAGCATGCACAGCTATAGTCACAGCAGGATACAACCACAGTCAGCATGCAATGCTGTAGTCATAGCAGGATACCACCACAGTCAGCATGCAATGCTGTAGTCATAGCAGGATACATCCACAGTCAGCATGCAATACTGTAGTCATAGCAGGATACCACCACAGTCAGCATACAATGCTGTAGTCATAGCAGGATACAACCACAGTCAGCATGCAATGCTGTAGTCATAGCAGGATACCACCACAGTCAGTATGCAATGCTGTCATCATAGCAGGTCCCACCACAGTCAGTATGCACTGCTGTAATCATAGCAGGTACCACGACAATATGCAGTGCTGTAATCATAGCAGTTACCTCAACAGCAGTTTCCACTGCTGTAATCATAGCAGGTACCACCAGTCAGTATCCACTGCTGTAATCATAGCAGGTACCACAGTAAGTATGCACTGCTGTAATCATAGCAGGATACCACCACCGTCAGCATGCAATACTGTAGTCATAGCAGGAAACCACCAGTCAGCATGCAATGCTGTAGTCATAGCAGGAGACCACCGCAGTCAGTATGCAATGCTGTAGTCATAGCAGGATACCACCACTGTCAGTATGCAATGCTGTAGTCATAGCAGGATACCACCACAGTCAGTATGCAATGCTGTAGTCATAGCAGGACACCACCAGTCAGCATGCAATGCTGTAGTCATAGCAGGATACTACCACAGTCAGGATGCAATGCTGTAATCACAGCAGGATACCACCAAAGTCAGTATGCAATGCTGTAGTCATAGCAGGATATCACCATAGTCAGCATGCACTGCTATAGTCATAGCAGGATACAACCACAGTCAGCATGCAATGCTGAAGTCATAGCAGGATACAACGGCATTCAGCATGCAATGCTGTAGTCATAGCAGGAGACCACCGCAGTCAGTATGCAATGCTGTAGTCAAAGCAGGATACCACCACTGTCAGTATGCAATGCTGTAGTCATAGCAGGATACCACCACAGTCAGTATGCAATTCTGTAGTCATAGCAGGACACCACCAGTCAGCATGCAATGCTGTAGTCATAGCAGGATACTACCACAGTCAGGATGCAATGCTGTAATCACAGCAGGATACCACCACAGTCAGTATGCAATGCTGTAGTCATAGCTGGATATCACCATAGTCAGCATGCACTGCTATAGTAATAGCAGGATACAACCACAGTCAGCATGCAATGCTGAAGTCATAGCAGGATACAACGGCAGTCAGCATGCAATGCTGTAGTCATAGCAGGATACCACCGCAGTCAGTATGCAATGCTGTAGTCATAGCAGGATACCACTACCGTCAGTATGCAATGCTGTAGTCATAGCAGGATACCACCACAGTCAGCATGCGATGCTGTAGTCATAGCAGGATACCACCACCGTCAGTATGCAATGCTGTAGTCATAGCAGGATACCACCACAGTCAGCATGTAATGCTGTAGTCATAGCAGGATACCACCACAGTCAGCATACAATGCTGTAGTCATAGCAGGATACCACCACAGTCAGCATGCAATGCTTGAGTCATAGCAGGAAACGACCACAGTCAGCATGCAATGCTGTAGTCATAGCAGGTTACCACCACAGTCAGAACGCAATGCTGTAGTCATAGCAGGATACCACCACAGTCAGCATGCAATGCTGTAATCATAGCAGGATACCACCACAGTCAGCATCGCAATGCTGTAGTCATAGCAGGATACCACCATAGTCAGCATGCACTGCTATAGTCATAACAGGATACCACCACAGTCAGCATGCAATGCTGTAGTCATAGCAGGATACAACTACAGTCAGCATGCAATGCTGTAGTCATAGCTGGATACCACCGCAGTCAGTATGCAATGCTGAAGTTATAGAAGGATACCACTGCAGTCAGTATGCAATGCTGTAGTCATAGCAGGATACCACCACAGTGAGCATGCACAACTATAGTCATAGCAGGATACAACCACAGTCAGCATGCAATGCTGTAGTCATAGCAGGATACCACCACAGTCAGCATGCAATGCTGTAGTCATAACAGGATACATCCACAGTCAGCATGCAATGCTGTAGTCATAGCAGGATACCACCACAGTCAGCATACAATGCTGTAGTCATAGCAGGATACAACCACAGTCAGCATGCAATGCTGTAGTCATAGCAGGATACCACCACAGTCAGTATGCAATGCTGTCATCATAGCAGGTCCCACCACAGTCAGTATGCACTGCTGTAATCATAGCAGGTACCACGACAATATGCAGTGCTGTAATCATAGCAGGTACCACAACAGCAGTTTCCACTGCTGTAATCATAGCAGGTACCACCAGTCAGTATGCACTGCTGTAATCATAGCAGGTACCACAGTAAGTATGCACTGCTGTAATCATAGCAGGATACCACCACCGTCAGCATGCAATACTGTAGTCATAGCAGGAAACCACCAGTCAGCATGCAATGCTGTAGTCATAGCAGGAGACCACCGCAGTCAGTATGCAATGCTGTAGTCATAGCAGGATACCACCACTGTCAGTATGCAATGCTGTAGTCATAGCAGGATACCACCACAGTCACTATGCAATGCTGTAGTCATAGCAGGACACCACCAGTCAGCATGCAATGCTGTAGTCATAGCAGGATACTACCACAGTCAGGATGCAATGCTGTAATCACAGCAGGATACCACCACAGTCAGTATGCAATGCTGTAGTCATAGCAGGATATCACCATAGTCAGCATGCACTGCTATAGTCATAGCAGGATACAACCACAGTCAGCATGCAATGCTGAAGTCATAGCAGGATACAACGGCAGTCAGCATGCAATGCTGTAGTCATAGCAGGATACCACCACAGTCAGTATGCAATGCTGAAGTCATAGCAGGATACTGCCACAGTCAGCATTCAATGCTGTAGTCATAGCAGGATACCACCACCGTCAGTATGCAATGCTGTAGTCATAGCAGGATACCACCACCGTCAGTATGCAATGCTGTAGTCATAGCAGGATACCACCACATTCAGCATGCAATGCTGTAGTCATAGCAGGATACCACCACAGTCAGCATACAATGCTGTAGTCATAGCAGGAAACCACCACAGTCAGCATGCAATGATTGAGTCATAGCAGGAAACGACTACAGTCAGCATGCAATGCTGTAGTCATAGCAGGATACCACCACAGTCAGCAAGCAATGCTGTAGTCATAGCAGGATACCACCACAGTCAGCATGCAATGCTGTTGTCATAGCAGGATACCACCACAGTCAGCATCACAATGTTGTAGTCATAGCAGGATACCGCCAGTTAGCATGCAATGCTGTAGTCATAGCAGGATACCACCACAGTCAGCAAGCAATGCTGTAGTCATAGCAGGATACCACCACAGTCAGCATGCAATGCTGTTGTCATAGCAGGATACCACCACAGTCAGCATCACAATGTTGTAGTCATAGCAGGATACCGCCAGTTAGCATGCAATGCTGTAGTCATAGCCGGATACCACCACAGTCAGTATGCAATGCTGTAGTCATAGCAGAATACCACCACAGTCAGTATGCAATGCTGTAGTCATAGCAGGATACCACCATAGTCAGCATGCACTGCTATAGTCATAGCAGGATACCACCACAGTCAGCATGCAATGCTGTAGTCATAGCAGGATACAACCACAGTCAGCATGCAATGCTGTAGTCATAGCAGGATACCACCGCAGTCAGTATGCAATGCTGAAGTTATAGCAGGAAACCACTGCAGTCAGTATGCAATGCTGTAGTCATAGCAGGATACCACCACAGTCAGCATGCAATGCTGAAGTCATAGCAGGATACCACCGCAGTCAGTATGCAATGCTGTAGTCATAGCAGGATACCACCACAGTCAGCATACAATGCTGTAGTCATAGCAGGATACCACCACAGTCAGCATGCAATGCTGTAGTCATAGCAGGATACCACCACAGTTAGTATGCAATGCTGTAGTCATAGCAGAGTACCACCAGTCAGCATGCAATGCGGTAGTGATAGCAGGTATTACCACAGTCAGTATGCACTGCTCTAGGGGAAGCAGGTCCCACCAAAAGTAGGTATGCACCATATTATTGGTTCTTTCAGTAAAGGCACGTAGAAGGGAAAAAATAAAATAATAAAAATCAAACATAATATAATAAAATTCTCACGTTTAGGCCACAACGCAAGCAGCCGTCCTCAGGTGAAGAAACAGAGCTGTCGGAAAGACAGCGTCCTAACGAACACTGCTAAGCTTGGCAGCGTATTTTAAATTGGGTGGGAGGAGGAGAGCGTCTTGATAAAGAAGTTTACATAACAGAGGAATTTAGCATGTTTATGACAAATGCAGATATGGGATTAGTTACTCCTTGTGGAATGTGTAGGCAGGTGGGGGGTCTCAAAGTCATATTATGTTAGTGTATCATGTAGGATTGGCAATAATAAAGGGAGATAAAATTTTAATAATAAAGAACTGCAACAGCCCAAACCACCGCGTATCAAGCTAGTGCATTATGTGGAAAATAAAAAAGGGAGCTTCTAAAGAACTACACATACCCTACTACCATGCAATAAACCGATGTGAAAAAAATAAATATAAACTACATCAATATAATCAATGTACAAATATACTCTCCAATAATCTGAGCTGTTAACATTAAGTAACTGGGTATACACTACACTATATAATGACCACCATGTAGTAAACTGATAAAAAAAAACTAAAATATAAACTACATCAATATAACCAATATACTCAATATACTCTCCAATAAGCTGAGGTTACATATCAGCAGAGGAATTTAGTATATTGACGCTAAGCAACTGCAACTACCCTACTACTAACAAAAAGTCATTATACATTACAATTTTACGTCACAAAAAATATATGCCTCCAACTAAACTTTTTTCTACATCACACGACTATACCCCATCATATATAGTCAGTATAGTCGTGTGATGTAGAAAATGTCATGTAATGTTCAAGTGATGAGCTCAATTCATGTCACTTTCAAGTGATGAGTACACTGCATGTCACGTCCAAGTGATGAGCTCACTGCATGTCACATTGAAGTGGCGAGCTCACTGCATGTCATATTCACGTAACGAGCGCACTGCATGTCACGTTGAAGTGGTGAGTTCACTGCATGTCACATTCAAGTGATGAGCACACTGCATGTCCCATTCAAGTGATGAGCGCACTGCATATCACATTTAAGTGATGAGCACACTGCATGTCATTAAAGTGGCGAGCTCACTGCATGTCACATTCAAGTGGCGAGCTCACTGCATGCCACATTCAAGTGATGAGCGCACTGCATGTCACTTTCAAGTGGTGAGCTCATTGCATGTCACTTTCAAGTGATGAGCTCACTGCATGTCACATTTCAAGTGTTCAGCTCACTGCATGTCACATTCAAGTGATGAGCGCACTGCATGACGTTCAAGTGGTCAGTGCACTACATGTCACATTCAAGTGTTGAGCTCACTGCATGTCACATTCAAGTGGTGAGCTCACTGCATGTCACATTCAAGTGGCGAACTCACTGCATGTCACATTCAAATGATGAGCGCACTGCATGTCACATTCAAGTGGTCAGTGAACTATATGTTACATTCAAGTGTTGAGCTCACTGCGTGTCACATTCAAGTGATGAGCTCACTGCATGTCCCATTCATTCATGTGATGAGCTCCCTGCATGTCACATTCAAGTGATGAGCTCACTGCATGTCACACTCAAGTGATGAGCGCACTTCATCTCACATTCAAGTGATAAGCTCACTGTTCGTCACATTCAAGTGGTGAGCTCCTCCTCCTGCACGTAGCGTGGCAACCCATGGCACCTGTTGGGTCTGGGTTCCTGCGAGGAGGTGGGAGGTGGAGGAGGTTGAGGTGGAACTGGTGGTGGAGGAGGTGGACCCCTGACAAGGCCATTTTACCCCACCCTACCTGGCCATTATAACCCCACCCTACCTGGCCATTATGAACTGACCCTCCCTAGCCATTATAACCCCACCCTACATGGCCATTATAAACCCACCCTACCAGCCTATTATAAACCCCAGTGACACGACAAATATGGACCCAGAACCCACACATCACTGACAATTATCACGATTGGTAATACCCCTAGACAACAAAGCCGAGCCTAATTAGCGTAATTGCATAAATTGACATAATTACCTAATTTTGTAAAATTACACCTTTTGCATTTTTCATTTCATTTTTATTATTTTTCAAGACAATATATACAACAATCCTGACCCTGATGCCTGTTGTATATTTGGAGTTCGCATGTTTCTCTCACTCTCCCCTTCGTTGTGAATTTTTGCCCGGCTCCTGTTTGTCACTCCACATTTATAGTTGCTGATATAAATTGACACGTAAAATGCCACTTAATTGGGCAATCATATGTGGCCAGGTTACGTCTGAAAAAGACATATATCTTATGGGCCTTACCTGGTAAAATAAACAAATAAGCAGGTGGCTAGGTGAGTGATTGAATGAGAGAGTGGCTGAGTGACTGAGTGGTTGAGTGAGTGGCTGAGTGGGTGGCTGAGTGAGTGGCTGAGTAAGTTAGTGTTTGAGTGGCTGAGTGAGTGAGTGGTTGAGTGAGTGACTGAGTTGGTGGCTGAGTGGTTGCGTGATTGACAGGTTGAATGAGTGAGTGAGTGGTTGAGTGAGTGGCTGAGTGAATGAATGGCTGGGTGAGTGAGTGGCTGCGTGAGTGAGTGGCTGCGTGAGTGAGTGGTTGAGTGAGTGGTTGAGTGAGTGAGAGGTTGAGTGAGAGGTTGAGTGAGTGGCTAAGTGAGTCAGTGGCTGGGTGATTGAGTGGCTGAGTGACTGAGTGGTTGAGTGAGTGGCTGAGTGGGTGGCTGAGTGAGTGAGACACGGGAAGCAAGAGGGAGACAGGGGGAGATAGAAGAGTGAGACACGGGGAGAGAAAGGATACACGGGGAGAGAGAGGAGGGAGACAGGGGGAGGTTGGAGAGGGAAAAGCGGGGAGAGAGAAGAGACACGGGGAAAGATAGGAGGGAAACGCGGGGAGGGAGAGGAGAGAGACACGGCGACATAGAGGAAGGAGACACGGGGAGAGAGAGGAGGGAGAACCTGGGAAACAGAGAAAGGGGGAGACACCGGGAGGAGGTGAGAGATAGGAGGAGAGTGCGTGGAGGTGAGAGGGGAGAGATAGGAGGAGAGTGCGTAGAGGAGGCGAGGGCTCCTATAATGATGACTTCAAGGCATGCTGGGAGACAAGTTCACGTGACCCACATAGCACAGGGAGCCATCGCTGTTGGAACCGCATGGGCAGGGAACGTGGCCTCCAACCCACCACCTGCACCAGCCTCATCACCACAAACCAACAACCACAACTAGAACTACAAATTCAACCACAAATGTAACCACAAATGTAACCACAGCCACAACCATAACCAACAACCATAACCACTATAACCACAACTATAACCAAAAGCAACTACAATTATAACCACACCCACAACTATAACCACAATTATAACCATATCTATAACCACAACTCTAAGCACTAAAACCAGACACAACTATAACCACAACCATAATATAACCACTACAACTATAACCGCATCTCCGGTTATCACAGGTGGCAACATATGGTTCGAAAGAAGTTCAACACACATACAACAACAAAAGACAAAAAAATATTCTATAGCCTATAACAGACTGTTGGGGCAAGTTCTGTTAGCGAGCACCTATGGAGGCCCGCAGTGTGGAACACAAGCAGGTGGGTGGCCAGCACTACACCCGACCGTCTTTGTCTCCCGAGTGGCGATGTTTATTACACACCACAACAGGTACTAATTTCAGGCAGAGTCGACGTAGCGGAAGCCCTGGACTGGTTCAGATGATCGTCACTGGTGTTGGCCGTGAGCGGGAATCGAACTTCCTCGGGTCCGTGGCGTGGCGTTCAACCGCTACTCTACCGCTCCCTACACATACAACAACCATGAAAGCCAACATAACCACCTTCACCACAACTATAACCACAAAACATAACATAACCATCACAACTTTGACCACAATCACTATTATAACCACAACCCCAAGTATAACAACACCAATAACATAACCACAACTGTAACTATAACCATGAAAACCCCAACCTCCACGTACACAACTATAGCCACAAAAAATATACCCCCCACAACCGCAATTATTGCGACAACCAAAAGGACCATAACAACTAACATAACCACCTACACCACAACTAAAACCTGAACCACTACAACCAGCGATACAACCACAACTATAACTGCAGCCACCACATCCAAAACCACCACAACCAACATCACCTCAACCACCACAACCATAACAAGCAACATAACCACAACAACCACATTGATGCTGATACTCTAACACCACCTACACAACCACTTTATCAAGGCTCTATGTATCCGTGTGTCCATGTGTCTCCGTGTGTCTCCACATGTCCCTGTGGGTGGGTGGATAGATGGGTTAGTGTGTGAGTTGGTGAGTGGGCAAGTGAGTGGGTGGGTGTGTGGGCGATAGAATCGAACCTGCACCTCTGCAGTGCAAGTCCAGTGAGCTAACGACCCGCATGTGGTGGGGTAAAGTGGGGGTACGCCCACCTTGCTCCAAAACGTGGAGATCAGCGTGGAAGAGTAGACCAAATACCCTAATTAGCGGTGTCTAGTGGAGGCCTCCTCAGCCAGCACGCGATTCGCCTCCTTCACAATAAACCCTTCCTTGCAAAGATGAAAAAGTATATTTGACTGATCCCATCAGCCTCTCATCAGCAGCAATGGCTCAAATCGAGCGCCACGCTGGGCCGCTTTCCACCTTCAGTGCCTCAGCAGCAGAGCCGGGCTCTGCTTGAACCGATGCCGTGAGCCCAGCAGCTGTTTAGAAGCCTACGGCTGTGGGCCGCCTTTGTCTCTCCTCCACCACTGCTGAGGTGTCCACACCATGCGAGGTTCTCACCTTCAGGCTGAGTCGACCCAGAGGAGGCCCAGGCAGCGAACCGCTTCAGAAGTTGGCGCCACGTTCACCGGCGGAAGCGGAAGTAGAGAGCAGCAGAAGCATCGCGTGTGGGGAGCAGCTGAGGAGTGGATCAGAACTGTGTATTAGTGGTGGTGTGGTTGTTAGTGGTGGGGTTGTTATTAGTGGTGGGGTTGTTATTGTTGGTGGGGTTGTTATTGGTGGTGGGGTTGTTATTGGTGGTGGCGTTGTTAGTGGTGGGGTTGTTGTTAGTAGTGCTCTGTTAAGGCTAAATACGCGGGAGCTTTGTCTTTGGCGGTGTGAGTGGGGGAGGGGGCGTAGAGGGGGGGGAAGGTGCTGGGGGGGAGGGGCTCACAGGATATTGCGTCACTGAGGGCGTGATCACCGAGCCCCGCCCCCACTTGCTTCTGCCGATCTTTTTTCTCACATGTGGCGGTAGAGAAGCACCGAGACGACAGAAGCAGCGACTCTCTGGAGGAAGTGAGGAACTGTAGGTGAGTGGTGATGTGAGTGGTGAGGACGTGTGTGTCTGTGTAGTGTACTGGCAGGAGGAGTGGTGGCGTTAGTGGTGTTACTGATAGTGGTGGTGGTGTGTTGTGAGTGAGTCGTGACGATGTGAGTTCATGTCAGAATCAGAATATTTATACTGGAGTCAGATGAGCTATACAGCTCTTTCTCACAGATGTCCAGTGTTGTGGGTGAGTGGTAAAGATGTAACCTCGCGTTGATGTGAGTTTCTTATTAATGATGTGGGTCCGTGTTAATGATGTGGGTTTGTGATTTAAAGCTTTCGTGACTGCAGTAATTCATATTCTTAGTTCTTTCGGTAAAGTCACGTTGAAGGGAAACAATAAAATAATAAAATATATATAAAACAATAAAATTCTCACGACGTTTCGACCATAACACAAACGGTCGTCATCAGGTATGTCTGTTTGCATAAATTTATTTATTTTTAAACGGTGTATTTATTTATTTATAAAAAACGTTAGCACCACGCGCAGCGATTTAGCAGTTTATTTAGAAGGACGAGTCCATCTATGTTCTGAAAAGAGGAGGGGGGAGACGAAAAAAATATTGTATGCCGTCTGAGAGCCACTGTAAGCGTGAACAATCAATTAAGACCTGAAATGGTTTATCAAATCTTTCCAATGATTGCCAAGCCAGAATCCATCTTCTCGGTTGAAATTGTCTCTGTGCTTGTATATGTGGATAGCCTCATGAACGAATTTCTCATGGTAGCCAGATGGCTTACAAAGAACCTCTGTCTTGGAAAAGTCAATGTCATGTGAGCCTACTGAATTATAACAATGATCTGCCACGGCCGAGGTGTTGGTCCTACCGTGTTTAAGGTCTGCTTTGTGTTCACGAATGCGGTCCGAGACATGGCGTTTGGTTTCTCCAATGTAACTACTACCACAGAGGCAACTTAGTTTGTAGATACCAGGGTATTGTATGTCCGAAATCACATCTTTTACAGACGGAACCAGATCACGGATTTTATGTAATGTGTTGAAACGGACCTGGATCTTGTGTTTATTCAAGATTTTGGAGATCTTTTTTGTGATCCCCGCAATGTAGGGTAAAGTGATGGTTTTGAAAGGCTCCTCAAGAGGGTCCTTCTTCATGGTTTGAGTGATAGCTTTGCGGATTGTATAGTCGGAGTAACCATTAGCCTTAAGAGCTTGGTGTACGTGCTTGAGTTCACTGCCTATGTGTTCCTGGTCGGATATGCATTGGGCTCTATGATACAGAGTCTTGATGAGAGAATTCTTCTGTGATGGATGGTGGTGGGAATCCGGTTTCAGATAAGCATCCGTATGGGTAGCTTTCCTGTAGACAGAGTGGCTCATTGAACCATCAGGTCTCTTTTTAATTAGGACATCCAAAAAAGGTAGCTTGCCATCTTTTTCGACTTCCATGGTAAATCTGATGGCTGGGTGTATGGAATTGATGTGGTCGAAGAATTGGTCTAGAGCAGGCCGGCCATGTTGTCAGATAACAAAAGTGTCATCCACGTACCTCTTCCATAAGGTTGGGCGCAGAGTGGCAGTCTGGATGGCGTCAGTCTCAAATTTCTCAATGAAAATGTTAGCTATAACCGGAGATAGGGGGGAGCCCATTGGGATCCCCTCAGTTTGTTTGTAGAAAGTTCCATTCCAAGTGAAGGGCTATCCACATATACAAGCACAGAGACAATTTCAACCGAGAAGATGGATTCTGGCTTAGCATTGGAAAGATTTGATAAACCATATCAGGTGTTGTGAGTGAGTCGTGATGATGTGAGTTCATGTCAGAATCAGAATATTTATACTGGAGTCAGATGAGCTATACAGCTCTTTCTCACAGATGTCCAGTGTTGTGGGTGAGTGGTAAAGATGTAACCTCGTCTTGATGTGAGTTTCTTATTAATGATGTGGGTCCGTGTTAATGATGTGGGTTTGTGATTTAAAGCTTTCGTGACTGCAGTAATTCATATTCTTAGTTCTTTCGGTAAAGTCACGTTGAAGGGAAACAATAAAATATATATAAAACAATAAAAATTCTCACGACGTTTCGACCATAACACAAACGGTCGTCATCAGGTGTGTCGGTTTGTATAAATTTATTTATTTTTAAACGGTGTATTTATTTATTAAAAACGTTAGCACCACGCGCAGCAATTTGGCAGTTTATTTAGAAGGACGAGTCCGATTTAAAGCTTTCGTGACTGCAATGATTCATCTTCTTTGGTTCTTTCGTTAAAGTCACGTAGAATGAGAATAAAATAGTAAATTTATAAAATAAAATAACACAATAATATTCTCACGACGTTTCGGCCACAACACAAGTGGCCTTCATCAGGTGAAGGGACGAGACTGTCTGGTAGGACAGCACTGGAGTGAAAAAGCCACGTTCAGATCACGACCTTTAAGCTGTGTGAGAGGAAACAAAGCGCCTTGACAAAGGAATTCGCATATAATTTAGCATTGAAATGGCTGAGTGATTAGCTTGTGACTGGTCACAGAAATGGCTTTGTTAAAAGTTAAAGCATACACATCCGCAGAGGCACCCCTTGACAAAGGAATTAGCATAGAATTTAGCATTGAAATAGCTAAGTTAAAGCATACACATCCGCAGAGGCACCCCTTGACAAAGGAATTAGCATAGAATTTAGCATTGAAATAGCTGAGTGATTAGCTTGTAACTGGTCACAGAAATAGCTATGTTAAAGTCAGAGCATACACATTCACCGAGGCACTTAGTACAAATCAAACAGGATAATTTATCCTTGAAATAACTAGGCGAATTTAGCATTGAAATAACTGAGTGATTAGCTAGTGACTGGTCACAGAAATGGCTATGTTGAAGTCAAGGCCTACACATCTGAGCTATTCACAGTACTATATAGTGAACCAATAAAAAACTAAAATATAAATTACCTTAATGTTATCAATAAACTCTATATTCTCCAATCAGATAAGCTACCAACAATAAGTCGTTATATTTCACAATGCTATATGGCGAAAAAATGGGTGGATTCTTACCCTCAACTTTAGCAACACGGATAGCTATGGGCCCCGTTCAGACAGACGAGTTCATCCATGGTCGGAACAGAGGAGGGGGAGAGAGACAGCTGCGAGGCGCTATTATACTCCATGTTGTAAACCATACCATTTACCGTGGTGTGAGAGGTATTAAGAGTCAATGCTGGCGAAAGAGCTGCGGTCTGAAGGTCATCGTAAAATACAATTAATTAAGAACAGAAATGGTTTAAAACATCTTTCCAATGGTTATTAAGCCAGAATCCATCTTCTCGGTTGAAATTGTCTCTGTGCTTGTATATGTGAATGGCCTCATGAACGAATCTCTCATGGTAGCCGGTTGGTTTGCAAAGAACCTCCGTCTTGGAGAATTCAATGTCATGTGAGCCCAATGAATTATAACAGTGATCTGCCACGGCAGAGGAGTTCGTTCTACCGTGTTTCAAGTCTGCTTTATGTTCGCGGATGCGGTCCGAGATATGTCGTTTGGTTTCTCCAATGTAGCTACTACCACAGAGGCACTTTAGTTTGTAAACGCCCAGGTACTGTATGTCTGGAACAGCATCTTTTACAGATGGAACCAGATCACGGATTTTATGTACTGTGTTGAATCGGACCTGGATCTTGTGTTTATTCAGGATTTTGGAGATCTTTTTAGTGACCCCTGCAATGTAGGGTAAGGTGATGGTTTTGAGTGGCTCCACAAGAGGATCCTTCTTCATGACTGGAGTGATGGCTTTGCGGATTGTGTAGTCGGAGTAACCATTAGCCCTGAGAGCCTGGTGTACGTGCTTGAGTTCACTGGTAATGTGTTCCTGGTCGGAAATGCATTGGGCTCTATGGTATAGAGTCTTGATGAGGGAGTTCTTCTGGGATGGATGGTGGTGGGAATCCGGTTTCAAGTAAGCATCTGTATGGGTAGCTTTCCTGTAGACAGAGTGGCTCATTGAACCATCATGTCTCCTTTTAATTAAGACATCCAAAAAGGGTAGTTTGCCATCTTTTTCGACCTCCATGGTAAATCTGATGGCTGGGTGTATGGAATTGATGTGGTCGCGGAATTCGTCTAGAGCAGGCTGGCCATGTGGCCAGATGACAAAGGTGTCATCAACGTACCTCTTCCATAAGGTCGGGCATAGAGTGGCAGTCTGGATGGGGTCAGTTTCAAATTTTTCCATGAATACGTTGGCTACAACCGGAGATAGGGGGGAGCCCATTGGGGTGCCCTCAGTTTGCTTGTAGAAAGTTCCATTCCAGGTGAAGTATGTGTTGGTTGAGCAATGTCTCACCAAGGGGGGTACACCAGTATGCAGTCCTTGATGAACCAGGTCTTCAATGATAGCGATGGTGTCAGGTACCGGGACTTTGGTGAACAAGGACACCACATCAAAACTGACAAGCAGGTCGTCTGGGGACAGGGAAATGCCTTTGATTGTCGATACCAGGTGAGTAGAATCTAATACCGCAGAGGTGTTTTTTCCAGTGAAAGGTCGCAGTATATCAGCAAGAAAACGTGCCAGTTTGTAGGTGGGGGAGATGATAGTAGAGACGATGGGACGAAGGGGTGTATCTTCTTTGTGTATCTTTGGAAGGCCATATAATCTTGGTGGTCAGGCAGCAGAGGGTTTCAACGAGAACTGTTTGATCTCATCAATTAATGCTGTTGAATCAGAGATCATTTTGTTCGTTTTGGTGACCAGGCTGTTGGTGGGATCTCTTTTTATTTTTGTATAGCTGCCATCGTTGAGTAGTTCTCAATTAAAAAAGAGGGATGATATTGTCGTCCTCTCAGCCGACAAGGGCAATGCCACTGTCATCATGGACAAAACAGAATATAACACATTGCCTTACTCGAGACTTTAGTTGTTATTTTTGCCGTGATCTGCTCCATTAACGGATGTAGAAAGTAAAATAACTTGTAGCGTGTTAAACTTCTTTCAACGTAGCCAACTGTGCTAATCGGAGTGTTGGGAGCAAGGGCAACACTAAAACACAAGCGCATGACTAAACAGTTTAACACGCAGGCTGTGCTATAAACTGTTTAACACGCAGGCTTTCGCGAAAAATATTATCCATAATACACGTTTTTTTGGTTAGATCACGTAAAATTGTACCAAAAAAACTGTATTATGTGCTATAAACCTGTATTGTGTGCTATAGACAATTACCTTTATGTTCCTGTTCAGGAAATGACGATACAGTACAGAAAATTATGAGCACGCGGTACACCACCAGTGGCTACCGCGTCTACTACCGCGTGTGCAGGCGGTGCAACTGCACTGGCCCACACGAGCGGGGAGCGGCTGCATTGCCACGCCACGTGGAGGAGAGGGGGACATTGGCAGGCTCTATTTTCTTGTTCCTTGCACCAGGCCCAGAGACCCTCACACAGAGACCCAGACCCTCACACAGAGACCCAGAGACTCGCACAAAGACCCAGAAGAGACCCTTACAGATAGCCAGCGACTCGCACACAGAGTCACAAGAGACCGACAGACGCTGGACACGAGAGGCCCAGAGACCAATGCGGCAGCGACTCCGTGAGCAGGGATGGCGCGAGACCGCGCTTTCGGTGACACCACGTGGTGATGACACCACGTGCCGAGTGCGCGCGCCGAGTCACGTGGAGGCGGGCGGCCATCTTACCTGGGGACAGTGCTGTACTGTAACAGCGGGGGAGCGGTGGTGCAGCGGTTAGCGCGGTGCTGTGTGTAAACATCGCCACTATGGAGAAAAAGGCGGCCGGGCGTGGTGCTGGCTGCCCACCCCCTCGTGTGCCATGCATAGCTGCTCGCTAACAGCACTTGCCCCAAAAGTCTGTTCAGGATATACGGGGGATCTTTGTGTCAGTCTGTGTGTGTGTCTGTGTGAGTGTGTGAGTGAGTGTGTGAGCGGCAATATCTTTTTATCGGTTGCGTAACGCTGTGTGGAAGCTACCTGGTCTGTCACTTCGCATTAAGCTTCGGGTCTTCTCGGCCACGGTCATTCCCTTCCTTCTCTACACTTGCGAAACGTGGACCCCCCTAATGGAGCATCTTCGCAGGTTGGAAACATTTAAGCTGGCCTGCCTACGATCCATCCTGGGTTTAACCAGGCTGGATTGTGTGAGGAGCTCATAAATCCTCAAAAGAGCTGGGCAAGGTCCCATCGGTGAGCTCCTCTGGCAGGCAAGGCTGTGTTGGCTGGGTCATGTAGCCCGCATGCCCAGCCACCGCATGCCGAAACAGCTTTTGTTCGGTCGGATCGAGGGGGCTAAACGGGCGCGGCATGGGCTAGAGAAGAGATGGAGTGATGTGGTACAGGAGGACGTGGAGCTGAGTGGACTTGCCGATGACTGGTACCAGCGCTGTCAAGATCGGCCTCTGTGGAGGAGGCTCGTGAAGAACGCTACTGGGCAGTTGGAGGCAGTCGCCCTCCAACAACGGAGGGCGGAGGAGTGACGCTCACAACAACGAGCGGAGCGCCGGGTGACTAAGGCACAGCAGGTTGGCACAGTAGGGGGCACAGGTGGTGCATCAGCCAGTCATCTCAGTCGACCCGTGGCACCTGGGTCTGCCCCGTGACCTCCTGCCAGCGGGCGTTCGACACTTCACGTGGCCTCAAGGTGCACATGGCCTGGCACAAGCGTCGTGGTGACGTCGCCGCCCTACTTAGTGGCGAATGGCGGTTGTTGTTGAGTGAGTCTGTGAGTGAGTCTGTGTGTGTGAGTGTGTAAGTCTATGTGTGTGTGCGTGCACGTGTGCGTGCACATGTGGATCGCCACACAAATTTGGTGAAACTCCTACCCGTGGTCGCTGAGGTCGCCATCTCCTGGCCTAGCCAGGGTCTGGGCAGCGCAGCAAGCGGAGACATTTCCAGCTCTCGGAGATTGAATGTTTCCCCCTCACACGCGTTGGTTCTCTCCCCTCACATGTATACTCGCTCTTGAATGGAGCTGGGCAAACATATGTCATGCAGTGGGGCCCATTGCCTGAAACATCGCCCATGATATATTTTCCTCTTAAGGCAGCCGTTGTATTAACGAATGAGTTCAGTGATTTGTGTTATTTGTGCACCACTGCCAACGCGGTATCGACAAATAATCCCAATGTAGGACCACAGAGCTTGGGGATATTGTTGGTCGCGCCGGTTTCTGGCTGGCTGCAACACCAATGCACAAAATACAGCACTAACATAGAATATGTATGTATGTTGAACTTCTATCGCACCGTACGTAGCCAACCGCGCTAATCGAAGGTGCTGGGGAAGGACAACAAACTAAGCACAAAAAGCGGTTCTAAGAAAATGAGTTGTCAAAGACATTTAAAAGTGCAGAGCTCCAATGGCTTCCAAATATCGGAAGGAAGAGCGGTCCAGATGGCCGCAGAAGCGCATCTAAAAGCGGCGCGATGCGGTGACCGCACCCCAGAGCCCCCCCCAACGCCCCTTGGACCCCCTCCGCGAAGACAGCACAGAGTGCCGCTGCTCCCTTGTGACCAGGTCGCGTCTGAAAAAGAGCTACATGGACCAGTGGGCCTTACTTGGTAAATAAAAATAGTTTAGTTCGGGCCACCTCCCGCAACACGACGCTTGTGAGCATGGGGACACCGCGTGCTCCCCTCCAGATCGCATCTCCAGCTCACATCAGCTTATACCTCGACCTTACACCTTGAGCTCACGCCTTAAGCTCGAACTTTCAGTTCACACCTCTGCCTCACCACCTTCTGTTGAGCTCCACCAAGCATGCTCGTCTCAGGTTATTTCATCACGAATACAGTAGCCGCATTGTACAAAGACTCCACCGCCACTCAGGGACATCACCATTCACGGACATCTCCGCCACTCACAGCAGGGGCAACGGACACCACTGGTGACATTTCACATATGTGATTGAGATGCTCAGCAGTGGTTTCAGGTGCATTTTGATGACTCCATGAGAACCGTTCTTGATCTGCTGAAGTAGGAGCAATAATCCTCGTGCCACTTTTTTAGTTCGTCCCAGAGCACCCTACACCGACTGGGTCGTGGCAGTGACAGCAGCAGCAGCAGTGACATCGTGGCGCGTCACTGACACGGCTAAACACACATGAGCGGAGACGCAGTGGCGGCGGCAGGCAAAGCACATCCCTCACATGAACACTAAATCAAGCTACACTCTAGCCCACAGATGTGTCAGTCAAAGACAAAGATCCTCCGTAAAGACTTAAGACTGTTGTGGCAAGCGCTGTTAGCGAGCGCCTTATGAAGGCTGACATGGCATGTGAGGTAGCCTAAGCTAAATGAGCACCAGGCACTAATTTGAGACTGAGTCGACCTAGGGGAGGCCTAGTAACGATTTAGATAATCATCACTGGTGTTGGCCATGAGTGGAAATTGAACTCGGGTCGCCGGGTTCGTAGCGCAGCACGCTAACCTTTACACTTCTGCTCACCACAGATCTGTCAGTCACAAGCATACACATTGGAAGCAATCAACATCGGGCATATAAATGGTTCTGTTTAGACAACTTCACCAGTCCATCCAACTGCTGGTGGTAAAGGTAGGTTCACACCTTCTGTTAGCCGAAAATATCACTCGTGTCCTTGAGCATGTGATTGAGTCACCAAGGTGAATGTAGGCAAGGCGAGGCAATCATCTAGAAATGACTGACAAAGGATCTACATTAACCAGCTTTTCGAACAATATTATGACTTCACTTAATACAAAACAATATTCTTAGTAACTATTATTCTTAAAAAATAACAATAACTTATTTTAATGGATGACGCGTAAACAAAGGAGGGAACATGGAAAGGGTGCAGCGATGTTGGAATGTTATTTATTTTGTATTATTTCTTATTTGGGGTGGTGGTGGTGTTGGTAGAGGTAAAGGTGTTTATAGAGTTGGCAATTGTAGGATAGGTAGCGTTGATAGGGCTGTTGTTGGAAAGAGTGATGGTGTCGGTTGGGGTGGTCGTGTTGGTAGGAGTCATTGTGTTGGTAGGATTGGTGTTGGTAGGGTTGGTGTTGGTAGGGGGAGTGGTGTTGGTAGGAATAATGGTGTTGGTATGGTTGGTGTTGGTAGGGTTGGCGTTGGTAGGGTTGGTTTTGGTAGGAGTGGTGGTGTTCGTCGGAGTAGTTGCGTTTGGTAAGGGTAGCGGTGTTGGGAGGTGTGGTGGTGTTGGTAGGTGTGCGGATTCTAAAGGTGGTGGAGTTGGTAGGAGTGGTGGAGCAGGCATTGATCCGGGCCATGAAGAGTGGTCTCTTTGCCCTCATGATCACGAGGCGGGACTCACGCTCAGCTGGGGTGATGATGTGGGAAGGAGTGGTGGTGAGGGTAGAGGAAGTGATGGTGGTCAGGGTTGGGTTAGTAGAGGAGGTAGTGTTAGTAGGTGTGTGGTTGGTAGAGGTGGTGGAGTTGGTAGGAGTGGTGGAGCAGGCATTCATCCAGCCATGAAGAGTGATCTCTTTTCCCTCATGATCATGAGGCTGGACACATGCTCAGCTGGGGTGATGTGGGTAGGGGTGGTAGTGAGGGTAGAGGAGGTAATGTTGGTAAACGTGGGATTGGTCAAAGTGGCGGAGTTGGTAGGAGCGGTGGAGTTGGTGATTGAGCTGGTAGGGGTAATTGAGCTTATTTTAGTGCGGCAGGCATTGATGCGGGCCATTATCATGAGGTGACACCACTCACACTCAGCTGGGATGATGGTGTTGGTCCGGGTGGTAGTGAAGGTGGAGAAAATGCTGTTGGTAGGGTTTGTAGGGGTGGAAGGGGTGGTGGTGTTAGTCAGGATAGTATTGGTAGAGGTGTTGGTATTTAAAAGTGTGATGGTGTTAGTTTTTCGGGGTGGGGTTTGTCATGGTGGTGTTGGTAGGAATGGTGGTGTTGGTAGGAGTGGTGGTGTTGGTAGGAGTGGTGCTGTTGGTGGGTGCGCTGGTAAGTGTTGGTGAGCTATTCATCATGGAGCAGCCATCCAGTTGAGTCTTTAGGGATCTATGGGTCCTCTTGATTTTCATGGGGTGGCACTTGCTCCGAGCCAATTTACACATGGATCCTCTCATGTAGCGGCTTCGGTAAACTCGTCTGCGCTGCGATGACTTCTGTTTAAAACCGGAAACAAAATCATTATGAGAGGCAAGAGATTGCAGTCTCCTTCTTCCCCTGTTGGTCACTCCACTCAAATATGTTTTTTTCACTTGCCATCTGCCACACCACCACCATTGATTGAGCACGAGTGTTGTACCTGCCTTTCAGTGGCAAATATCGGACAACTATTTGTAATCCACCAACATGAACAATGTGTGCTTGTAATAAATGTGTGCGACTTTGTCGAGGATGTGAGTGTGATTTTTTATTGTTTGTTGTTGTAACGTTCTAACCTGCCTCTCCTGTACATCTGTGAAAAATAGCTTAATAGCTCATCGGATTCTTCCAGTATAAATATTCTGATTCTGATTTGTGTCATCTATGCATGTGAGATTATGACATTTGCCTGAGTGATCTATATCCATGATGCCTCTCTGGGTGTGGTGTCTCTGTTGTGGTGTCCTGCTGATGTTCTATGTTACAGTGACGCCAGCATACTCTCTCTCTTATTAGTGGATTCTTCAGCCAGACTCTTAGGCTGGTAATGGTGATCCCCGCGCTCTCCACGTCGTAAGTGATGGCCACCGGCCCACTGTGCAGCATCTTTATCAAGGTCGTCCACCTTGAGGGAGACGGGTATTCTCCATCTTGGGGAACCGTCATCTGTGGTGCCGCCGCAGCGGAGCCGCTCCAGCGGAGCCGTGCCCACCGCCGCGACGCCGTCACCGATGCCTCGGATTTCCCGCCACTCTCCCGGGGCTGGTGCCTTCTCAGACGTCCGCGTTTTGCCCACTGCACAGTCGTGAGGCCGCCGCAGCAGAGCCGCTCTGCCGAGGCCGTGCCCACCGCCGTGAAGCTGCCACCGGGGGATGCCGACGCCAACGCGGTGCACCCTCGCCACCCCCCCTCCCCCCGCACGAACGCACACACGCCCCACGTAGAGCCAGGAGGGGAGGTCACCCGGCCGATAGGTTTTTTTTCCAGAAGTCCCTAATGGGATCGATCTTCATGGTTTCCTGCGGCCGGGAAATTGGGCGATCTTCCCCCTGTAGCTGACATGCACTGCGGCGCCGGGACCTAATATTAAAGTTGCATGGTCACGGCAAGGGCCATCGAGCCACCGCGAGTGGAACCACACACACACAAGCACGGGTCAGTGGACTGGTAGCGGGAGAACAGAGAGCGGATGTCGGAGAGATCACTGCGGCGACATCACCCGAGTTGGGATCCGGGTATCGAAGGGTGGGAAAATCCGAGCCCCTGATTGGACGGGAGGCCAAGGGAGCGAAACGGCGAAATTCCTTTGTTGTAGGTGGGATAAAGGGAGGGGGATTCAGGTAGCAAGGCAGTTCTTCAAGATCATCGCGGTCCACGCAGGAGGGGAGTTAGCCGTTCGAGACGTCCGCGTGATGCACTTCAGCGCAGCCAGGCTCAACCCTCTACTGATCGCTTTTCTACAGCTTCCAGCGCAGCAGAGTGGAAGTACACGTGAGTAAGAGAGAGAGGTAAGTTTGGGCTATTTGATCGAGGGTAGAAAGCAGAGCGATAGGCAGAGGAAATACAGTCTAGGATCTCAAGGGGAATAGGCTGACATCCACTGACCCACACAATTACGCGTAGCTTAACGGGTTGCTTGCGGTAAATAAAATAACTGGTAGGGGAATAAACTGTTTCTTGTGCTCCTTTGGAGGGTGAAGAGGAGGGTGGAGAGTGTTTTGTGTTCGCACGCACACGCGGCTGTTTGCGGCGAATAAAGGAGTAGAGCGTGCTTGGTGTCCGTACCTGTACGATCGTTTACAGTATTGTTCAGCACGCGCGTGCCTACACGACTATTTTTGGTGGTGCCCAGCGCTCGCGTACCTGCGCAATCGCCTACAGTAGCGGTTTGCGCTCACGTGCATGCGCGGTTTACAACGAGGTTGAGCTTTCATTTGTGACCAGGTTCCATCTGAAAAATAAGTTAGTACCTCAGTGGGCTTTGACTGGTATGATGGGGGTGTTCTTGATTTGAAGCTTTCGTGACTGCAGGAATCCATACTCTTTGGTTCTTTCGGCAAAGTCACGTAGGTATAAAATCAAATAAATCAGTCTGCCTCAGCAGCAGACCATGCTTTCCCCACCCGATGATGGACGCTTGTGTTGCACCCGAAACATCGTGATTTACTTTATTTTATACCTACGTGACTTTACCGAAAGAACCAAAGAGTATGATGGGGCTGGTTTAGTTTTATTTGTTTGTGTTTGGGTGATTTGTTAACCTTTCTTGTACTTTGCACTATTACATGTTTTTGTAGTATTTGTTGTTGTAACGTTCTTACCAGCCCCTACCGGACATCTGTGAAAAAGAGCTTTATAGCTCATCGGATTCCTCAACCATTAAAAAATATTATTGTTCTGACTCTACTGGCTAGGGGACATTGTTCTGTCCGCACCAGCGCAACTCACCAACGCCGCACAAGGAGTCCAGCACATGTCCCAAATGCCACGCTGCCAGTAACAAAAAACACCCTTAAAGTTGCAGTGGATAATTTTTAAGTATACTTAATTGAGCAAGGTGTTTGCTTGTTCCAAATGACATATGCAACTTTGTCTAGGATGTGTGCGTGGATGTGATATATACTTGTGTGTGTGGTGTATGCGAGTGAGATTCTTATATCTGCGCGAGTGATCTGTACGCGTGATGCATCTCTGCGTGTGGTGTCTCTGCATGTGGTGTATGTCACGGTGCCACGCTGATGGCCTGTGTGAGCGTGAAGTCGGCACTCACCACTGCATTCTTCAGCCGCCACTCCGAGGCTGAGGAGGGTGATCCCCGCGCTCGCCACCTCGTAGGCGATGGCCACCGGCCCGCTGTGCAGCATCTCCATGAAGGTCGTCCACCCTGAAGGAGCTGGGTCGTCGTCTTCTCCTCCTCCTTGGGGAACCTCCATGCCATGGCTGGGAGAGGAAGCGACTCGAGGCACCCTCTCGGCTTCGTGACCTGTGAGGCGGTTGCTGATGTGGACGGCCACGGTCGCTTTGGTGAGAGGTAGAGGCTGTCCGGCCTGTGGCGGTTGGACCTCCCAGGCTCCCCTCGGCTTAACCAGCTAGTTAGGGGAGAAATTCTTCTCCTCCGTGGGCACAGACGCGAGGAACGCGGAGCTCGCCACGAGCAGCGTCACGAGGGTGCGTGAAGTACTGCGCAGCCCGTGAGCCTCCATGGTGACTGCTACGAGAGAGGCTCCAGGAGGCTTCGTGCAGAGAGGCGCTCCTCAGCAGGCAGCTTGCAGCGTGGCTCTAGCGGCAGACTGGGTGGAAGCGGGTGTGACGTCACGGCCCGAGGGCGGATGTGTGTTGTGTCTCATCTGTGTGTGTCTGTATGTCTGTGTGTGTGTCTGAGTGTTTGTGTGTATGTCTGTGTATCTGTGTGTGTATCTGTGTGTTTGTGTGTGTCTGTGTGTGTGTGCGGTAGTGTAGTGATTAGCGCGCTGTGCTATGAACCTAGCGACCCGGGGTTCAATTCCTGCTCACGGCCACCAACACTGGTGTCGTGTGCCGTGCCGGTCTTCGTAGGTGCTGCTCGTTATGGCTACAAAGGGAGGCCCAGGAGTGGTTGAGGTAATCGTCAGCAGTGTTGGTGGCCGTGAGCGGGAGTCGAACTTGGAGGGCAGCGTGGCATTCACTGCAACAACACCGCCCGCGCTCCGACTGGTACACGGTCCGAACAGTGCAGAGTGCACATAATTCGCGGCGTCTCTCGCACGGTCCGGGTCTCTGTGTGGAGAGCGGGAGACGAAGGCGAGGATCACACAGGGTAGAGGGTGCACGTCGGCACTGCTTCCCACGTCACAACACGAGTCACGTCACATCACAGACTCATCCTCACCGTGAACCAACATCATCAACACAAACCCACATCTTCTTAGTTCTTTCGGTAAAGTCACGTTGAAGGGAAACAATGAAATAATAAAATATATATAAAACAATAAAAATTTTCACGACGTTTCGACCATAACACAAACGGTCGTCATCAGGTGTGTCGGTTTGCATGAATTTATTTATTTTCAAACGGTGTATTTATTTATTTATAAAAAAAAACGTTAGCGCCACGTGCAGCGATTTGGCAGTTTATTTAGAAGAACTAGTCCATCTATGTTCTGAAAAGAGGAGGGGGGAGACGACAAATTTTAATGTATGCTGTCTGAAAGCCACTTTAAGCGTGAACAATCAATTAAGACCTGAAATGGTTTATCAAATCTTTCCAATGCTAAGCCAGAATCCATCTTCTCGGGTGAAATTGTCCCTGTGCTTGTATATGTGGATAGCCCTTCACTTGGAATGGAACTTTCTACAAACAAACTGAGGGCACCCCAATGGGCTCCCCCCTATCTCCGGTTATAGCTAACATTTTCATGGAGAAATTTGAGACTGACGCCATCCAGACTGCCACTGCGCCCAACCTTATGGAAGAGGTACGCGGATGACACTTTTGTCATCTGACCACATGGCCGGCCTGCTCTAGACCAATTCTTCGACCACATCAATTCCATACACCCAGCCATCAGATTTACCATGGAAGTCGAAAAAGATGGCAAGCTACCTTTTTTGGATGTCCTAATTAAAAAGAGACCTGATGGTTCAATGAGCCACTCTGTCTACAGGAAAGCTACCCATACGGATGCTTATCTGAAACCGGATTCCCATCACCATCCATCACAGAAGAATTCTCTCATCAAGACTCTGTATCATAGAGCCCAATGCATATCCGACCAGGAACACATAGGCAGTGAACTCAAGCACGTACACCAAGCTCTTAAGGCTAATGGTTACTCCGACTATACAATCCGCAAAGCTATCACTCAAACCATGAAGAAGTACCCTCTTGAGGAGCCTTTCAAAACCATCACTTTACCCTACATTGCGGGGATCACAAAAAAGATCTCCAAAATCTTGAATAAACACAAGATCCAGGTCCGTTTCAACACATTACATAAAATCCGTGATCTGGTTCCGTCTGTAAAAGATGTGATTCCGGGCATACAATACCCTGGTATCTACAAACTAAGTTGCCTCTGTGGTAGTAGTTACATTGGAGAAACCAAACGCCATGTCTCGGACCGCATTCGTGAACACAAAGGAGACCTTAAACACGGTAGGACCAACACCTCGGCCGTGGCAGATTATTGTTATAATTCAGTAGGCTCACATGACATTGACTTTTCCAAGACAGAGGTTCTTTGTAAGCCATCTGGCTACCATGAGAAATTCGTTCATGAGGCTATCCACATATACAAGCACAGAGACAATTTCAACCGAGAATATGGATTCTGGCTTAGCAATCATTGGAAAGATTTGATAAACCATTTCAGGTTTTAATTGATTGTTCACGCTTACAGTGGCTTTCAGACGGCATACAATGATTGTTTCGTCTCCCCCCTCCTCTTTTCAGAACATAGATGGACTCGTACTTTTAAATAAACTGCTAAATCGCTGCGCGTGGTGCTAACGTTTTTTATAAATAAATAAATACACCGTTTAAAAATAAATACATTTATGCAAACAGACACACCTGATGACGACCGTTTGTGTTATGGTCGAAACGTCGTGAGAATTTTATTGTTTTATATATATTTTATTATTTTATTGTTTCCCTTCAACGTGACTTTACCGAAAGAACTAAGAATATGAATTACTGCAGTCACGAAAGCTTTAAATCACAAACCCACATCATTAACACGGACCCACATCATTAATAAGAAACTCACATCAACGCGAGGTTACATCTTTACCACTCACCCACAACACTGGACATCTGTGAGAAAGAGCTGTATAGCTCATCTGACTCCAGTATAAATATTCTGATTCTGACATGAACTCACATCGTCACGACTCACTCACAACATACCACCACCACTATCAGTAACACCACTAACGCCACCACTCCTCCTGCCAGTACACTACACAGACACACACGTCCTCACCACTCACATCACCACTCACCTACAGTTCCTCACTTCCTCCAGAGAGTCGCTGCTTCTGTCGTCTCGGTGCTTCTCTACCGCCACATGTGAGAAAAAAGATCGGCAGAAACAAGTGGGGGCGGGGCTCGGTGATCACGCCCTCAGTGACGCAATATCCTGTGAGCCCCTCCCCCCCAGCACCTTCCCCCCCCTCTACGCCCCCTCCCCCACTCACATCGCCAAAGACAAAGCTCCCGCGTATTTAGCACTACTAACAACAACCCCACCACTAACAACGCCACCACCAATAACAACCCCACCACCAATAACAACCCCACCACCAATAACAACCCCACTACCACTAACAACCCCACCACCACGAACACCACCACCACTACTACCACACCACCACTAATACACAGTTCTGATCCACACCTCAGCTGCTCCCCACACGCGATGCTTCTGCTGCTCTCTCTACTTCCGCTTCCGCCGGTGAACGTGGCGCCAACTTCTGAAGCGGTTCGCTGCCTGGGCCTCCTCTGGGTCGACTCAGCCTGAAGGTGAGAACCTCGCATGATGTGGACACCTCAGCAGTGGTGGAGGAGAGACAAAGGCGGCCCACAGCCGTAGGCTTCTAAACAGCTGCTGGGCTCACGGCATCGGTTCAAGCAGAGCCCGGCTCTGCTGCTGAGGCACTGAAGGTGGAAAGCGGTCCAGAGTGGCGCTCGAGTTGAGCCATTGCTGCTGATGAGAGGCTGATGGGATCAGTCAAATATACTTTTTTATCTTTGCAAGGAAGGGTTTATTGTGAAGGAGGCGAATCGCGTGCTGGCGGAGGAGGCCTCCACTAGACGCCGCTAATTAGGGTATTTGGTCTACTCTTCCACGCTGATCTCCACGTTTTGGAGCAAGGTGGGCGTACCCACACTTTACCCCACCACATGCGGGTCGTTAGCTCACTGGACTTGCACTGCAGAGGTGCAGGTTCGATTCCATCGCCCACACACCCACCCACTCACTTGCCCACTCACCAACTCACCCACTAACCCATCTATTCACCCACCCACAGGGACATGTGGAGACACGGAGACACATGGACACACGGATACATAGAGCCTTGATAAAGTGGTTGTGTAGGTGGTGTTAGAGTATCAGCATCAATGTGGTTGTTGTGGTTATGTTGCTTGTTATGGTTGTGGTGGTTGAGGTGATGTTGGTTGTGGTGGTTTTGAATGTGGTGGCAGTGGTTATAGTTGTGGTTGTATCGCTGGTTGTAGTGGTGGTTCAGGTTTTAGTTGTGGTGTAGGTGGTTATGTTGGTTGTTATGGTGCTTTTGGTTGTGGTAATAATTGCGGTTGTGGGGGGTATATTTTTTGTGGCTATAGTTGTGTACGTGGAGGTTGGGGTTTTCATGGTTATAGTTACAGTTGTGGTTATGTTATTGTTGTTGTTATACTTGGGGTTGTGGTTATAATTGTGATTGTGGTACAAGTTGTGATGGTTATGTTATGTTTTTGTGGTTATAGTTGTGGTGAAGGTGGTTATGTTGTCTTTCATGGTTGTTGTATGTGTAGGGAGCAGTAGAGTAGCGGTTGAACGCCACGCCACGGACCCGAGAAAGTTCGATTCCCGCTCACGGCCAACACCAGTGACGATCATTTGAACCAGTCCAGGGCTTCCCCTACGTCGACTCTGCCTGAAATGAGTACCTGTTGTGGTGTGTAATAAACATCGCCACTCGGGAGACAAAGACGGTCGGGTGTAGTGCTGGCCACCCACCTGCTTGTGTTCCACACTGCGGGTCTCCATAGGTACTCGCTAACAGAACTTGCCCCAACAGTCTGTTATAGGCTATAGAATAAATCTTTGTCTTTTGTTGTTGTATGTGTGTTGAACTTCTTTCGCACCATATGTTGCCACCTGTGATAACCGGAAATGCGGTTATAGTTGTAGTGGTTATATCATGGTTGTGGTTTTAGTTGTGTCTGGTTTTAGTGCTTAGAGTTGTGGTTATAGATATGGCTATAATTGTGGTTATTGTTGTGGGTGTGGTTATAATTGTAGTTGGTTTTGGTTATAGTTGTGGTTATAGTGGTTATGGTTGTTGGGTATGGTTGTGGCTGTGGTTACATTTGTGGTTACATTTGTGGTTGAATTTGTAGTTCTAGTTGTGGTTGTTGGTTTGTGGTGGTGAGGCTGGTGCAGGTGGTGGGTTGGAGGCCACGTTCCCTGCCCATGCGGTTCCAACAGCGATGGCTCCCTGTGCTATGTGGGTCACATGAACTTGTCTCCCAGCATGCCTTGAAGTCATCATTATAGGAGCCCTCGCCTCCTCTACGCACTCTCCTCCTATCTCTCCCCTCTCACCTCCACGCACTCTCCTCCTACCTCTCACCTCCTCCGCGTGTCTCCTCCTTTCTTTTTTTCCCAGGGTCTCCCTCCTCTCTCTCCCCGTGTCTCCTTCCTCTATGTCGCCGTGTCTCTCTCCTCTCCCTCCCCGCGTTTCCCTCCTATCTTTCTCCGTGTCTCTTCTCTCTCCCCGCTTTTCCCTCTCCAACCTCCTCCTGTCTCCCTCCTCTCTCTCCCCGTGTCTCCTTTCTCTCCCCGTGTCTCACTCTTCTATCTCCCCCTGTCTCCCTCTTGCTTCCCGTGTCTCACTCACTCAGCCACCCACTCAGCCACTCACTCAACCACTCACGTACTCAAGCTTTCAATCAACAACTCACTCACCCAGCCACTCACTCAGCTGCTTAGTCACTCTGCTACCCACTCACTCAACCACTCACTCATTCAGCCTCTCACTCAGCCACTCACTAACTCAGCCACTCACTCCCTCAACCACTCAATCACTCAGCCACTCTCTCATTCAATCACTCACCTAGCCACCTGCTTATTTGTTTATTTTACCAGGTAAGGCCCATAAGATATATCTCTTTTTCAGACGTAACCTGGCCACATATGATTGCCCAATTAAGTGGCATTTTACGTGTCAATTTATATCAGCAACTATAAATGTGGAGTGACAAACAGGAGCCGGGCAAAAATTCACAACGAAGGGGAGAGTGAGAGAAACATGCGAACTCCAAATATACAACAGGCATCAGGGTCAGGATTGTTGTATATATTGTCTTGAAAAATAATAAAAATGAAATGAAAAATGCAAAAGGTGTAATTTTACAAAATTAGGTAATTATGTCAATTTATGCAATTATGCTAATTAGACTCGGCTTTGTTGTCTAGGGGTATTACCAATCGTGATAGTTGTCAGTGATGTGTGGGTTCTGGGTCCATATTTGTCGTGTCACTGGGGTTTATAATAGGCTGGTAGGGTGGGTTCATAATGGCCAGGTAGGGTGGGGTTATAATGGCCAGTGAGAGTGGGGTTATAATGGCCAGGTAGGGTGGGGTAAAATGGCCTTGTCAGGGGTCCACCTCCTCCACCACCAGTTCCACCTCAACCTCCTCCACCTCCCACCTCCTCGCAGGAACCCAGACTCAACAGGTGCCATGGGTTGCCACGCTACGTGCAGGAGGAGGAGCTCATCACTTGAATGTGACGAGCAGTGAGCTTATCACTTGAATGTGAGATGCAGTGCGCTCATCACTTGAGTGTGACATGCAGTGAGCTCATCACTTGAATCTGACATGCAGGGAGCTCATCACATGAATGAATGGGACATGCAGTGAGCTCATCACTTGAATGTGACACGCAATGAGCTCAACACTTGAATGTAACATGTAGTGCACTGACCACTTGAATGTGACATGCAGTGCGCTCATCATTTGAATGTGACATGCAGTGAGTTCGCCACTTGAATGTGACATGCAGTGAGCTCACCACTTGAATGTGACTTGCAGTGAGCTCAACACTTGAATGTGACATGTAGTGCACTGACCACTTGAACGTCATGCAGTGCGCTCATCACTTGAATGTGACATGCAGGGAGCTCATCACATGAATGAATGGGACATGCAGTGAGCTCATCACTTGAATGTGACATGCAGTGAGCTCAACACTTGAATGTGACATGCAGTGAGCTCATCACTTGAAAGTGACATGCAATGAGCTCACCACTTGAAAGTGACATGCAGTGCGCTCATCACTTGAATGTGACATGCAGTGAGCTCGCCACTTGAATGTGACATGCAGTGAGCTCGCCACTTTAATGATATGCAGTGTGCTCGTTACGTGAATAAGACATGCAGTGAGCTCGCCACTTGAATGTGATATGCAGTGAGCTCATCACTTGGACGGGACATGCAGTGTACTCATCACTTGAAAGTGACATGAATTGAGCTCATCACTTGAACATGACATGCCATTTTCTACATCACACGACTATACTGACTAAATATGATGGGTATAGTCGTGTGATGTAGAAAAAAGTTTAGTTGGAGGCATATATTTTTTGTGACGTAAAATTGTAATGTATAATGACTTTTTGTTAGTAGTAGGGTAGTTGCAGTTGCTTAGCGTCAATATACTAAATTCCTCTGCTGATATGTAACCTCAGCTTATTGGAGAGTATATTGAGTATTTTGATTATATTGATGTAGTTTATATTTTAGTTTTTTATCAGTTTACTACACGGTAGTCATTATATAGTGTAGTGTATACCCAGTTACTTAATGTTAACAGCTCAGATTATTGGAGAGTATATTGAGTACATTGATTATATTGATGTAGTTTATATTTATTTTTTTCACATCGGTTTATTGCATGGTAGTAGGGTATGTATAGTTCTTCTTCTTTGGTTCTTTCGGTAAAGTCACGTAGAATGAGAATAAAATAATAAATTGATAAAATAAAATAACACAATAATATTCTCACGACGTTTCGGCCACAACACAAGCGGCCTTCATCAGGTGAAGGGAGCGAGACTGTCTGGTAGGACAGCGCTGGAGTGAGAGAGCCACGTTCAGATCACGGCTTTTAAGCTGTGTGAGAGGAACAAAGAGCCTTGACGAAGGAATTAGCATAAAATTTAGCATTGAAAAGGCTGAATGATTAGCTTGTGACTGGTCACAGAAATAGCTATGTTAAAAGTTAAAGCATACACCTCCGCAGAGGCACCCATTGTTAAAAGGAATTAGCATAGAATTTAGCATTGAAATAGCTAAATTAAGGCATTCGCTTGTAGCTGCTACAGAAATAGTTACGTTGAAGTCAGAGTATACACATTCACCGAGGCACTTAGTACAAATCAAAACAGGAGAATTTAGCATTGAAATAACTAGGCGAATTTAGCATTGAGCTATTCACAGTACTATATAGTGAACCAATAAAAACTAAAATATAAATTACCTTCATGTTATCAATAAACTCTATATTCTCCAATCAGCTAAGCTACCAACCATAAGTCGTTATATATCACAATGCTATATGGCGAAAAAATGGGTGGATTCTTACCCTCAAATTTCCGTACCACGGATAGCTACGGGCCCCGTTCAGACGGACGAGTTCGTCCATGGTCAGAACAGAGGAGGGGGAGAGAGACAGCTGCGAAGCCCTAGTATACTCCATGTTGTAAACCATACCATTAACCGTGGTGTGAGAGGTATTAAGAGGCAATGCTGGCGAAAGAGCTGCGGTCTGAAGGTCATCGTAAAATTACAATTAATTAAGAACAGAAATGATTTAACACATCTTTCCAGTGGTTACTAAGCCTGAATCCATCTTCTCGGTTGAAATTGTCTTTGTGCTTGTATATGTGAATGGCCTCATGAACGAATCTCTCATGGTAGCCAGTTGGTTTGCAAAGAACCTCCGTCTTGGAGAAGTCAATGTCATGTGAGCCCACTGAATTGTAACAGTGATCTGCCACGGCAGAGGAGTTCGTCTTACCGTGTTTCAAGTCTGCTTTATGTTCGCGGATGCGGTCCGAGATATGTCTTTTGGTTTCTCCAATGTAGCTACTACCACAGAGGCACTTTAGTTTGTAAACGCCCGGGTACTGTATGTCTGGAAGAGCATCTTTTACAGATGGAACTAAATCACGGATTTTGTGTACTGTGTTGAATCGGACCTGGATCTTGTGTTTATTCAGGATTTTGGAGATCTTTTTAGTGACCCCTGCAATGTAGGGTAAGGTGATGGTTTTGAGTGGCTCCACAAGAGGATCCTTCTTCATGACTGGAGTGATGGCTTTGCGGATTGTGTAGTCGGAGTAGCCATTAGCCCTGAGAGCCTGGTGTACGTGCTTGAGTTCACTGGTAATGTGTTCCTGGTCGGAAATGCATTGGGCTCTATGGTATAGAGTCTTGATGAGGCAGTTCTTCTGGGATGGATGGTGGTGGGAATCCGGTTTCAAGTAAGCATCTGTATGGGTAGCTTTCCTGTAGACAGAGTGGCTCATTGAACCATCATGTCTCCTTTTAATTAAGACATCCAGAAAGGGTAGTTTGCCATCTTTTTCAACCTCCATGGTAAATCTGATGGCTGGGTGTATTGAATTGATGTGGTCGCGGAATTGGTCTAGAGCAGGCTGGCCATGTGGCCAGATGACAAAGGTGTCATCAACGTACCTCTTCCATAAGGTCGGGCGTAGAGTGGCAGTCTGGATGGCGTCAGTTTCAAATTTTTCCATGAATACGTTGGCTACAACCGGAGATAGGGGGGAGCCCATTGGGGTGCCCTCAGTTTGTTTGTAGAAAGTTCCATTCCAGGTGAAGTATGTGTTGGTTAAGCAATGTCTCACCAGGGGGGGTACATCAGTATGCAGTCCTTGATGAACCAGGTCTTCAATGATAGCGATGGTGTCAGGTACCGGGACTTTGGTGAACAAGGACACCACATCAAAACTGACAAGCAGGTCGTTTGGGGACAGGGAAATGTCTTTGATTGTCGATACCAGGTGAGTAGAATTTAGTACCGCAGAGGTGGTTTTTCCAGTGAAAGGTCGCAGTATATCAGCCAGAAAACGTGCCAGTTTGTAGGTGGGGGAGCTGATAGTAGAGACGATGGGACGAAGGGGTGTATCTTCTTTGTGTATCTTTGGAAGGCCATATAATCTTGGTGGTCTGGCAGCAGAGGGTTTCAACAAGAACTGTTTGTTCTCATCAATTAATGCTGTTGAATCAGAGATAATTTTGTTCGTTTTGGTGACCAGGCTGTTGGTGGGATCTCTTTTTATTTTTGTATAGCTGCCATCGTTGAGTAGTTCTTGAATTTTGTTGTTATATTCTGTTTTGTCCATGATGACAGTGGCATTGCCTTTGTCGGCTGAGAGAACGACAATATCATCCCTCTTTTTTAATTGAGATAATTCAAAACGTTCGTCTTTGCTGATGTTGCTAGGTGGCAACTTAGCGTTTTTGAGGGTTGCAGCGATTTCAGATCTTGCTACGTCTGCAGAGATGTGACTCAAGCCCTTGAGTGCAACGTCGACATGGGCAATTATATCATTAACCGGTAAGTGTCTCGGTGTGACAGCAAAGTTTAGACCTTTAGCTAAAACGGATTTCAGACCATCAGAAATGGAACTGTTACTGCGATTAATTACGACTTTGTTGACGTCTATCTTTTCGGTGTGTGGATCCGATTTTTTGCTGGAGAGGTGATTGAATTTGGAAATCAAATTGTCCCTACATTTGTTCGACATAGTGGCAGCCGAAGAGGTAGTCATATTGTCTACATGTTCCCAATCCGATGTAGACATTGTTGCTGTCAATTTTAAGTGTGATTTGTAGAGTGTCTTGTCTAACTGATCGAGTTCGATGCGTGTAAGTCTGATTTTTTCCGAGATAAGAGCGAAGCTAGTTCTAGCTAGAATTCGTTTTGCATTGAGAGAAGTTGCAACAGCAGAGGTTAGTGTAAATGCGGTTGGTATTACCTTAGAGTCGCGGCATCTCTTCAGAAAGGTGAGAGACTCGATTAGTTGAGCCTTCTTATCCCGAAGTCTGTTGAATGATCTTAAGGATGTGTGGAATCCCTCCCCGTAGAGGCGGTTAAATTTCGATTTAAAGCTTTCGTGACTGCAATGATTCATCTTCTTTGGTTCTTTCGGTAAAGTCACGTAGAATGAGAATAAAATAATAAATTGATAAAATAAAATAACACAATAATATTCTCACGACGTTTCGGCCACAACACAAGCGGCCTTCATCAGGTGAAGGGAGCGAGACTGTCTGGTAGGACAGCGCTGGAGTGAGAGAGCCACGTTCAGATCACGGCTTTTAAGCTGTGTGAGAGGAACAAAGAGCCTTGACGAAGGAATTAGCATAAAATTTAGCATTGAAAAGGCTGAATGATTAGCTTGTGACTGGTCACAGAAATAGCTATGTTAAAAGTTAAAGCATACACCTCCGCAGAGGCACCCATTGTTAAAAGGAATTAGCATATAATTTAGCATTGAAATAGCTAAATTAAGGCATTCGCTTGTAGCTGCTACAGAAATAGTTACGTTGAAGTCAGAGTATACACATTCACCGAGGCACTTAGTACAAATCAAAACAGGAGAATTTAGCATTGAAATAACTAGGCGAATTTAGCATTGAGCTATTCACAGTACTATATAGTGAACCAATAAAAACTAAAATATAAATTACCTTCATGTTATCAATAAACTCTATATTCTCCAATCAGCTAAGCTACCAACCATAAGTCGTTATATATCACAATGCTATATGGCGAAAAAATGGGTGGATTCTTACCCTCAAATTTCCGTACCACGGATAGCTACGGGCCCCGTTCAGACGGACGAGTTCGTCCATGGTCAGAACAGAGGAGGGGGAGAGAGACAGCTGCGAAGCCCTAGTATACTCCATGTTGTAAACCATACCATTAACCGTGGTGTGAGAGGTATTAAGAGGCAATGCTGGCGAAAGAGCTGCGGTCTGAAGGTCATCGTAAAATTACAATTAATTAAGAACAGAAATGATTTAACACATCTTTCCAGTGGTTACTAAGCCTGAATCCATCTTCTCGGTTGAAATTGTCTTTGTGCTTGTATATGTGAATGGCCTCATGAACGAATCTCTCATGGTAGCCAGTTGGTTTGCAAAGAACCTCCGTCTTGGAGAAGTCAATGTCATGTGAGCCCACTGAATTGTAACAGTGATCTGCCACGGCAGAGGAGTTCGTCTTACCGTGTTTCAAGTCTGCTTTATGTTCGCGGATGCGGTCCGAGATATGTCTTTTGGTTTCTCCAATGTAGCTACTACCACAGAGGCACTTTAGTTTGTAAACGCCCGGGTACTGTATGTCTGGAAGAGCATCTTTTACAGATGGAACTAAATCACGGATTTTGTGTACTGTGTTGAATCAGACCTGGATCTTGTGTTTATTCAGGATTTTGGAGATCTTTTTAGTGACCCCTGCAATGTAGGGTAAGGTGATGGTTTTGAGTGGCTCCACAAGAGGATCCTTCTTCATGACTGGAGTGATGGCTTTGCGGATTGTGTAGTCGGAGTAGCCATTAGCCCTGAGAGCCTGGTGTACGTGCTTGAGTTCACTGGTAATGTGTTCCTGGTCGGAAATGCATTGGGCTCTATGGTATAGAGTCTTGATGAGGCAGTTCTTCTGGGATGGATGGTGGTGGGAATCCGGTTTCAAGTAAGCATCTGTATGGGTAGCTTTCCTGTAGACAGAGTGGCTCATTGAACCATCATGTCTCCTTTTAATTAAGACATCCAGAAAGGGTAGTTTGCCATCTTTTTCAACCTCCATGGTAAATCTGATGGCTGGGTGTATTGAATTGATGTGGTCGCGGAATTGGTCTAGAGCAGGCTGGCCATGTGGCCAGATGACAAAGGTGTCATCAACGTACCTCTTCCATAAGGTCGGGCGTAGAGTGGCAGTCTGGATGGCGTCAGTTTCAAATTTTTCCATGAATACGTTGGCTACAACCGGAGATAGGGGGGAGCCCATTGGGGTGCCCTCAGTTTGTTTGTAGAAAGTTCCATTCCAGGTGAAGTATGTGTTGGTTAAGCAATGTCTCACCAGGGGGGGTACATCAGTATGCAGTCCTTGATGAACCAGGTCTTCAATGATAGCGATGGTGTCAGGTACCGGGACTTTGGTGAACAAGGACACCACATCAAAACTGACAAGCAGGTCGTTTGGGGACAGGGAAATGTCTTTGATTGTCGATACCATGTGAGTAGAATTTAGTACCGCAGAGGTGGTTTTTCCAGTGAAAGGTCGCAGTATATCAGCCAGAAAACGTGCCAGTTTGTAGGTGGGGGAGCTGATAGTAGAGACGATGGGACGAAGGGGTGTATCTTCTTTGTGTATCTTTGGAAGGCCATATAATCTTGGTGGTCTGGCAGCAGAGGGTTTCAACAAGAACTGTTTGTTCTCATCAATTAATGCTGTTGAATCAGAGATAATTTTGTTCGTTTTGGTGACCAGGCTGTTGGTGGGATCTCTTTTTATTTTTGTATAGCTGCCATCGTTGAGTAGTTCTTGAATTTTGTTGTTATATTCTGTTTTGTCCATGATGACAGTGGCATTGCCTTTGTCGGCTGAGAGAACGACAATATCATCCCTCTTTTTTAATTGAGATAATTCAAAACGTTCGTCTTTGCTGATGTTGCTAGGTGGCAACTTAGCGTTTTTGAGGGTTGCAGCGATTTCAGATCTTGCTACGTCTGCAGAGATGTGACTCAAGCCCTTGAGTGCAACGTCGACATGGGCAATTATATCATTAACCGGTAAGTGTCTCGGTGTGACAGCAAAGTTTAGACCTTTAGCTAAAACGGATTTCAGACCATCAGAAATGGAACTGTTACTGCGATTAATTACGACTTTGTTGACGTCTATCTTTTCGGTGTGTGGATCCGATTTTTTGCTGGAGAGGTGATTGAATTTGGAAATCAAATTGTCCCTACATTTGTTCGACATAGTGGCAGCCGAAGAGGTAGTCATATTGTCTACATGTTCCCAATCCGATGTAGACATTGTTGCTGTCAATTTTAAGTGTGATTTGTAGAGTGTCTTGTCTAACTGATCGAGTTCGATGCGTGTAAGTCTGATTTTTTCCGAGATAAGAGCGAAGCTAGTTCTAGCTAGAATTCGTTTTGCATTGAGAGAAGTTGCAACAGCAGAGGTTAGTGTAAATGCGGTTGGTATTACCTTAGAGTCGCGGCATCTCTTCAGAAAGGTGAGAGACTCGATTAGTTGAGCCTTCTTATCCCGAAGTCTGTTGAATGATCTTAAGGATGTGTGGAATCCCTCCCCGTAGAGGCGGTTAAATTTCGATTTAAAGCTTTCGTGACTGCAATGATTCATCTTCTTTGGTTCTTTCGGTAAAGTCACGTAGAATGAGAATAAAATAATAAATTGATAAAATAAAATAACACAATAATATTCTCACGACGTTTCGGCCACAACACAAGCGGCCTTCATCAGGTGAAGGGAGCGAGACTGTCTGGTAGGACAGCGCTGGAGTGAGAGAGCCACGTTCAGATCACGGCTTTTAAGCTGTGTGAGAGGAACAAAGAGCCTTGACGAAGGAATTAGCATAAAATTTAGCATTGAAAAGGCTGAATGATTAGCTTGTGACTGGTCACAGAAATAGCTATGTTAAAAGTTAAAGCATACACCTCCGCAGAGGCACCCATTGTTAAAAGGAATTAGCATAGAATTTAGCATTGAAATAGCTAAATTAAGGCATTCGCTTGTAGCTGCTACAGAAATAGTTACGTTGAAGTCAGAGTATACACATTCACCGAGGCACTTAGTACAAATCAAAACAGGAGAATTTAGCATTGAAATAACTAGGCGAATTTAGCATTGAGCTATTCACAGTACTATATAGTGAACCAATAAAAACTAAAATATAAATTACCTTCATGTTATCAATAAACTCTATATTCTCCAATCAGCTAAGCTACCAACCATAAGTCGTTATATATCACAATGCTATATGGCGAAAAAATGGGTGGATTCTTACCCTCAAATTTCCGTACCACGGATAGCTACGGGCCCCGTTCAGACGGACGAGTTCGTCCATGGTCAGAACAGAGGAGGGGGAGAGAGACAGCTGCGAAGCCCTAGTATACTCCATGTTGTAAACCATACCATTAACCGTGGTGTGAGAGGTATTAAGAGGCAATGCTGGCGAAAGAGCTGCGGTCTGAAGGTCATCGTAAAATTACAATTAATTAAGAACAGAAATGATTTAACACATCTTTCCAGTGGTTACTAAGCCTGAATCCATCTTCTCGGTTGAAATTGTCTTTGTGCTTGTATATGTGAATGGCCTCATGAACGAATCTCTCATGGTAGCCAGTTGGTTTGCAAAGAACCTCCGTCTTGGAGAAGTCAATGTCATGTGAGCCCACTGAATTGTAACAGTGATCTGCCACGGCAGAGGAGTTCGTCTTACCGTGTTTCAAGTCTGCTTTATGTTCGCGGATGCGGTCCGAGATATGTCTTTTGGTTTCTCCAATGTAGCTACTACCACAGAGGCACTTTAGTTTGTAAACGCCCGGGTACTGTATGTCTGGAAGAGCATCTTTTACAGATGGAACTAAATCACGGATTTTGTGTACTGTGTTGAATCGGACCTGGATCTTGTGTTTATTCAGGATTTTGGAGATCTTTTTAGTGACCCCTGCAATGTAGGGTAAGGTGATGGTTTTGAGTGGCTCCACAAGAGGATCCTTCTTCATGACTGGAGTGATGGCTTTGCGGATTGTGTAGTCGGAGTAGCCATTAGCCCTGAGAGCCTGGTGTACGTGCTTGAGTTCACTGGTAATGTGTTCCTGGTCGGAAATGCATTGGGCTCTATGGTATAGAGTCTTGATGAGGCAGTTCTTCTGGGATGGATGGTGGTGGGAATCCGGTTTCAAGTAAGCATCTGTATGGGTAGCTTTCCTGTAGACAGAGTGGCTCATTGAACCATCATGTCTCCTTTTAATTAAGACATCCAGAAAGGGTAGTTTGCCATCTTTTTCAACCTCCATGGTAAATCTGATGGCTGGATGTATTGAATTGATGTGGTCGCGGAATTGGTCTAGAGCAGGCTGGCCATGTGGCCAGATGACAAAGGTGTCATCAACGTACCTCTTCCATAAGGTCGGGCGTAGAGTGGCAGTCTGGATGGCGTCAGTTTCAAATTTTTCCATGAATACGTTGGCTACAACCGGAGATAGGGGGGAGCCCATTGGGGTGCCCTCAGTTTGTTTGTAGAAAGTTCCATTCCAGGTGAAGTATGTGTTGGTTAAGCAATGTCTCACCAGGGGGGGTACATCAGTATGCAGTCCTTGATGAACCAGGTCTTCAATGATAGCGATGGTGTCAGGTACCGGGACTTTGGTGAACAAGGACACCACATCAAAACTGACAAGCAGGTCGTTTGGGGACAGGGAAATGTCTTTGATTGTCGATACCATGTGAGTAGAATTTAGTACCGCAGAGGTGGTTTTTCCAGTGAAAGGTCGCAGTATATCAGCCAGAAAACGTGCCAGTTTGTAGGTGGGGGAGCTGATAGTAGAGACGATGGGACGAAGGGGTGTATCTTCTTTGTGTATCTTTGGAAGGCCATATAATCTTGGTGGTCTGGCAGCAGAGGGTTTCAACAAGAACTGTTTGTTCTCATCAATTAATGCTGTTGAATCAGAGATAATTTTGTTCGTTTTGGTGACCAGGCTGTTGGTGGGATCTCTTTTTATTTTTGTATAGCTGCCATCGTTGAGTAGTTCTTGAATTTTGTTGTTATATTCTGTTTTGTCCATGATGACAGTGGCATTGCCTTTGTCGGCTGAGAGAACGACAATATCATCCCTCTTTTTTAATTGAGATAATTCAAAACGTTCGTCTTTGCTGATGTTGCTAGGTGGCAACTTAGCGTTTTTGAGGGTTGCAGCGATTTCAGATCTTGCTACGTCTGCAGAGATGTGACTCAAGCCCTTGAGTGCAACGTCGACATGGGCAATTATATCATTAACCGGTAAGTGTCTCGGTGTGACAGCAAAGTTTAGACCTTTAGCTAAAACGGATTTCAGACCATCAGAAATGGAACTGTTACTGCGATTAATTACGACTTTGTTGACGTCTATCTTTTCGGTGTGTGGATCCGATTTTTTGCTGGAGAGGTGATTGAATTTGGAAATCAAATTGTCCCTACATTTGTTCGACATAGTGGCAGCCGAAGAGGTAGTCATATTGTCTACATGTTCCCAATCCGATGTAGACATTGTTGCTGTCAATTTTAAGTGTGATTTGTAAAGTGTCTTGTCTAACTGATCGAGTTCGATGCGTGTAAGTCTGATTTTTTCCGAGATAAGAGCGAAGCTAGTTCTAGCTAGAATTCGTTTTGCATTGAGAGAAGTTGCAACAGCAGAGGTTAGTGTAAATGCGGTTGGTATTACCTTAGAGTCGCGGCATCTCTTCAGAAAGGTGAGAGACTCGATTAGTTGAGCCTTCTTATCCCGAAGTCTGTTGAATGATCTTAAGGATGTGTGGAATCCCTCCCCGTAGAGGCGGTTAAATTTCGATTTAAAGCTTTCGTGACTGCAATGATTCATCTTCTTTGGTTCTTTCGGTAAAGTCACGTAGAATGAGAATAAAATAATACATTGATAAAATAAAATAACACAATAATATTCTCACGACGTTTCGGCCACAACACAAGCGGCCTTCATCAGGTGAAGGGAGCGAGACTGTCTGGTAGGACAGCGCTGGAGTGAGAGAGCCACGTTCAGATCACGGCTTTTAAGCTGTGTGAGAGGAACAAAGAGCCTTGACGAAGGAATTAGCATAAAATTTAGCATTAAAAAGGCTGAATGATTAGCTTGTGACTGGTCACAGAAATAGCTATGTTAAAAGTTAAAGCATACACCTCCGCAGAGGCACCCATTGTTAAAAGGAATTAGCATAGAATTTAGCATTGAAATAGCTAAATTAAGGCATTCGCTTGTAGCTGCTACAGAAATAGTTACGTTGAAGTCAGAGTATACACATTCACCGAGGCACTTAGTACAAATCAAAACAGGAGAATTTAGCATTGAAATAACTAGGCGAATTTAGCATTGAGCTATTCACAGTACTATATAGTGAACCAATAAAAACTAAAATATAAATTACCTTCATGTTATCAATAAACTCTATATTCTCCAATCAGCTAAGCTACCAACCATAAGTCGTTATATATCACAATGCTATATGGCGAAAAAATGGGTGGATTCTTACCCTCAAATTTCCGTACCACGGATAGCTACGGGCCCCGTTCAGACGGACGAGTTCGTCCATGGTCAGAACAGAGGAGGGGGAGAGAGACAGCTGCGAAGCCCTAGTATACTCCATGTTGTAAACCATACCATTAACCGTGGTGTGAGAGGTATTAAGAGGCAATGCTGGCGAAAGAGCTGCGGTCTGAAGGTCATCGTAAAATTACAATTAATTAAGAACAGAAATGATTTAACACATCTTTCCAGTGGTTACTAAGCCTGAATCCATCTTCTCGGTTGAAATTGTCTTTGTGCTTGTATATGTGAATGGCCTCATGAACGAATCTCTCATGGTAGCCAGTTGGTTTGCAAAGAACCTCCGTCTTGGAGAAGTCAATGTCATGTGAGCCCACTGAATTGTAACAGTGATCTGCCACGGCAGAGGAGTTCGTCTTACCGTGTTTCAAGTCTGCTTTATGTTCGCGGATGCGGTCCGAGATATGTCTTTTGGTTTCTCCAATGTAGCTACTACCACAGAGGCACTTTAGTTTGTAAACGCCCGGGTACTGTATGTCTGGAAGAGCATCTTTTACAGATGAAACTAAATCACGGATTTTGTGTACTGTGTTGAATCGGACCTGGATCTTGTGTTTATTCAGGATTTTGGAGATCTTTTTAGTGACCCCTGCAATGTAGGGTAAGGTGATGGTTTTGAGTGGCTCCACAAGAGGATCCTTCTTCATGACTGGAGTGATGGCTTTGCGGATTGTGTAGTCGGAGTAGCCATTAGCCCTGAGAGCCTGGTGTACGTGCTTGAGTTCACTGGTAATGTGTTCCTGGTCGGAAATGCATTGGGCTCTATGGTATAGAGTCTTGATGAGGCAGTTCTTCTGGGATGGATGGTGGTGGGAATCCGGTTTCAAGTAAGCATCTGTATGGGTAGCTTTCCTGTAGACAGAGTGGCTCATTGAACCATCATGTCTCCTTTTAATTAAGACATCCAGAAAGGGTAGTTTGCCATCTTTTTCAACCTCCATGGTAAATCTGATGGCTGGGTGTATTGAATTGATGTGGTCGCGGAATTGGTCTAGAGCAGGCTGGCCATGTGGCCAGATGACAAAGGTGTCATCAACGTACCTCTTCCATAAGGTCGGGCGTAGAGTGGCAGTCTGGATGGCGTCAGTTTCAAATTTTTCCATGAATACGTTGGCTACAACCGGAGATAGGGGGGAGCCCATTGGGGTGCCCTCAGTTTGTTTGTAGAAAGTTCCATTCCAGGTGAAGTATGTGTTGGTTAAGCAATGTCTCACCAGGGGGGGTACATCAGTATGCAGTCCTTGATGAACCAGGTCTTCAATGATAGCGATGGTGTCAGGTACCGGGACTTTGGTGAACAAGGACACCACATCAAAACTGACAATCAGGTCGTTTGGGGACAGGGAAATGTCTTTGATTGTCGATACCATGTGAGTAGAATTTAGTACCGCAGAGGTGGTTTTTCCAGTGAAAGGTCGCAGTATATCAGCCAGAAAACGTGCCAGTTTGTAGGTGGGGGAGCTGATAGTAGAGACGATGGGACGAAGGGGTGTATCTTCTTTGTGTATCTTTGGAAGGCCATATAATCTTGGTGGTCTGGCAGCAGAGGGTTTCAACAAGAACTGTTTGTTCTCATCAATTAATGCTGTTGAATCAGAGATAATTTTGTTCGTTTTGGTGACCAGGCTGTTGGTGGGATCTCTTTTTATTTTTGTATAGCTGCCATCGTTGAGTAGTTCTTGAATTTTGTTGTTATATTCTGTTTTGTCCATGATGACAGTGGCATTGCCTTTGTCGGCTGAGAGAACGACAATATCATCCCTCTTTTTTAATTGAGATAATTCAAAACGTTCGTCTTTGCTGATGTTGCTAGGTGGCAACTTAGCGTTTTTGAGGGTTGCAGCGATTTCAGATCTTGCTACGTCTGCAGAGATGTGACTCAAGCCCTTGAGTGCAACGTCGACATGGGCAATTATATCATTAACCGGTAAGTGTCTCGGTGTGACAGCAAAGTTTAGACCTTTAGCTAAAACGGATTTCAGACCATCAGAAATGGAACTGTTACTGCGATTAATTACGACTTTGTTGACGTCTATCTTTTCGGTGTGTGGATCCGATTTTTTGCTGGAGAGGTGATTGAATTTGGAAATCAAATTGTCCCTACATTTGTTCGACATAGTGGCAGCCGAAGAGGTAGTCATATTGTCTACATGTTCCCAATCCGATGTAGACATTGTTGCTGTCAATTTTAAGTGTGATTTGTAGAGTGTCTTGTCTAACTGATCGAGTTCGATGCGTGTAAGTCTGATTTTTTCCGAGATAAGAGCGAAGCTAGTTCTAGCTAGAATTCGTTTTGCATTGAGAGAAGTTGCAACAGCAGAGGTTAGTGTAAATGCGGTTGGTATTACCTTAGAGTCGCGGCATCTCTTCAGAAAGGTGAGAGACTCGATTAGTTGAGCCTTCTTATCCCGAAGTCTGTTGAATGATCTTAAGGATGTGTGGAATCCCTCCCCGTAGAGGCGGTTAAATTTCGATTTAAAGCTTTCGTGACTGCAATGATTCATCTTCTTTGGTTCTTTCGGTAAAGTCACGTAGAATGAGAATAAAATAATAAATTGATAAAATAAAATAACACAATAATATTCTCACGACGTTTCGGCCACAACACAAGCGGCCTTCATCAGGTGAAGGGAGCGAGACTGTCTGGTAGGACAGCGCTGGAGTGAGAGAGCCACGTTCAGATCACGGCTTTTAAGCTGTGTGAGAGGAACAAAGAGCCTTGACGAAGGAATTAGCATAAAATTTAGCATTGAAAAGGCTGAATGATTAGCTTGTGACTGGTCACAGAAATAGCTATGTTAAAAGTTAAAGCATACACCTCCGCAGAGGCACCCATTGTTAAAAGGAATTAGCATAGAATTTAGCATTGAAATAGCTAAATTAAGGCATTCGCTTGTAGCTGCTACAGAAATAGTTACGTTGAAGTCAGAGTATACACATTCACCGAGGCACTTAGTACAAATCAAAACAGGAGAATTTAGCATTGAAATAACTAGGCGAATTTAGCATTGAGCTATTCACAGTACTATATAGTGAACCAATAAAAACTAAAATATAAATTACCTTCATGTTATCAATAAACTCTATATTCTCCAATCAGCTAAGCTACCAACCATAAGTCGTTATATATCACAATGCTATATGGCGAAAAAATGGGTGGATTCTTACCCTCAAATTTCCGTACCACGGATAGCTACGGGCCCCGTTCAGACGGACGAGTTCGTCCATGGTCAGAACAGAGGAGGGGGAGAGAGACAGCTGCGAAGCCCTAGTATACTCCATGTTGTAAACCATACCATTAACCGTGGTGTGAGAGGTATTAAGAGGCAATGCTGGCGAAAGAGCTGCGGTCTGAAGGTCATCGTAAAATTACAATTAATTAAGAACAGAAATGATTTAACACATCTTTCCAGTGGTTACTAAGCCTGAATCCATCTTCTCGGTTGAAATTGTCTTTGTGCTTGTATATGTGAATGGCCTCATGAACGAATCTCTCATGGTAGCCAGTTGGTTTGCAAAGAACCTCCGTCTTGGAGAAGTCAATGTCATGTGAGCCCACTGAATTGTAACAGTGATCTGCCACGGCAGAGGAGTTCGTCTTACCGTGTTTCAAGTCTGCTTTATGTTCGCGGATGCGGTCCGAGATATGTCTTTTGGTTTCTCCAATGTAGCTACTACCACAGAGGCACTTTAGTTTGTAAACGCCCGGGTACTGTATGTCTGGAAGAGCATCTTTTACAGATGGAACTAAATCACGGATTTTGTGTACTGTGTTGAATCGGACCTGGATCTTGTGTTTATTCAGGATTTTGGAGATCTTTTTAGTGACCCCTGCAATGTAGGTATGTATAGTTCTTTAGAAACTCCCTTTTTTATTTTCCACATAATGCACTAGCTTGATACGCGGTGGTTTGGGCTGTTGCAGTTCTTTCTTATTAAAATTGTATCTCCCTTTATTATTGCCAATCCTACATGATACACTAACATAATATGACTTTGAGACCCCCCACCTGCCTACACATTCCACAAGGAGTGAATAATCCCATATCTGCATTTGTCATAAACATGCTAAATTCCTCTGTTATGTAAACTTCTTCATCAAGACGCTCTCCTCCTCCCACCCAATTTAAAATACGCTGCCAAGCTTAGCAGTGTTCGTTAGGACGCTGTCTTTCCGACAGCTCTGTTTCTTCACCTGAGGACGGCTGCTTGCGTTGTGGCCTAAACGTGAGAATTTTATTATATTATGTTTGATGTTTATTATTTTATTATTTCCCTTATACATGACTTTACTGAAAGAACCAATAATATGGTGCATACCTACTTTTGGTGGGACCTGCTTTCCCTAGAGCAGTGCATACTGACTGTGGTAATACCTGCTATCACTACAGCATTGCATGCTGACAGGTGGTATCCTGCTATGACTACAGCATTGCATACTAACTGTGGTGGTATCCTGCTATGACTACAGCATTGCATGCTGACTGTGGTGGTATCCTGCTATGACTACAGCATTGCATGTTGAGTGGTGGTATCCTGCTATGACTATAGCATTGTATGCTGACTGTGGTGGTATCCTGCTATGACTACAGCATTGCATACTGACTGCGGTGGTATCCTGCTATGACTTCAGCATTGCATACTGACTGCGGTGGTATCCTGCTATGACTACAGCATTGCATACTGACTGCGGTGGTATCCTGCTATGACTAGAGCATTGCATGCTGACTGTGGTTGTATCCTGCTATGACTATAGCAGTGCATGCTCACTGTGGTGGTATCTTGCTATGACTACAGCATTGCATGATAACTGTGGTGGTATCCTGCTATGACTACAGCATTGCATGCTGACTGTGGTGGTATCCTGCTATGACTACAGCATTGCATACTGACTGCAGTGTTATCCTGCTATGACATCAGCATTGCATACTGACTGCGGTGGTATCCTGCTATGACTACAGCATTGCATGCTGACTGTGGTTGTATCCTGCTATGACTACAGCATTGCATGCTGACTGTGGTGGTATCCTGCTATGACTACAGCATTGCATGCTGACTGTGGTGGTATCCTGCTATGACTACAGCATTGCATGCTGACTGTGGTGGTATCCTGCTATGACTACAGCATTGCATACTGACTGCAGTGGTATCCTGCTATGACTTCAGCATTGCATACTGACTGCGGTGGTATCCTGCTATGACTAAAGCATTGCATGCTGACTGTGGTTGTATCCTGCTATGACTAGAGCATTGCATGCTGACTGTGGTGGTATCCTGCTATGACTACAGCATTGCATGCTGACTGTGGTGGTATCCTGCTATGACTACAGCATTGCAAGCTGACTGTGGTGGTATCCTGCTATGACTACAGCATTGCATACTGACTGCAGTGGTATCCTGCTATGACTTCAGCATTGCATTCTGACTGTGGTTGTATCCTGCTATGACTATAGCAGTGCATGCTGACTATGGTGATATCCTGCTATGACTACAGCATTGCATACTGACTGTGGTGGTATCCTGCTATGATTACAGCATTGCATCCTGACTGTGGTGGTATCCTGCTATGACTACAGCATTGCGATGCTAACTGTGGTGGTATCCTGCTATGACTACAGCATTGCATGCTGACTGTGGTGGTATCCTGCTATTACTACAGCATTGCATGCTGACTGTGGTCGTTTCCTGCTATGACTCAAGCATTGCATACTGACTGCGGTGGTATCCTGCTATGACTAGAGCATTGCATGCTGACTGTGGTTGTATCCTGCTATGACTATAGCAGTGCATGCTCACTGTGGTGGTATCTTGCTATGACTACAGCATTGCATGATAACTGTGGTGGTATCCTGCTATGACTACAGCATTGCATGCTGACTGTGGTGGTATCCTGCTATGACTACAGCATTGCATACTGACTGCAGTGTTATCCTGCTATGACATCAGCATTGCATACTGACTGCGGTGGTATCCTGCTATGACTACAGCATTGCATGCTGACTGTGGTTGTATCCTGCTATGACTACAGCATTGCATGCTGACTGTGGTGGTATCCTGCTATGACTACAGCATTGCATGTTGACTGTGGTGGTATCCTGCTATGACTACAGCATTGCATGCTGACTGTGGTGGTATCCTGCTATGACTACAGCATTGCATACTGACTGCAGTGGTATCCTGCTATGACTTCAGCATTGCATACTGACTGCGGTGGTATCCTGCTATGACTAAAGCATTGCATGCTGACTGTGGTTGTATCCTGCTATGACTAGAGCATTGCATGCTGACTGTGGTGGTATCCTGCTATGACTACAGCATTGCATGCTGACTGTGGTGGTATCCTGCTATGACTACAGCATTGCAAGCTGACTGTGGTGGTATCCTGCTATGACTACAGCATTGCATACTGACTGCAGTGGTATCCTGCTATGACTTCAGCATTGCATTCTGACTGTGGTTGTATCCTGCTATGACTATAGCAGTGCATGCTGACTATGGTGATATCCTGCTATGACTACAGCATTGCATACTGACTGTGGTGGTATCCTGCTATGATTACAGCATTGCATCCTGACTGTGGTGGTATCCTGCTATGACTACAGCATTGCGATGCTAACTGTGGTGGTATCCTGCTATGACTACAGCATTGCATGCTGACTGTGGTGGTATCCTGCTATTACTACAGCATTGCATGCTGACTGTGGTCGTTTCCTGCTATGACTCAAGCATTGCATGCTGACTGTGGTGGTATCCTGCTATGACTACAGCATTGTATGCTGACTGTGGTGGTATCCTGCTATGACTACAGCATTACATGCTGCCTGTGGTGGTATCCTGCTATGACTACAGCATTGCATGCTGACTGTGGTGGTATCCTGCTATGACTATAGCAGTGCATGCTCACTGTGGTGGTATCCTGCTATGACTACAGCATTGCATACTGACTGCAGTGGTATCCTGCTATGACTACAGCATTGCATACTGATGGTGTTGGTATCCTGCTATGACTAGAGCATTGCATACTGACTGCGGTGGTATCCTGCTATGACTACTGCATTGCATACTGACTGCGGTGGTATCCTGCTATGACTTCAGCATTGCATACTGATGGTGGTGGTATCCTGCTATGACTAGAGCATTGCATACTGACTGCGGTGGCATCCTGCAATGACTACAGCATTGCATACTGACTGCGGTGGTATCCTGCTATGACTACAGCATTGCATACTGACTGCAGTGGTATCCTGCTATGACTTCAGCATTGCATACTGACTGCTGTGGTATCCTGCTATGACTAAAGCATTGCATGCTGACTGTGGTTGTATCCTGCTATGACTAGAGCATTGCATGCTGACTGTGGTGGTATCCTGCTATGACTACAGCATTGCATGCTGACTGTGGTGGTATCCTGCTATGACTACAGCATTGCAAGCTGACTGTGGTGGTATCCTGCTATGACTACAGCATTGCATACTGACTGCAGTGGTATCCTGCTATGACTTCAGCATTGCATTCTGACTGTGGTTGTATCCTGCTATGACTATAGCAGTGCATGCTGACTATGGTGATATCCTGCTATGACTTCAGCATTGCATACTGACTGTGGTGGTATCCTGCTATGATTACAGCATTGCATCCTGGCTGTAGTGGTATCCTGCTATGACTACAGCATTGCGATGCTAACTGTGGTGGTATCCTGCTATGACTACAGCATTGCATGCTGACTGTGGTGGTATCCTGCTATTACTACAGCATTGCATGCTGACTGTGGTCGTTTCCTGCTATGACTCAAGCATTGCATGCTGACTGTGGTGGTATCCTGCTATGACTACAGCATTGTATGCTGACTGTGGTGGTATCCTGCTATGACTACAGCATTACATGCTGACTGTGGTGGTATCCTGCTATGACTACAGCATTGCATGCTGACTGTGGTGGTATCCTGCTATGACTATAGCAGTGCATGCTCACTGTGGTGGTATCCTGCTATGACTACAGCATTGCATACTGACTGCAGTGGTATCCTGCTATGACTACAGCATTGCATACTGATGGTGGTGGTATCCTGCTATGACTAGAGCATTGCATACTGACTGCGGTGGTATCCTGCTATGACTACAGCATTGCATACTGACTGCGGTGGTATCCTGCTATGACTAGAGCATTGCATACTGACTGCGGTGGTATCCTGCTATGACTACAGCATTGCATACTGACTGCGGTGGTATCCTGCTATGACTTGAGCATTGTATACTGATGGTGGTGGTATCCTGCTATGACTAGAGCATTGCATACTGACTGCGGTGGTATCCTGCAATGACTACAGCATTGCATACTGACTGCGGTGGTATCCTGCTATGACTAGAGCATTGCATACTGACTGCGGTGGTATCCTGCTATGACTACAGCATTGCATACTGACTGCGGTGGTATCCTGCTATGACTACAGCATTGCATACTGACTGCGGTGGTATCCTGCTATAACTAGAGCATTGCATGCTGACTGTGGTTGTATCCTGCTATGACTATAGCAGTGCATGCTCACTGTGGTGGTATCTTGCTATGACTACAGCATTTCATGCTGACTGTGGTGGTATCCTGCTATGACTACAGCATTGCATGCTGACTGTGGTGGTATCCTGCTATGACTACAGCATTGCATACTGACTGCAGTGGTATCCTGCTATGACATCAGCATTGCATACTGACTGCGGTGGTATCCTGCTATGACTACAGCATTGCATGCTGACTGTGGTTGTATCCTGCTATGACTACAGCATTGCATGCTGACTGTGGTGGTATCCTGCTATGACTACAGCATTGCATACTGACTGTGGTGGTATCCTGCTATGACTACAGCATTGCATGCTGACTGTGGTGGTATCCTGCTATGACTACAGCATTGCATACTGACTGCAGTGGTATCCTGCTATGACTTCAGCATTGCATACTGACTGCGGTGGTATCCTGCTATGACTAAAGCATTGCATGCTGACTGTGGTTGTATCCTGCTATGACTAGAGCATTGCATGCTGACTGTGGTGGTATCCTGCTATGACTACAGCATTGCATGCTGACTGTGGTGGTATCCTTCTATGACTACAGCATTGCATGCTGACTGTGGTGGTATCCTGCTATGACTACAGCATTGCATACTGACTGCAGTGGTATCCTGCTATGACTTCAGCATTGCATTCTGACTGTGGTTGTATCCTGCTATGACTATAGCAGTGCATGCTGACTATGGTGATATCCTGCTATGACTACAGCATTGCATACTGACTGTGGTGGTATCCTGCTATGATTACAGCATTGCATCCTGACTGTGGTGGTATCCTGATATGACTACAGCATTGCGATGCTAACTGTGGTGGTATCCTGCTATGACTACAGCATTGCATGCTGACTGTGGTGGTATCCTGCTATTACTACAGCATTGCATGCTGACTGTGGTCGTTTCCTGCTGATGTAGCCCAAGGGTCATAAAGAAGTGGGCGGGGCTAGTGATGTTAAAGTGAGAAATTTGCATGTTATTGTAAGATCGGAGGGCGACTTCCACGCCAAGGGTGCAGAGGTGGCTATTGTAATGTGAGAGATTAGCATGTCAATGTAAGATCGCAGAGCCGCCGCCACGACGAGGACGCGAGCGACGGTGTCTGTGTTAGTGTGAGACATTTAACCTGTTAAAGTAAAATCAGAGAGTCGAAAATAACAACTAACATCGGAAGGTAGGATGGAAACATCACGGCCAGTTATGACATGACCTGGTTAATAACGTCCTTCCAATGATTAGTCAGTCTGTACCCATTTTCTCGGTTGAAATTGTGTCTGTGTCTATATACAGTGATACCTCGGTATACGACCGCTTTGGAATACGTCGAAATTGGTATATATCGTGTTTTTACGAGAAAAAATGTCTTGGGATACGACGTCTTGCTTGGGATACGACGTCTTGCTTGGGATACGACGCGCTTGCTAGAACTTGTATGGGTCGGGATGAGTCACCGCGTACAGTACCCGCGTATGCCCCGTTCACGACTGAAACAAAGCGAGAGGGGCGGGATGGCGTGGGGGAGAGGGGAGAGAGGCGGGGGACGTGGGGGAGAGGAGCGGGGGGCATGGGGGAGATGGGCAGGGGGCGTGGCAGATAGGAGCAGGGGCGTGGGGGAGAGGAGCGGGGGGAGAGGGGCGGGGGGCGTGGGGGGCTGCCCCCATGGAGGGTGAAGCCCCGGGTCGAGGCGCGCGCGCGCGTGCGTGGTTGAGGCATGCCACGTGACCAGCGCAGCTGGCAGCAACGCGGTCACGTTGCTTCTGTATGCATTTTAGTAATTAGTGTCTAAATTACCTTCTGGAACGAATTAACGACGTATACCGAGGTACCACTTTACCTGGATGGCTTCATGAACGAATCGTTCACAATCTGGGTGATCTAGCAGCAGAGGGTTTTAAGGAAAACCGCTTGGTTGGTTCGATTAAAGATGTCGAATCAGTGATGATATTTTTTTTTTTAACGAGGCAGTTGGTGGGATCTCTATTGATTTTTGTATAGCTACCATCATTAAGTAGGTCCTGAATTTTGTTCTTGTATGTGGTTTTGTCCATGATGTCTGTGGGATTGCCCTTGTCAGCTGAGAGAATGACGATGTGCTCTATCTTTTTGAATTGAGAAAGCTCAAAGTGCTCATCCTTACCGATGTTGCTAGTAGGTGACTTAGCGTTTTTAAGGATTGCAGCGATTTCCGATCTTGCCACGTCTGCAGTAATATGTCCCAAACCCTTAAGGTCTCCTTAGACCTGGGCAATTATATCATCAACTGGGATGTGTTTAGGGGTGACTGCAAAATTCAACCCTTTGGCTAGAACCGATTTTAGGCTGTCGGAAATTGGACTGTTACTCTGAATGATAACAATCGTGTCAACCTCGAACTTTGTTGTAGCTGATGTTTTCACGGAAAAATTTGTGACAGATGCCATACAGGCATGCACTGTATGTCCGTCCTTGTGGAAGAGGTACGCAGATGACATGTTCATCATCTGGCCATGTGACCGACCAGCTCTGAACCAGTTCCTCAACCAATTCCATACACCCAGCCATCAAATTCACCATGGAGGTGGAAAAGGATGGCAAGTTACCATTCTTGGATGTTTTAATCGAAAAGAGACCAGATGGCTCAATGGGAGACTGTCTACAGGAAAGCCACCCATATGGATGCCTACCTAAAACCTGACTCCCACCACCATCCATCCCAGAAGAATTCCCTCATCAAAACTCTACACCATAGAGCTCGATGTATTTCCGACCATCATCTCCTAGCCAGTGAACTGGAACACGTACACCAAGCTCTCAAGATGAATGGATATTCAGACTACACAATGCTTAAAGCTATCACCCCAACCGCTGAGAAAGAACCATCTGAGGATCCAATCAATACCGTCACCTTGCCATACATAGCAGGGGTCACCAAAAATATTTCCAAAATCATTCATAATCTGCGAAGGATGTGATCTCTGACATGCAATACCCCGGCGTCTACAAACTAAGCTGTGTCTGTGGCAGTAGTTACATTGGGGAAACTAAGCGACATGTCTTGGACCGTGTTCGGGAACATAAGGCAGATCTGAAACATGGTAGGACCAATACCTCGGCTGTGGCTGATCACTGTTTAAATGCGATGAGCTCACACGAAATTGATTTATCCAAAACGAAAGTACTTTGCAAACCCACCGGCTATCACCAAAGATTCGTTCATGAAGCCATCCAGATATATAGACACAGACACAATTTCAACCGAGAATATGGGTACAAACTGAGCAATCATTTGAAGGACGTTATTAACCAGTTCAAGTCATAACTGGCTGTGATGTTTCCATCCTACCTTCCGATGTTAGTTGTTATTTTCGACTTTCTGATTTTACATTAATAGGTTAAATGTCTCACACTAACACAGCCACCATCGCTCACGTCCTCGACATCGCGGCGGCTTTGCAATCTTACATTAACATGCTAATCTCTCACATTACAATAGCCACCTCTGTGCCCTCGGCGTGGAAGTCGCCCTCCCATCTTACATTAACATGCAAATTTCTCATTTAACATCACTAGCCCCGCCCACTTTGTTTGTGACCCTTGGGCTACACCCATTTCAAACCTATAAAAAGTCTGCCTCAGCAGCTTTCCCCCTCCTTTTTCCTCCTGATGACGATTGCTTATGTTGCGATCGAAACGTCATAGTTTTTTGTTTTATAATTTTGTTCTGCGTGACTTTACCAAAAGATACTCTTTGGTTCTTTCGAAAAGGAACGTAGGTATAAAAATAAAAAAATAAAAATTATATATCACGACGTTTCGATTGCAACACAATCGGTCATTCTCAGACAGAAAAAAATAATCCAGCAATGGAACTGAAGAACCAGCGGGCCATACCTACGTAACTTTTACCGAAATAACCAAAAAGTATGGATTCCTGCAGTCACGAAAGCTTTAAGCCATGGTTTATGCTCCTTAATAAATGAAGACACCAAAACGTCTTGACCGCTTACGACGTATGGTGCCTCGTCAGCAGCATCGGGCTCCCTTGAATCAGTGTTGGTGAACTGCCGATATTACACAGACTCTCGTCTTGAAATGGGGGATGAGTTGAGAAAATCTAGAAATCCCCGTGGAGGACAAATAGAGTGGACTTTGAACGTTGGAATGTAAGCTCGTGGATTATTGCATTGCGCGGGTGCATGGGGATATTGCGGGGACAGTGGCTTCCACACAGAACTTCGATGTGGGGTCTATCTCCGTTAGATTATTGGGCAAGTTGTAACACAGGGGCGCGTTGAATATGGAAGACTACATACTCTAATCTCCGCTAACAGATTATATCCTCATGTTTGCGTCAGGATAAACAATTCATACATTACAGCCTACGGTGCTACACATTTCAGGTTGCGGTAGTGCTATGGTTAACGTGCTGTGATACAAACCCGGCAATCCAGGTTCGATTCCCGTTCACGGTCAACACCTGCGATGGTTATCTGAACCGGTCCCGGGCCTCCCCTTGGTCGACTTAGCCTTAAATGAGTACCTAGTGCGGTTTGTAGTAAGCTTCGCCACTGAGGAGACAAAGGCGGCTGGGAATGGTGCTGTTAAGGCTTCAGCGGGGATCTTTGTCTTTGTTTGCTACACAGCATAGGTCGGCCTCTGTAGAGGAGGCAGAGGAGCAGGCTCGTGAAGGACGCTACTGGGCAGTGCCAGGGTAGGTGCACTGTGAGTCTATTGGGCAGTTGGAGGCCGTCACCCTCTAACAACAGCAGAGGTTGGAGGAGCAACGCTCAGAACTAGCATCATCAGGCGGCAGCAAGCATTGTGTATAAATTCACCTGTTTTGGTCTTAAGGAAAATCGTGCAAAATAGAGAAAAGGTAAGAAAGTCACAAAACATAAATACATAACCAAACAAATTATGAAGTCCAAATTTGCAACACTGAATGCATTCTTGGGGCAAGGCAGCAAAACAAAAAACAATAGTCCCAGATTTCGATTTAAAGCTTTCATGACTGCAATGATTCATCTTCTTTGGTTCTTTCGGTAAAGTCACGTAGAATGAGAATAAAATAATAAATTGATAAAATAAAATGATGCAATAATATTCTCATCAGAAGGCCGATGTGTTGTGGCCGAAACGTCGTGAGAATATTATTGTGTTATTGTATTTTATCAATTTATTATTTTATTCTCATTCTACGTGACTTTACCGAAAGAACCAAAGAAGAATAGTCCCAGACTTCACCAAAACAACAACACACTGCACATGAACATTGAACTATCGATGCATGAGGGGCAAGGATCAAGGATACAAATCACATCTGCAATTTCTTTTGTGTCCAGCAACTCCGATTATAACGTTTGGCTCCGTACTATGCAAAATTAGTTAAATGTACAACAGTTATAGTCTGCAACGTCAAAGGCTTGGTCACCTATTCATATTTTTGTTTGAGGAAGAGTTAAATGGAAATTTGATGCACGTCTTATGTTTCTTGGGTTAATGAATTAGCTAAGTGCAACACAGATTTGCCAATACGGGTTTTATGAATGACCAGGGCCCACTTTAGATGTCTTCTTGCATCAAGGCGATGTGAGACTGGATTGTAAGATGTTTAAGTCGAGGGAACACCTAGCCTGGCATGCAATCGGTGTGTTTGGTAGCTGCACGACTATCTGATGAGCTCTCGGGTTGGAAAACGCGTGGCGCATCGTGCCAATGCGCGACGTTTCGCCTGCCCAGTTCCTCAGGAAGCTCGCTCGCTCCAGGCACGTGGGGCGCAACATTCATGCGGTACAACAAATAAAAGATCCCCCGCGTAGGCTTAACAGACCGTTGGGGCAAGTGCTGTTACGGAGCACCGCCTATGAAGGCCAGCACGGCACGTGGGGTTGGGTGGCCAGCACCACCCCCGGCCGCCTTTGTCTCTCCCGAGTGGCGATGTTTACACATCGCACCAGGTACTCATTTGAGGCTGAGTCGACCTAGAAGAGGCCCAGGACCGGTTCACATAATCGAACTCGGGTCGCCAGGATCTTAGCGCAAAATACACTATTTTCAAATGAATATGAGTTTTAGTCCATGTTAATTTATGGCCATATGTATGCCTATATATATTGATAAATATTAATAATGTTGTTCATTTACAGAGATGCAGAGTTAAATTGAGACTATATGGATGAATAAAACAAGATACAGAGAAATTTGAATTGAATCAGACGCTATCCAGACTTCCACCCTCAGACCTTCCCTGTGAAAGAGATATGTGGATGACACTTTCGTCATTTGGCCACATGGCCTCCCAGCTCTGAACCTTTTCCTACACCACATCAGTTCCAGACATCCCGCCATCAAATTCACCATGGAACTGGAGAAAGATGGCAAGCTACCATTCTTAGATGTTCTGTTTGAGAGGAGACCTGATGGCTCATTGGGGCATTCTGTCTACAAGAAACCCACCCACACAGATTCCTACTTGAAACCTGATTCCCACCACCACCCAGCCCAAAAGAATTCTCTCATCAAAACTTTATACCATAGGGCTCATTGCATTTCGGACCAACACCACCTGACCAGTGAATTAAAACATATACACCTGGCCCTCAAAAGGAATGGTTACTCTGACCGTACCATCCGCCAAGCTGTCTCTCCCTCCATACAGAAACAACCACTTGATACTCCGGTGAAAGCCATCACACTTCCATATATAGCAGGTGTTACTAAAAATATTTCCAAAATTCTAAACAAACACAAGATCCAGGTCCGGTTCAATACAGTACACAAAATTCGTGATCTGATCCCATCTGTGAAGGATGTCATTCCTGATTTACAGTACCCCGGGGTTTACAAATTGAGTTGTACCTGCGGTGATTGCTACATCGGTGAGACAAAGCGACATGTCTCTGACCGAATTCGCGAGCACAAATCATATTTGAAACACGGCAAAATAATTCTTCTGCCGTGGCTGATCACTGTTACAATGCTGTGGGGGATCACGATATAATTTTCTCCGATACCAAGGTTCTTTGCAAACCCACGGGCTTTTATCAGAGATTTGTTCATGAAGCAATTCAGATCTACAAACACAGACACAATTTCAACCGAGAGGATGGTTTCAAATTAAGCAACCATTGGAAAGATGTTCTAAATCGAACTAAACATTAAACTAATTTCAATGGTACAGTATAGTTTTCAAGTAGTGGTACCCCAAACTTTCGCAGCTCTTATAAAATCCCCCTTTTCACACCATCAATAGGTAAACTCCCCCCTCCCCCCCCCCCCCCCGCGCCAAACTGCGAGTCCACCGGCACATACACCACCTCTTTCCTAAAATCCGCCAATCAAATGCTAACTTTTTATGCTAATTTCTTTGTCAGAACACCTTGTTTGCTCGCACACAGGTCCGATGTCTGAGCGTGGTTGTGTTTCGCTAAATTCTCCTGTTTGATGAGTACTAGGTGCCTCGGTGAACGTATATGCTCTAAATTTAACATAGCTATTTCTGCGAGCAGTTACAAGCTAATCACTCAGCTATTTCAATGCTAAATTCGATGCTAATCCCTTTGTCAAAGGGTACCTCTGCGGATGTGTATACTTTAACTTAGCTATTTCAATGAGCCATTTCAATGCTAAATTATATGGTAATTCCTTTGTCAAGGCACTTGTCCTTTTTCTTCTCACACAGCTTAAAGGTCGTGATCTAAGCATGGCTTCTTCCACTCCAGCGCTAATTCCTTTGTCAAGGGGTACCTCTGCGGATGTGTATACTTTATCTTAGCTATTTCAATGAGCCATTTCAATGCTAAATTATATGCTAATTCCTTTGTCAAGGCGCGTGGTCTTTTTCTTCTTACAATGTAAAGTTACATTTTAATGTGCAACGTCTGGCACTTTCCTTGCTGTTGTTTAAACCGAGCTTGGAAATTTATATACTTTTGAAATATGAACTTGTATACTTTATCTATGTTATATATTCATTCTTGGTGCTTTGCTTACCTTTCCTCTACTTTGCACTCCTATTCGTGTTTTTGCATTGTTGTAACTTTTTGACTGGCCCCTTTGGGACACCTTTGAAAAAGAGCTTGAGAGCTCATCGGATTTCTCCAGGATAAATAAAGATTCTGATTCTGAACTAATTTCACCACAAAATGTATTTATATGAAAAAAATACCGTCGAGGCCGTGAAATCGTCGTGCCTCCTCGTAATGCGAGAAACTGAGATTTACCTGAGGGGGGCCACGGTGACAAGATGTTAACTCCCTCGATTGGTATACAGAAGACCGTGGGTTTGATCCCGACTGTGACGCCTGCTGCATATTTGGAGTTTGCATGTCTTTCTCCCTGTGGTCGAGTGGATTTTTCTCCGGGTCCTCCAATTTTTCCCTCCACATTTAGAATCAATATGCCTTTAGAGTATTTGGCTGCTATAAATTCGCACGTGATAAGTTACTTCGTTGTGCTATAATTTGTGGTCAGCTCATTTATAAAAAGAGCTGTACAGCTTAATGGGACTTACCAGGTAAAATAAAAAAATAGTGAGTCAGTTAGATTAGTCCCGACAATGCTCCTATCGGGTGCACAGGGCACAGCGAGGCAACCAGAACAGGTGATGAGTCATCACGCGAATCTGATTCTCGTCTACTCTTGCATATGGCAGCAATCGGCTCGAGAGCTCAGGAACTGGATGCCAATGTCAAGGTCTGCTAGCCACGAGAGGACTGCAGGAGAGAATTTGTGTAGTGTTATTCCTCCTCCATTGAAGGAGTGCAGACAACAGTGGTTTAATAACAGTCAGCACAAAGCATTACACTACTAATAATACTCATCTACAATTAGCTCGTAATCCACAGGAATTAGCAGTTAATCCACTTTAAATTTCCTCGTAATCAATATTTACTTATATCCAGGAAAGCCACATTGAGTGGAAAGACTCATTTTAAGGAGGGGCTTGCTGATGCTACATTGAGTTTTTATTTTAAGTTGTTCATAGCCAATAAATGATCAGCTGTGTTTATCATTATACGCAAGTGGGAGCAAACCCAATAACCTGGTGAAAACCCACGTGTTGCACGAGGCAACGTTCAATCCCGGTTCAGATTGAAACAGATGGCGATTAGTCCACTTGATGTATCGCCCTCTCCTGACGAGCCAGGATAAGGCACTTCCTCGAAGCCCACGGGAAGGGAGTTTCACGACATCATCTGTGGGTGATCCACCAACCCTCCCTGCTGCCTCTATAGTGCTGGATTACCGGGGACGTGCGAAGCCGCCACCACCCGGTTCTCTCTCATATGTACGATGTTACATATGGACACAGTCATCGTGGTAATGTTTATTGCAGGGCAGACCGGTATCCATCAACATCACGAACCCACTGCGTGAGGCTATTTCAGCAAGAAGACCGTCCCTCTGCAGAGCAAGGGTCGTGCTCATCAAGATGCTCCTCGTGACTCATCGCCTGCTGAGGAGTTCCCACTCTGTGACTGTGCGCCCGATAGCAGCATCGCCGCCGGGACTCCTTTGGGGTGATGTATCTAGCAATGTAAAAGGAAATGGTGTTTCCCTGCCTCAAGGCCATCTCTGTGAAACATAATAAACACAGAGTGGGAATTGTGACTCGGCTCAGGTGAAACATTCACAGATGGCATCTTTATTCAGAGCAGGTGAAATACAACGATCATAGGCGATGCTGACAAGGGCAGCCCTTTAAAAAGATAGATTTTAACAGCAAGACTTAAAAATATTGGGAAATATACAACATAATTAGGTGTTTGTTGATCTTCTTTGGCACCGTACGTAGCCAACCGTGCTAATCGGAGGTGCGGGGGAAGGACAACAAACTACCGAAAGAACCAAGAATATATTATATGCATTGTCTTTGAAACTGGTTGGTCCACACCAGAGACAGCTTTCTTTGGAGCCTAGTCTCAAACAGTGTTAATGCAGACAAGATTCCTTGTTAAAGGTTTCACTTTGGTGTTTTAACATCTTAACACCTATATTCTTTTTGATTTAAAGCTTTCGTGACTGCAGGGATTCATATTCTTGGTTCTTTCGGTAAAGTCACGTAGAAGGGAAACAATCAAATTATAAAAATATAAAACAATAAAATTCTCAAGACGTTTCGACTGTAACACAAGCAATTATCATCATGATGATTGTTTTATATTTTTATTCTTTTATTGTTTCCCTTCTACGTGACTTTACCGAAAGAACCAAGAATATTAATCCCTGCAGTCACGAAAGCTTTAAATCAAAATCTTAACACTTGTTTTTTTGCCAGATAAAGGGGAAAACCTATTCTCATATTTTGGTACTGGCAAAGGAAAAAAAGCCGTTCTAAAGAAATTCGATTTTAATCTAATTTATGATTTAAAAGTGCATAGCTTCAGTGGCTTCATAATATCGGAAGGAAAAACGTTTCAGACGGTGGCAGAAGCGCATGGGGATGGATATTTAAACATGCGTTTAGATTATTAAGATAATTTGGCTGCTATACATTTGGCTGCTTTTCATTTCCACATGATAAGCCAACTTCGTGAAGCTATAATTTGTGGCCAGGTTGCTTCTGAAAAAAGAAGCTAATACTTCAATGGGCTTTACCTGGTAAATTAAATATTGTTTATTTTCCTTTCAATTTTTTTGTAGTGATTTGTTTACCTTTCCTATACTTTGCACTCCTATCGTGTTTTGTATTGTTTGTTGATGTAACGCTTTGACCTACCCCTAATGGACATCTGTGAAAAAGAGCTTCATAGCTCATCGGATTCCTCCTGCAATATACATAAATATTCGGATTTTGATGTGATAGGCACTCGTGCAGAAATTGGTGAACGGCAGTGAATTGATGAGAAGTTAAAGGCAGATTGTGAGAGCATAACGCGAGAGACACACAATATGGCGGGAGACAGAGAGAGAGACACACGCAAGACAACGTTCTCCCATACAAGCTTCAACAGACTGTTGAAGGTTGTATGGGTGAAGGCTGGCACGAGCAACACCACATCCGGCCGCCTTTGTCTCACCAGTGCTGATGTTTTACACACCGCACCCGATACTCGTTTTAGTCCGAGTCGACATAGGGGAGGCCCAGTACGGGTTCAGATATTCGTCACCCGATATTGGAGGTGAGCGGAAATCGAACTCGTGTTCACTATTCCGCGGCTCCAAATGCATACAGACATGCGCACGCACATACCCCCAGTAGAATGTGAACTCAATTCGTCTCACGTGAACGTGAATGGATAAGGGGATGTTGACTTATAAACAACCTGGCTCGGTGAGAAGCCTTATCGAGGTGATTAGAGGAACGTGATTTGATTATCCCTGCAATTGCAAAGCTCACAAAGTGTATCGATTGGGATGAAGTCCGCGCACCTGCCTTGACATTCATCCCGCGATAGCGTTCAGCCACAGCAAGGGGCAATCCTTAATTGCCTCATCGTTGTTTAATTCCGCAATCGCGGTCGGGGGTATGTGGGGAGCGTGTTGGACTTTGACCATTCCTAACCACGTTGGTGAAGGACAACGGTGAGTATAGGTGAGAGGGCGAGTTGCACAGTCACCCAGGGCCCCCGTGGTCCATGTCCCTTCTCTAAGGTTTCTCGAAGGTTCTGCCACCACCTCCTCCTGATCCAAAAACAGTGTTCTTCACTCATTTTCAGAGGGAGGCTACTTCAGCCGATATGACATCAGTCTGAGAGCCGCCACACCGCCTCACCTGCAAGGGGTGTTTTCATATCCATGTGCTGTCAGGGGTCACACTGAAGGCCACCTGGGGCCGCCATTGGCCCGTGGGCCTTGAAATGAAGAACACTGCTCTTACCGATCCCAATCGTCCTACTGTGACCGCCTTAGTGGGGTGGCTGCCCATAGTAATTGGCACGTTTTGTTTAGGTGACAAACCTTGCTGATTAGCTGTGTCGGGTGGTGGTGGGTTAACGACACATTTATATTTACGCGAAATAATCCAAAAAAAACTTTACTATGCGGTACACAGTTGCTTCGCAGCTAAAAATGCCCCACGGTTCAGTGCGACTCGTATGGATAAATAAGAAAGCAACAAAAACAAATTAATCGGTTCCATATTTCCCCATCATCCCGTTCTCCCCGCGGGTCCCTCAGCCCTGCGGAGCGCTGACGGCCTGGCAAGTGGGATGACGAATCGCCTATGAATCACCACACACGCGGCAGGCTGTGGATTCGTCTCGCAGGTCACGAAGCTCAGCCACGCAAGCAAACGACAGCTGTCCGTGTTCAGACTCGTCTCTTAGTCCTCCTGCGCTCGGAGCACGAACAGTAATCTGCACGAGGTTCGTGGGTTAGATCCCGACTCCATCGAGCGGAGCGCCGGGCGGATGTAATGCGTTAAGTTGACAGTAGGGGGCACAGGTGGTACATCTGCCAGTCATCTAATTCAGTCAGCCCATGGCCCCTGGGTCTGTCCCGTGACCTTCAGTATATTTTGAGTTTATGTCTCACTCTCTCGCCCCGTGGTCGCGTGCATTTTTTTTCGGGTCCTCTGGTTTTTCCCTCCTCATTCAGAATCAACAATGTGCGTGTAGTGTCTGCCTGCAATACAATGTCCACACAATAAGCCACTTTGTGGAGCTATCATTTGTGGCCAAGTCTATTCTGAAAATAGATAATAAGTCAGTGGGCCTTACCTGGTAAATTAAATAGCTTTTTTTAGTTTTTCATTTATTGATACATTTATCTTGAGTGATTTGCTTACTCCTATCGTTTAAGTTTCTGACCCATCCCTACTGGACATCTCTGAAAAATATCTTCATAGCTTATCATATTTCTCCAGGATAACTAAAGATTCTGATTCTGATAATAAAACGCAAAGACTGAGGTTATAGATATACATACACGCACATCTAGGAAATAAGCATCTTGGCAAAATAATTACGTTGATAGGAGCACATTTAAAAGTTAGAGCGATTTTAAATGAGCCATGGTCAGTCTTCTCTATTCGTTATTTCCATCTTTTCGGTGTCGCTATCTATGCCAATTAATAATGATTATAATTATTACTATTATTAGACGTCTGCCGGACTTCCGTTTAAGCCGTTTAATTTCATTTGTTCGACAAATAATCCCGCATAGCCAGTTATGTTATCCAGCTAGTTTCTGTAGCAACGGCCTACATCAGCCACTAACAGTGGAGTAATTGTGGTTGGAGTGGAGAGGCGCCCAGCCAGCAGCCAGCCAGGAATCTCGAGGTACGGATCATCATTAATCGTGCTTTTGGAATGATTCACCTTCATCCAAGGTGTCATCACTTCGCCACTGCAGATGTTAGCCGTGTCTTGCTATCTAACTCGGCTCGGCGGGTTGTTATTTTAATGTGCCAGGCGCGGCACCACCACTCCAACATCCTTCTCCATTCTACCGCGGTCTACCGATTCTGAGACGCACATTTAGCTTGTGCATTTTAAAGCAAAAGTTATAATCCAGGAGACGTCCACATGTAAGAGCACGACCCGCAGCTTCGTGTAGAGTGAGCGAGGAGGCTCGTTAAGGATGCTACTGTGCAGTGCCAGGATACGTGCACCTAGAAGACGCTATTGGGAAGTTTGAGGCAATCGTCCTCCAACAACAGCGGAGGGCAGAGGAGCGACGCTCACAACAATGAGCGGATAACCGGGTCGAAAAAAATACAGGAAGTTGGCACAATAGGAGGCACAGGTGGTGCATCTGCCAGTCATCTCAGTCAACCCAAGGCACCTGGGTCTGTCCTGTGACCTACTGTTAGAGGGTCTTCGACAATTCACGTGGCCTCAAAGTGCACATCGCCTGGCACAAGTGTCATGGTAACGTCACCACCACTTAGTGGCGAATGGCGACTTTTTGTTATTGTGAAGAGCAGCGCTCGGCGCTACGAACTTGGTGACCCGAGTTCGATTCCTGCTCACGGCCTCCCCTAACTTCGACTCAGCCTCACATTATTACCCGGTACGGTGTAATGTGTTAACATGGCCACTGTAGAGATAAAGGCGTCCGGGCGTGGTTCTGGCCACCCAACCCTCGTGTGCTGTGTCAGCCTTCATTGGTGCTCGCTTACAGCACTTTCCCCAACAGTCTGTTCAGGCTATACGGGCGATCTTTGTCTTGTGTGAGGCCAAATATGTATGTTTTTGGATTCGTCTTATAATTTGGAGAAGCATGCAATACGTTGAAAGGCGTTCGTCAAGGCTGGACCTATAACGACCTGGACCTCAGTGCAATAAAGGTCACAGAGACCGTGGCGCAGTGCACAAACCACTGCAAAGACAAAGACTCATGTATAGCCTCTATGAGGCTGTTGGGACAAGTGCTGTTAGCAAGAAGTACCGATAAAACCCGGTACCACCACACCCGGCCACCTTTGTCTCTCCAGTGCTGCTGCTTTATACACACATACACCGTACCATCCTACTCATTGGAAGCTGAACTCTGTTCCACCGTGCATTAACAACAGCTGCCATCCGCCATTAAGTGGTGGTGACGGCACCACGGCGCTTGTCACAGGCTAAGTGCACTTTGAGTCGACTTGCAGTGTGGGAGGCTTGCTACTGGTAGGAGTCCCAGGACAGGCCCAGGTGCTATGGGTTGACTGCTGTGCCAGCTGGGTGCAGGAGGAGTTCACGGGACAGACCCAGGAGCGGTGGGTTGACTGAGATCACTGGCAGAGGCAACGCCTGTGCTCCCCACTGTGTGCGTATGAATTCAAATATTGTACCGTACTTTCCTTCCTCTCCACGTTTATACAATGTTCACCTACCTCCACCAACCCGGTTTGGTCAGCGTGGTGAAGTATGGTCAATTAACCTCCTCTACAACACACTCGTTAACAACAATGCATTGAAAGGACATGTATATAATTGTCGACGTTTCGAGCAATGCTCCTACTTCATAGCAGGTAAACAGATATAGTGGGTACCGAGGGTCTGAGACCAGCGCTGGCTGACACCATGGGGGCCGCGTGACAATCACACAGCACAGCACAGCATTAGAACACGTAATTTGTCAATTGCATGAACGTGAAATATCGTAAAATCGAACTTTGTAAATAGAGAGATACTTGAACATGAAGCAGGCCACCTCCATAACCTTCTTCCATTCCTCTCTGAAGGCCTCACCTCTTTTTAATAGCCCATCCCCTTCCTCTTCCCTTTTTACCGTTCCATTTTGTTCCGTTCCTTCCCTATATCTCTTGCATGAAGCCACATGTCCTCTGTTCGGGACACTCATTCCTCGGCCCTTGCACTGCCCTTGCCATATAAATCACTTTGTTTTTGTTACAGCTTTTAAATGTTGGAAAGCGTGCCTTGACCAAAGGTGCTCTATAAATATAGAAAAGGATAGGATCCCAGCTATGACCACATCCAGCACCTACATCACACAAATGTACTATCCCCATGTTAACAATAATTAGTAACTATATATGACCACAAACCTATTGAGCAGAAGTTATTTCTGGGCAGTATTCGGGTTACGAACCTAGTTCGTTCCTGAGACCTGTTCGAAATTCGAACGGTTCGTAAGCCGGCAGTTCAGTTTGCAATTGCAAGTTCGCATTTTAAATCAATATTTTTCTTATTTTATATATTTCATGGAAGCGGGCGTTCGTAAGTCGGACACTCGCAAGTCGAGGACTGTCTGTTTACTTTGGGTTAGATGGTTTGAGTATAAAGGCAATATTCAGATATACTCACCACCATCCGTCAGAGCAAATCAAATCAAGTGGTCACGTGGGAACCAATACCAATTAATTTGTTTTTTTACAATCCGTCTTTGAATCGTTGGTGACCGGGCTGAGGCCATCAGCTAACTATACCGGGAGAGCCCTGCCAGTCACAGGCAGGGTGCCACGGTGACTAGGAGATGTTAACTACCTCGCCTGCTATGCCTGTTGTATGCTATGCCTGTTTGGAGATTGCATGCCTCTTTCTCTTCGTGGTCGCTGGGATTGTTCTCCATATTTGGAATAAAAGTGCGTTAAGAGTATTTGACTGCTGCTACAAATGTACACGTGATTAATGATCCACTTCGTTGAGCTATTATTTGTGGCCATGTCGCTTATTTTAAAAAAAGCTGTATATATCTTAGTGGACTTTACCTGGTAAAATAAAAATAAAAGTTTAGTTTCAGTAGCCGGGGTTGAACCCAGCTTCTCAATGGTACCAGTCCAGCGCTGATCTTTGAGCAACCTGGCTACCTCTCTAATTGTCGACACGACGACTATGCGATGTGGCATTATTTCAAGCGGTTGGTGCATACGCATTTATTTATTTGGATGTGGCAATGCTAAAGTGAGTGGTGCAGTATTGATTAGCGCGCTAAACTGTGAACCCAGCGATATGTAGATTTGGAGGTTGGTTTACTCCAGATAAGAATGCAAATTACACCAACGACCGAGTTCAAACGGCTGGAAGTCGTGTGGGGCGCTGTTGCGCAATCTGTAGGTGGCAGGCTGTCTCAATCGCCTGGAGGGGTGATTCATTGCAGGGCTGCGCCACTATCTATATGCAAGCAGTCGAGAATACATGACTGATAACGGCTTGCAAAAGTTCAGTAAACTATATTTGTGCAAAGTAAAAAACAATAGGCAATAAAGTGCATATAATCAGTACGTGCCGTGTTACCACATTGTATGTTAATTTACTTAAATAGCATCGTGCAAATATGTTCTCCTACAAACGAACTCTATTCTCATTGCCATGGACTAAAACGTAATCTTGTCAAGTTTAACAAAAGCTATAAATCGCGACGTTATAAACTAAAAATAACCTTTGGGATTTATTGTCAAGCAGAGGAGTGTAACCTACATTAATCTGGGGGTGATGGGGGAGGAGTGCACGTTTTACCGCTCACCACCAACACCTTCGTGCTGTTCCACGTTTCAGACACCATGGGACCAGCCCGACAACGCATCCACCAGAAAGACACAGAGCTTTACGTGTGCGTAACCACTATACGCGCCCAGCGAAGCGTGGACCTAAAAGGTTTGGATCGATCGTTAAGCGTTTGGTAAGTGACCTGTTGACCAAGACACTACCGTCCTCAGAAGGTGCAAGGGAATTCACAGTTTTATTTACCAGTTAAACTCAACTGTGCTCTTAGCTCTTGTTCATAGGCGAGCTGGTCACACGTAATGATAGCTGATGATCGCAGTAGCTGATATCACCACACGTGAGAATTTATAACAGCAGTCTAATCATCTGAACCAAGGAACCCGGATAAAAACCCAAGCTCCGACCACCACAGCGAGAGCACACGCCAACTCCAAAAGTATAACAGAGGCACCGCCAGGGTCCAGCATGACCTCCTGTGTACCGATCGAGGGAGATAACATCTTCTCAGCGGCAAATAGCAGCGAAACATTGCCTTAGCATTAAAATTATGGATTCACATCTCCAATACAATATTTTGGGGAAACTATCTGAACGTGGTGCTCTGGATGTATGACTGCTTCTTCTCTGTCTTGTTTTATTTATCCACACAGTCTCAATGTAACTCTACATCTCTGTAAATAAACCACATTATACATATCAATCTAGCGTCCACGCAACGATCCCCTCCCCCTAGCCCACACACCCCCTCTTCCCCCCCCTTGCCCTGCCCCCCGTTCTTACCTAGAAACCTCTTACCATGGCATCTCTCTCCCACTTCAGTAGAAAAAACTTCTTGCTGTTGGGTTTCCCACCTGATGATGATTGCTTGTGTTGCAATAGAAACGTCGTGATTTATTTAATTTTATACCTACGTGACTTTACCGAAAGAACCAAAGAGTATTATAAAATATCTATAAATATATGTTGGCATATATATCTGACCATCAGTGAACGTGAAATAAAACTCGTGTTCATAGCCCTGCACAAGTATTTGAGCCTTGGGACGCTAGTTTCACTTCCACTCATGGCCACCAACAATAGTGGTGATTATCTAAACCGGTTCTGGGCCTCCCCTAGGTCGACTCAGCCTCAAATGATAAAATGGTGCGGTAATGCAGTTTGACTTGGTGCTGGCCACCCACCTTGTGTGCTGTGCCTGCCGTTATTAGGTGCTCACTAACAGCTCCATAAGTCTATTAAAGCGATATGGGGAATCGTTTTCTGTGTTTGGTAGAGAAACCTTTCTCAAAACAAGATTTCCCATGTGGGTCGCTCGACCTCTAAATTAATCAGGCGTAATAATGTGATTTGATCAACTTCTATGGTTAACGGGACAGTCTATGTGTGGGTGATGTTTACATCCACGATAGCATGGTTGGCTAAGTGCAGTGCAAAATAAATTTAACATACAAACAACAACAGGACGTTTCCTTCATCTGACCACTGCTACATAGAAGCGACTTCTCTGTCCGTGGCCAGGAGCAGCTTCAAAGCCCCTACATTTACTTTAGCCGATGATATCACAAGTGATGTCCACCGTTGTTGTACAGCAGGACTTTTGAGTGCATTCCATTGTAATGAGAGGCTGCCCTGCTGCAATTAACTCGTCACCACACTTGCGATCTAGAGGTCGATCCTTAGGCCTGGCATTTGGAGCGACGCTGCAAGCTTCTTAAATCTCGCTGCCTCTGTCCACCCAGCTGCGTAAATGGATACAGCACAGTTGGTCGATCGGCAGGTCGCATGCGGTGGTGGGGTAAAGCGTGGGTAACTCCCACCTCTTCCAACAAGGGAAGCATCTTGCAGGGCTGCACCTTTACTGACCGCACCGTCATTGATAAACCACGACGTGCATGGGTCCACGTATGACATGCGAGTAGGGGGTCCACGTGCAGGGTGCGAGGATGCGTGGAAGGGATTCACGTGCAGCGTGTGAGTAGGGGGTCCACGAGCAGCGTGCGAGGAGGGGGTCCACGAGCAGCGTGCGAGGAGGGGGTCCACGAGCAGCGTGCGAGGAGGGGGTCCACGAGCAGCGTGCATGGAGGGGGGCCACTTGCGGCTTGTGAGGAGGGGGTCCAGGTGCGCCGTGAGTGGAAGGGGTCCATGTGCTGTGTGCGGGGAGGGGACCCACGTGCGGCGTGTGAGGAGGGGGTCCAGGGATCTGTAAGACAATCTCTCTGAGACGGCGCTGCTGAGCGTCATCGTCGTCTCCATCGTTGACGAATGCTTTGTTGTCTCGACCAACAGCACCCCTCTTTGACTGCTGGCCCGACGACGACGACTCCACGTAGGAGAGCACGTGCAGCAGCGTGAACAACCTGAACGGGGGCAGAGGGGGGGGGGGGGCACGGAGGGGAAGGGGGAGGGGCACGGGGCGCCACGGTGGCAAAATGTCAGGAGTTAACGGGACAGACCTAGGAGCCAATGGTTGACTGACTGAGATGACTGACAATGCACCAGCTGTGACCCCTACTGTGCCAAATTGTTGTGTTTAGCTGCCCGGTGCTCTGCTTATGGATGCGAGCATCGCTCCTCTGCCCTCCATTATTGCTGGTGGGCGACTGCCTCCAACTGCCAAGTAGCATCTCCTCAGGAGTGGCCAATCTTGAGACCGCTGGTACCAGTTATTGGCAAGTCCACTCATCTCTATATATCCTCTTGTACCATATCATTCCTTTTTTTCCCTAGCCCATGCCGTGCCCTTTAGTCTGATCTATCCTGCCAAATAATAGTTGCTTTGCCATGCAGTGGCTGGGCATGGGGGCTACATGACCCAGCCAACACAGCCACGCTTGTGAGAGGAGCTCACCAATGGGAGTGTGTCTAGATCTTTTAAGAATATGTGAGCTCCTGACACAATCCAGTCTGGTTAAACCCAGGATGCATTGTAGGCAGGGTGACCTGAATGTTTCTAACCGGTGCAGATGTTACTTTAGACACCTCAACATCCTTCTCGAAAGAATAAAGAAGGGAAGATATCAATGTGGTCAAATAAAATCCGGAGCTTCGCATGGAATGACAAACCAAGTAGTTTCCACCCAGTGTTACACAGCCGATGAAAAGATAATGCTGCCCGACTGTTTCGGAGTGAGACCTCGGCTGCGAAACCGGAGCTGGTCATAAGCACACTGCCCACACTCACATAAAGGCAAAGACATGGATCTCCTGGATAGCCTTAAGATACTGTTGGGGCAAGTGCTGTCAGCGAGTGGCACCTATGAAGGCCGGTACGGCACAAGGGGGGAAGTCCAGGACCATTTCAGATAATCGTTACTGTTGTTGGTCACTGAGTCGGCATGCACACACACCCCCTATGGCCACGCATGGGTCGACCCCCTCCCCTCCTCCTCAGCTGTGGTACAGCATGGCCAGGAACTGGACAATGAGGAGAAGGTGATGAGGAACATGAAGGCGAGGGGCAGCACGTCGATGACCGTCCCCTCGTTCTTCGTGCTCGGGATCTGGATGTAGAGGTCGGCTCCCACGAACTGCAGTGCCAGGGTCGCCACCAGCCACAGTGCATTGATCATGAAGTAGACGAAAGTGCCCTGCACGTTGGGACAGACAGACCAGGCCTGATTTACATTGCATTGGCCGAGTGGCGGGGGGGATGACCCCGGGCTGTTTATGGATCCCCTCTTTGTGCGTTCATTTTTCTCCCCCACTGTCCACTCTCGACGCCAAATGGTCACTTCTGTTGTTATTGTTTTATTGTTCATGTATTTTACAGGATTAGCGGATTATTGGAACAATTAACAATTAATTCGTTGGAATAATAAGGCATAGGTAATTCAATGCCGTTTAAATCTTCTTCTACCACATGCCAAGTACGGTAAGTACTCGCTTAACGCCTGCTGTTTGCACAACGCGTTGTCGCTGGAACGCAATTTTTCTGTTATCGAAGCATCTCCGGTACTCGCGATGACGCGTTGCCAGTACCTTGTTTCTTATCTCGAAGAGTTCCTGCTTCACGCGTTTCCTGTGATCGTCATCTTCCTCCAGAGGCTTGAGGTAGTCACTGATCATGCTCTTCCAAAACTCGTCTTCCTCCTATGCATTCCCATCCACGGGACAGAAGGTTCACTTTGTGCGATTGTCCAAATAACAACAACTTACTCCGATGAATAATATTAATATTGTAATAGTAATAGGTTTTACCCTTTTAACTGGCACAAAAACTGACACCTTTATTCAAGGCATCGTGTTTGCAATAACCACAACACAAGCAATCAAAATGCAAACAAAAGAGACAACTCTGATAATAATATGCACTGTCCTTGAATTTGATTGGTCCACACCCGAGACGGCTTTTCTTAGAGCCTAGTCTCCACTGGTGTTAAATGCTCACCCCGAGCCCTCAATACTCTGATAGTGCGCTGTTTTTGAGTTGTACGCCTTTTGGCGTCTTCTGGTCCAACACCAGAGTGCTTGCCACAAATGAATCACAATAGCTTGCTAATCTCGTCTAGGAGCATTAACCATCACCCACACTTCGTTCATCCATTCATCAAACAAAGATGGTCACCGCATCGCGTGATTTCAGATGCTCGGTCTTGTTTAACTGACAAGCAATGACTTCGCATTTAATTTTCGATTTAAAGCTTTCGTGACTGCAGGGATTCATCTTCTTGGTTCTTTCGGTAAAGTCACGTAGAATGGAAATAAAATAATACAAATAAAACATAATAAAATAAAATTCTCACGACGTTTCGGCCACAACTCAAGTAGCGTGAAGGAACGAACTGTCGCGACGACAGCACTTCAATGAACGCTGCAAAGAGTCGCAGCGTCTTTTAAGCTAGGTGGGAGAAGTAAAGCGCCTTGACAAAGGTGTTTACATATCAAACAGGATAATTTAGCATTGTAATAGCGGTGTTAAAGTGTTGAATCAGCAGGATGTTAAAGTCAGAAATTAGCTTGTAACTGGGAGATTAGCATGATGTTAATGTGAGGGATTAGCATGTGACTGGTCACGGAAATAGCTATGTTAAAGTCGAAGTTTATATATCAACAGAGGCATTTAGTATATGGACGCTAAACGACTGCAACTACCCAACTATCATACAATACACCGATGTGAAAAAACTAAGTATAAACTACATCAATGTTATCAATAAACTCTATATACTCTCCAATCAGCTGAGCTACTAACAATAAGTCGTTATACATTACAATGCCATATGGTGAAAAAATGGGTGGCGGTTTTTTCTTTTCAACGTTAGCACCACGGAAAGCGACGAGCTTTGTTCAGACGGACGAGTCCATCTATGCTTGGAACGGAGGAGGGGAGAGAAACATCCACGATGCGCTGCTCTGTCCTGTGTTGCGTTACAACTATTTTATAAACTAGACTACTATACATTGCAATGTTATACCTTCCAATCTAAACTACATTGTATAATATCGTATACACAGCCCAATGTAAGCTCTAACATCAATTCCATACACCCAGCCATCAGATTTACCATGGAAGTCGAAAAAGATGGCAAGCTACCTTATTTGGATGTCCTAATTAAAAGGAGACCTGATGGTTCAATGAGCCACTGTGTCTACAGGAAAGCTACGCATATGGATGTTTACTTAAAACCAGATTCCCACCACCATCCGTCCCAGAAGAACTCCCTCATCAAGACTCTATACCATAGAGCCCAATGCATTTCCGACCAGGAACACATTGCCAGTGAACTCTAGCACGTACACCAAGCTCTCAAGGCTAATGGTTACTCCGACTACACAATCCGCAAAACCATCACTCCAGCCATGAAGAAAGATTCTCTTGAGGAGCCATTCAAAACCATCACCTTACCCTACATTGCGGGGGTCACAAAAAAGATCTCCAAAATCCTGAATAAACACAAGATCCAGGTCCGATTCAACACAGTACATAAAATGCGTGATCTGGTTCCGTCTGTAAAAGATGTGGTTCCAGACATACAGTACCCGGGCGTCTACAAACTAAGTTGCCTCTGTGGTAGCAGCTACATTGGAGAAACCAAACGACATATCTCGGACCGCATCCGTGAACATAAAGCAGACTTGAAACACGGTAGGACGAACACCTCAGCCGTGGCAGATCACTGTTATAATTTAGTGGGCTCACATGACACGGAGGTTCTCTGCAAGCCATCCGGCTACCATGAGACATTCGTTCATGAGGCCATCCACATATACAAACACAGAGGCAATTTCAACCGAGAAGATGGATTCTGGCTTAGTAACCATTGGAAAGACGTTATAAACCATTTCGGTTCTTAATTGATTGTATTATACGGTGACTTTCAGACTGCAGTCCATTCCCTGACAATGTCTCTAAATACCGTTCACACAACGGTCAAAGGTATAGCATGTTGTATAATAAATAGTTTAACATTGTAATGTTTAACATAATTCATAAGGCAATATATGGTATCGTAATTGTATAGTGAATATACAGTAGTGTGGTATACAGTAGGGTTGGTAGAATAATACATAGTGTAATATTACAAGTCTATTTTACAGTCTAAAGTATAGGGTAGTGTATAGTAACGCATTGTATAATTTAATGGTGGGTTTGTCTATGGCAGTGTATATTACGGTGTATAGTCGTGTAATGTAGAAAAAGTTTAGTTGGGGACATATCAATATAATGCATAATGTTAGAGCTTACATTGGGCTGTATACGATATTATACAATGTAGTTTAGATTGGAAGGTATAACATTGCAATGTATTGTAGTCTAGTATAATAACATAGTTGTAACGCAACACAGAACAGAGCAGCGCATCATGGCTGTTTCTCCCCCCTCCTTCGTTCCGAGCATAGATGGACTCGTCCGTCTGAACAAAGCTCGTCGCTTTCCGTGGTGCTAACGTTGAAAAGAAAATACCACCACCCATTTTTTCGCCATATGGCATTGTAATGTATAACGACTTATTGTTAGTAGCTCAGCTGTTTGGAGAGTATATAGAGTTTATTGATAACATTGATGTAAATTTTGATTTAAAGCTTTCGTGACTGCAGTAATTCATATTCTTAGTTTTTTCGGTAAAGTCACGTTGAAGAGAAACAACAAAATAACAAAATATATATAAAACAATAAAAAATTCTCACGACGTTTCGACCATAACTCAAACGGTCATCATCAGGTGTGTCGGTTTGCATAAATTTATTTTGAAAGCGGCATTTATTTATTTATATATAAAAATAATAACGTTTGCGTCACGCGCAACGATTGGCAGTTTGCCCAGGACTAGTCCATCTATTTTTTGAAAAGAGGAGGGGGGAGACGAAATTTGTTTTTATGTATGCTGTCTGAAAGCCACTGTAAGCGTGAACAATCAATCAAGAACTGAAATGATTTATCAAATCTTTCCAATGATTGCTAAGATAGAATCCATCTTCTCGGTTGAAATTGTCTCTGTGCTTGTATATGTGAATAGCCTCATGAACGAATCTCTCATGGAAGCCAGATGGCTTACAAAGAACCTCCGTCTTGGAAAAGTCAATGGCATGTGAGCCTACTGAACTCAAGCACGTACACCAAGCTCTTAGGGCTAATGGTTACTCCGACTATACAATCCGCAAATCTATCACTCAAACCATGAAGAAGAACCCTCTTGAGGAGCCTTTCAAAACCATCACTTTACCCTACATTGCTGGGATCACAAAAAAGATCTCCAAAATCTTGAATAAACACAAGATCCAGGTCCGTTTCAACACATTACATAAAATCCGTGATCTGGTTCCGTCTGTAAAAGATGTGATTCCGGACATACAATACCCTGGTGTCTACAAACTAAGTTGCCTCTGTGGTAGTAGTTACATTGGAGAAACCAAACGCCATATCTCGGACCGCATTCGTGAACATAAAGCAGACCTTAAACACGGTAGGACCAACACCTCGGCCGTAGCAGATCATTGTTCTAATTCAGTAGGCTCACATGCCATTGACTTTTCCAAGACGGAGGTTCTTTGTAAGCCATCTGGCTTCCATGAGAGATTCGTTCATGAGGCTATTCACATATACAAGCACAGAGACAATTTCAACCGAGAAGATGGATTCTATCTTAGCAATCATTGGAAAGATTTGATAAATCATTTCAGTTCTTGATTGATTGTTCACGCTTACAGTGGCTTTCAGACAGCATACATAAAAACAAATTTCGTCTCCCCCCTCCTCTTTTCAAAAAATAGATGGACTAGTCCTGGGCAAACTGCCAATCGTTGCGCGTGACGCAAACGTTATTATTTTTTATATATAAATAAATAAATATGCCGTTTTCAAAATAAATTTATGCAAACCGACACACCTGATGATGACCGTTTGAGTTATGGTCGAAACGTCGTGAGAATTTTTTTATTGTTTTATATATATTTTGTTATTTTGTTGTTTCTCTTCAACGTGACTTCACCGAAAAAACTAAGAATAACATTGATGTAGTTTATATTTTAGTTTCTTATTAGTTTACTATATGGTATTCATTATATAGTGTAGTGTATACCCAGTTACTTTATGTTAATAGCTCAACTTATTGAAGAATATATTGAGTACATTTATTATATTGACGTAGTTTATACTTAGTTTTTTTCACATCGGTTTATTGTATGATAGTTGGATAGTTGCAGTCCTTTAGTGTCCATATACTAAATGGCCCTGTTGATATGTAAACTTTGATTTTAACATAGCTATTTCCGTGACCAGTCACATGCTAATCTCTCACAATAACATCATGCTAATCTCCCAGTTACATGCGAATTTCTGACTTTAACACCCTGCTGATCCAACACTTTAACACCGCTATTTCAATGCTCAATTATCCTGTTTGATATGTAAACTCCTTTGTCAAGGCGCTTTACTTCTCCCACCTAGCTTAAAAGACGTTGCGAATCTTAGCAGCGTTCATTGAAGCGCTGTCGTCCTGAGAGTTCTGTTCCTCCACCTGAAGAAGCCTACTTGTGTTGTGGCCAAAACGTCATGAGAATTTTATTTTTATTATTTTATTTCCATTCTATGTGACTTTAACGAAAGAACCAAGAAGACTTTGTCTTTGTTTGATGAAAATATTACCTTTGGTATGGAGGGCGAGGTCTGTGTCTGATTGCTCTGGAGGTCGACTTTTGCTCTCTACTTCTTCTGGATGCTCTGTTTGAGTGCTCGCGATGTCTTCTAGTCTCGCCTCTGCTCCTTCTGAATGCTCCATCTGAGTGTTTGCGATGTCCTCTTCTCTCGACTCGATCTCTGCTCCTTCAGGATGCTCTGTCCCAGTGCTCGCAATGCCCTGTCGTTTCTCCTCGCTCTCTACTCCTACTGTATGATCTGTCTGAGTGCTCGCGATGTCCTCTGGTCTCGTCTCTGCTCCTTCTGGATACTCCATCTGACTGTTTGCGATGTTCTCTCCTCTCGACTCGATCGCTGCTCCTTCAGGATGCTCCGTCTGAGTGCTTGCGATGCCCTGTCGTCTCTCCTCACTCTCTACTCCTTCTGGATGATCTGTCTGAGTGCTCACGATGTCCTCTGGTCTCGTCTCTGCTCCTTCTGGGTGCTCCATATGAGTGTTCGCGATGTCCTCTCCTCTCGCCTCGATCTCTGCTCCTTCTGGATGCTCCATCTGAGTGCTCGTAGTGTCCTGTTGTCTGGCCTCAATTGGACGCAGCTTCATCTCTCTGTCGAGTTCCACCGTGCACGACTCCACTCGGCTGGGAGGGATGATGATAAACTGTTAAACTAAACCATTATTTTTATTTTACCATGTAAGGCCCACTGAGCTAGGAAGCTTTTTTGTAGAATCGACCTGAATATCACAAATTATAACTCAATGAGCGGCTTATCACGTGGAAATTACAGCAGCCAAATACTCTAATCACATGATGATTCTAAATGAGGAGGGAAAAAATCAGGGAACCCGGAGTAAAATCCACACCAACATGGGGAGAGAAAGGAATAGACGCAGACTCCATATAGGCAACAGGCATCGTCAGGTTTGGGATCGAAGCCACTACCTCCTGCATACCAGGGGAGGTAGTTAACATCTAGCCACCACGGCGCCTAAGATACAAGCACAACTAGAATCACAGTTAATAAGTTGAGACAAGACTCAGTATTGACTTGAGTAAAATGTTACGTTGTAAATCCTCCTCCACCCGACACAGCCAATCAATAATCATAATCTGTATTTCTACTGCCGGAGGAGTCCGATGAGCTATGAACCTATTTTCACAGATGTCCAGTAGGTGTAGGGGATTATAAAGTTAGAACATAAAACGATAGCAGTGCTAAGTATAGGAAATATAATAAAATAAATAAAGTATATGAGTGCAACTTGCATGAGTACATCAGTTACTGCCAATTTTTCAATACTAAATGCATAACTTGGGGCAAGGCAGCAAAACAACAGTCCCAAACCACACCAAGATAACACAGTCCCTCAATAATATGGGACATAAACGTTGAACTATCGATACACGAGAGGTAAGGATCAAAGTTAAAAGCATGGCTACAGGCTCTCAGTGAGGTGGTGGCACCTTGAACTGTCATCCTCCTGACTCAGTGCCGAGTATTTCTTCGGATGGACGCTGATCCTCCACTGGAAGCAGTCCCACTCGAGTGGCAGTATATAGCATTTCGTTCCATTCAAACGATGCTTGCGTTCCTTCTTCTGCTGGGACAGGAGGATGGGCATTGTGCTGAAGGCAGGGTCCTTCAATGATATCAAACCAGCGGGAAGCGCACACAAGCTGGAAGGCAGTTTCAGCTGCTCAGTGAACTGGCGCCAATAACTGTCCAAGCTCTGCGGTCCTCCATGTATGAAGATTTTATTGGCCAACGGGAAACCAGAACACCATGGAATAGACCCACAAATGCGAGGGGGAAACATTGCGTTCTATTCAGATGGAACAAATAGTCCATAATTGTCATACTACACTCTCCTGGAAAGTCAGTGAATGACTCCTCCTCGATACCCACCGTGTTGGATTAATGGACACGAGTGGCACAGCCACCACCACCGTTCTTGTCAAGAAACATAAACGATAATTTTGCAAGCTCCGGTCATCCTCTCATCAGTGGATTTTGGCTAACCATTGAACAAAGACAGTGACCACATCGCGTGCTTTTGGGTGCGCTTGTGCGTCCATCTGGAACCCTCTTCCTTCCAATATGAGAAAGCAATTGGAGCTATGCACTTTTAAATCATTACATTGAAAACTAATTTCTTAAAAACTGCTCTTTGTGTTTAGAAACTTTCCTTCCTTCGCACCTCCAATTAGCACAGTTGGCTACACATGGTGTGAAAGAAGTTCAACATACATACATCTGGACCAGTCCTTGGCCTTCCCTCAAAAAGCCTCAAAAATAGCCAAATGTGATGTAGTAAACATGACAACAATGGAGACAAAGGCGGCCGGGCATGGTGCTGGCCACCTACCCTCTTATGTGCCATTCCGGACTTCACAGGTGCTACTCGCTAACAGCACTTGCCCCAACGGTCGGTTAAAAGCTATATGGGGATCGCTGCCTTCGTCTTGGCGGGGGTTGGGGGCATATGTTACACTTTTTTTGCAATGTACGTAGCCAATCATGCTAATCGGAGGTGCGGGACGGAGCAACAGAGGAGAATGGAGCGAAACTCCAAATAACGTTCGACACAAAAACAACAACGACAATAACGATAACACATAAAGTAACTCACCTCCTTAGGGGAGGGCTCAGTAGGCGCCTTGGTCTCACGCGTGCCCCATGATACGTTGTACATGTTGACCAATGAGTAGATGAGCAGCAGCAGGTATCCCGTGGGAATGCAGATGAGGTACAAGAATCCGTGCACGATGCAGAAGAACTCGCGCGGGTGCAGCGCCGCGGCGATGAGATGGATGCCCGCGAGAGTGATGAAGAAGATGCTGCTGGGTGTGAGGATACCGTTCTTGACAATGTCGCCGACCATAGCGAGCAGCGTGCCCGTCATGAGGAACATGTAGATCACGGTGAGCACCATGGCCACCTTAAAAAAAATACCAGGTATAAAGCTCTTTTCAGAAGCCACCTGGCCACAAATGATAGATCAACGAAGTGGCTCATCACGTGGTAATGTATATCAGCAGCCAGATTAAATGCAGAGGGAAGATAGAGAGAACACGTGGACTCCAAATACATAACAGGCGTTAAGGTCGGGATAGGGATCGAACCCACGACCTCCTGTATACCATGCGAGGGAGTTTACATCTCGCCATCGCAGGAGGAGACCTTAGCCATCGGCATCACCATTGTCCTTTTTGTCCAACCACCACCACTTCTTGGGGAGTTACTTTGCATTTATTCCGCACTTTTCCACAAAGTCCTCAAGACCCTGCACTTTGCAAACAACAACACAATAATGATAGCTCATTGTTCTTCTGGGTTCTTTCGGTAAAGTCACGTAGAATGGAGATGAAATAATAAAAATAATAATAACAGAATAAAATTCTCACGACGTTTCGGCCACAACACAAGTAGCCTTCCTCAGGTGAAGAAACAGGACTGTCTGGAAGACAGCGCTTGAGTGAACCCTGCCAAGCATGGCAGCGTCTTTTAAGCTGTGTGGGAGGAACAGAGCACCTTGACAAAGCAGTTTACATAGAAATTAGCATGTAACTGGGGGATGAGCATGATGTTGGTGTGAGGGATTAGCACCACGGAGAGAGACGAGCTTTATTAAGACGGACGAGTCCATCTATGTTCAGAACGGAGGAGGTGGAGAGGAGTTTAGATATCAACAGTAAATTAGCATGTAACTGGGGGATTGGCATGATGTTAGTATGAGGGATTAACACCACAGAGAGCGACGAGCTTTGTTCAGACGGACGAGTCCATCTGTGTTCGGAGCGGAGGAGGGGGAGGAAGAGGAGGAACCCTCAAAACCTTGGGTTTTCGGATGCCTTTGTCCGAACGATCCGCCTACTCTACACCAAGGCGGAGTGCATGATCAAGATCAACGGCGCCCTCACTGCCCCGGTCAAATTCGAGCGAGGAGTGAGACAGGGATGCCCATTGTCGGGCCAACTTTATGCCCTGGCATTAGAGCCTTTCCTGAATCTCATAAGGCGGAGACTCAGCGGCCTGGTGCTGAGGGAACCAAGCATCAAGTTGGTCCTGACGGCATACGCCGACGACGTCCTCCTCATCCTGCGCTCCCTGGCTGATGTCGCCCTGCTGCATGAGTGCCAGGAGGTCTTTTCGAAAGCCTCGTCATCAAAAATGAACTGGCAAAAGTGCAGCGGCCTGCTGGTTGGAGCGTGGGACATGACTGAGTGTCCCGAGAAGACAAAAGCCATCAATTGGAGCACAACATCGCTGCACCACCTGGGGGGGTTCCTCGGACCAGAGGAGGAACCACCGCAGAGGAACTGGGTCGAGCTGGAGGAGAAGGTGAAGGAGCGGCTGGCCACCTGGAGTCGCCTGTGCAAGTTCCTCACCTTCAGGACAAAGACGTTGGTGGTGAACCAGCTGGTGACGTCCATACTGTGGCACCGACTCTTCTCCCTGTACCCCCCCATGAGCCTTGTCAACGCACTTTAGAAGCAAGTCCTCGACTTCTTCTGGTCAGGTGGAGGACATCGGGTCGCGGCTGGGGTCCTGGCCCTGCCACTGGACGAGGGCGGTCACGGGCTGGTGTGCGTGCGGAGTCAGCTGGCCACCTTCCGACTGCAGGCAGCGCAAAAGTTCCTGCACGCCGCCCCTGCACTGGCCTGGAGCGTCACGGCCTCCTTCCTCCTGAAACAGCTGGGGGGTCTGCAGTGCTCCAAGCAACTATTCTACATAGACCTGCAGGGCCTTCCACTGGGACAGCTGCCACCCTTCTACAGAAGCGTCCTGCAGACATGGAGCTCCCTCGCCGTCAGGAGGCTGAACCAACCGTGATCGGCTGAGGATCTGGTCGTCGAACCGATCCTCAGGAACCCACAGACAAAGCTGCCATCCACCACCACCACCCCTGGCATGGAGAGGCGCCTCGCCAACGCGCGGCTCACCAGGATGGGAGATCTGGTGGAGCCTGAAACACGGGGCCGGTGGATCGGACCAGCAGACGTGGCCACAAAGACAGGGCTGCAGTCGCTCCGGGTGGCTGCCCGGATCCTGGCCGAAGCCAAGGGGGCCTTCTCAGTGGCAGCGGGGAGAACGCCCCCCATCGGCGTGGGGGATGACGAGGCCCCTCTCGATCCCCCTCCACCGGAGCTCTCAGTCGTGCCACTGCATCGCCAATGCCGACAAACGAAGGCGGATCACAACCTGTGCCGGCTAGAAGACCTACCGGAGGTGGCCTTCGCAAATGTAAAGAGGAAGGTTCTCTACTCCTACATGGTCCGGTTCCACCAACAGGACACCCTGAGGAGCCACAAGGACCATGCCTGGAGGAAAGCCCTGCCCTGCGTCTCTCCGGAGAGGCCTCGCTGGAGGCAACTCTACTGCAGACCGACGTACAACCGCATCGGCGACCTCAGCTGGAGCATCGCCCACGGCACCGTCACCACCAACGTCTCCCTGGCGCGCTTCACCGACACGTCCCCGGAGTGCCGGTTCTGCGGTAAAGTGGAGACGGTGGCGCACCAGTATGTGGAGTGCAAGAGCCTGGACTCGCTGTTCAAGGACCTGAGAAACATCCTCCTAAGGTTCAGCCTCCACTTCTCCCCGACGGTCCTCTTCTTTGGATACCCGAAAGGCAACAGACCCCAACATCTTCAGGGGCTGGTCAACGTGCTCTTCGGCTACGCCAAGCTCGCCATATACAGGGCAAGGAAGGTGGCCCTGGAGGGGCAACGTCCAGCCAGCAGCCTGGGCATCTTCCACGCTCTGGTCGGATCAGGGTGTTGCTGGAGTTCCACTACACGCGGCTGACCCACGCCGTGCCGGCCTTCAAGGAGCAGTGGGCGCTGGAGGAGGCCGTGTGCTCGGTGGCAGATGACGGAGAGCTCTGCATGCAGATCTAAGCTACCCGTCGTAGGCCGTTTGACTGTGGGAAGGGCAGCGTGCCGATGCAGCACTTGTCGTAGTTATAAAGAAAAAAGAGAGAGCGAGAGAGAGGCAAATGGAGTAGGAAGAGAGGGGGTAGAGAGAGAGGAGAGGCAGAGAGGGGGGTAGAGAGAGAGGGGGGGCAGAGAGGGGGGTAAAGAGAGAGGGAAGGGGAAAGAAAAAAAAGTATATTTTGGGTCTTTCATTTAAAAAGGGGGGGTTACATTAAGCAAAGCATAACAAAAAAAAAACCGAAATGATGAACGTAGCAAAGTGCCGACTACACCGGGAGGGTGGGGGGAGAGGGTGGGGGAGAGGGTGGGGGGAGAGGGTGGGGGGAGAGGGTGGGGGGAGAGGGTGGGGGGAGAGGGTGGGGGGAGAGGGTGGGGGGAGAGGGTGGGGGGAGAGGGTGGGGGGAGAGGGTGGGGGGAGAGGGTGGGGGGAGAGGGTGGGGGGAGAGGGTGGGGGGAGAGGGTGGGGGGAGAGGGTGGGGGGAGAGGGTGGGGGGAGAGGGTGGGGGGAGAGGGTGGGGGGAGAGGGTGGGGGGAGAGGGTGGGGGGAGAGGGTGGGGGGAGAGGGTGGGGGGAGAGGGTGGGGGGAGAGGGTGGGGGGAGAGGGTGGGGGGAGAGGGTGGGGGGAGAGGGTGGGGGGAGAGGGTGGGGGGAGAGGGTGGGGGGAGAGGGTGGGGGGAGAGGGTGGGGGGGAGAGGGTGGGGGGAGAGGGTGGGGGGAGAGGGTGGGGGGAGAGGGTGGGGGG